>NC_057803.1:239404653-239743409 GCF_018294505.1 Triticum aestivum
ATCCATAGCACTCACGCTTATCTTGCGTATTTTAGAGTATCCACTTTCACTTGTCTATGAACTGATATAAGCAACCCAGAAGTCCTTTTCCGCGGACACGGCTATTAGAATAGATGATGTTAACCCTGCAGGGGTGTACTTCTTCACACACGCTCTCACCACTTACCGCCGTTTACACGACATGTACTCGGCAACCTTCAAGCGGAAGCCCAACGTGGGTGTCGGCCACGGCCTACCTAAACACTCAAGTCTCTAGTCTAGGTTTATCGCCTATTCGGGTTCCATCCATGAGGAGATCCGGCCAGAGTTTCGCTCACAGCCCCAAACGATGTGAACAGGGTTCCCGAGACACCAAACGGGCGCCCGGTACACCGTGCCACGTGCCTACCGCATCACAGCCCACCCCTATGGTCAGCGCTGCGCACGACCTCCAGCATACTACAAACACCAGAAACTACTTGCAACTCCTGGACAGAGGACAAGGGTGATTAAGAAGCCGAGAGGGTCCATTGGTTTCGGGCCCAATGCGTGGTAGTAGCTGAATCATGGATCACAAACACAGAACTCAGTTCCTGAGGACGGCTGCAATGAGACAACCCACCATGTACTCCTACATGGCCTCTCACCGCTACCTTTACCAAATCGTGTTCACACGCTTAGCTCACACACTGTAGGACATGTTCACACACCTTTGATTCATCCCGGATGAATCAGACCTGACTCAACTCTAAGCAGTAGCAGGCATGACAAACAAGCATGAATGAGTAGGCACATCAGGGCTCAAACAACTCCTACTCATGCTAGTGGGTTTCATCTAATTACTGTGGAATGACAGGTCATGCAGAGGATAAAGGGGTTCAGCTACCGCAACAAGTAACAGATGAATCGATGTTGTCCTAATGCAGTAAAAGAGAGCAGGAGCGAGAGAGTGGGATTGTATCGGAATGAACAAGGGGGTTTTGCTTGCCTGGCACTTCTGAAGATAACATTGAGTCTTCATCAGTGTCAACGGTCACAACGTCGGAACATCATCTACCGGGAGGGAACAGATACCGGCAACAAAGAAGAAATACAATCAATGCAATGCACAATATGATGCATGCTCATGACATGGCAATATGAATGTGTTTTGAGCTAATGCAACTAGCAACAGATTAAATGAAGTTGGTTTGAATACAAGATTCAAATTCAAACTCCATATGTGATTATTCAAATGCCATTTAATTGATTTGTGCTAAACAGCAGCTATAAATTGTTCTAACATGCATGAAAATGGTACAGATGGATTCCTTGAATTTTTTTGATAATTTTTCATAGATAATTTGTTTAATTTGGAGTTACGGTTGAATTTCTATGAATTTTAGAAGTTTATACAATTTTCTGGAATTTTCTGAATAAAAATAAATCCAGAAAGCCTATTACTACGTCAGCATGACTTCACGGTGACGTCAGCAAGTCAACGGGCGTTGTCCAGGTCAAATCTGACCTGTGGGACCCATATGTCAGTGTCACAGTTAGTTAACAGGGGGTTATCTGCTTAATTAAAGGATTAGGGGGGGTCGGGGCCCACTGGTCAGTGTTAGTGGCTAATTAGGTTTAGTTAATATTTAACTAAAGTTAGCAGGGCCTGGCCCCACTAGTCAGCGACCCTGGGGGGTCAAACCCCAGGTCGATCAGGTCAAACCTGCCGGCAACTCGTCGCCGGCGACGACAGAAACGGCGGGGCGGCTCGGGATTGCGATACAGGGAACCATTCGAGGCGCCGTTGGGCTCTACAGAAAGCTAGCGATCCCGCGCATCCAATGGTGCAACCGGGGCGAGCTGGGGTGGCTGGAGCTCACCGGAATGAAGCTCACGGCGGCGTCGGCGTTCGGGTGAACTGGGTTTCGGGGTTAGGGAGCACGACAGGAGGCAAAGAGGGGTGTTACGACCTCCTGGGGTTGCACTGAGCATGGCCGCGTGCTCGGTTGCAGCTCTAGGCAACGGTGGCTAAGGCGGTGACATGGCCGGCGGCGAAGAGCTCTTGGCCCCGGTGGATATTGGCGTTAGCGGGAGAAAAAGTGCCAGGGAAGGGAGGGGATCGACGCAGCAGCTCACAGTGGATCGAACGAAGGGGTTGGTGAGCTCGGGGGCGTCCTCGTTGCTGCGAATCGAGCGGCGGCGATTCTCCGGCCATGGCGATGAAGACAGTGGTGATGGCAGCGTTGCAGCGCGTCCGTGGCGTCGTGGCTTGTCGAGGAGGTCGGGGACGTCGAGACGGAGCTCGCAGGCACAACGAGGGGTCGAGGGGGAGGCGGTGGCCGTGGCGTTACGGTGGCGCGGCTGCGGCGGCGCTCGGGCTCGAGAGGGAGAGGGAGCAGAAGAGGATAGGGACGGAGGGGGGAGACACGGGAGAGTGAGAGAGGGTCGAGGGGGCCGCGTGCGTCGCCGGGGCATCGAGGAGGAGCCAAGCAGGCTGGGAGGGAGGAGGTGGCCGGGGCGCATGGCCGCGCGCGCCGGGCGCGTGCCCGTCCTCCTGGCAAAGGAGGAAGGCGACAGGGGGGGTAGCGGTGGCGGGCTGGGCCACACAGGAGCTGGGCCGGCTGGGCTGAGAGGTGAGCGCCAGGTAAGTCCAGGTGGGTTCTCTCTCTCTTTTCCTATTTCTGTTCTTTTTTTGTATTTTGTTCTGTGTTGTTTCAGTTTAGTAAAATACTAAACCATTTTATAAAATCCTGAAAATAGTTATGTGGCTAGAACTAAAATATAGCAAACCACATAAAATGTTCCAGTAGTATTGGACATATATTATTTATATATCAAATATATATCCAATGCAAATAGTTATTTATTTAATTCAAAGGCCCAAAATAATTAACTCTGAGATACCAAAAATATTGTTTTGAGTTTTACCTCTTTGCAATATTTTCAGAGACTAAGAGGAACATTTTCTTGGACTTCTTTGAGAGGATTTTAATGTTGATCATTTTTAGAAGGTTTCTGAGGCTTTGAAAATTCCCCAATTCAAATTTCATTTGAATTTAAACATGATGCACACATGAGGGTCTAGCCTAGTGCATAACAGGACCAGGGATGTGACAACTCACCCCCACTAAACAAAAATCTCGTCCCGAGATTCAAGCGTAGGGTAAGGTGAAGGGGGAACGCAAGCTAGCACAATCTTCATGATCCAGATGTCCTTCTCGAGGATGCTAATTCAGTGCTCCGATTGATCTTGACGTCTTTGCTCTTGAGATCTTCACTCGACACAACAATAGAAAGAAGGGGGAAAACCCTATCGAATTTATTCGTCTTTGAAGATCGAGCAACTCAAGATCAGTTCATGGAGAGACGTAGGAACAACTCTTGAGTTGAGACACGAAGCATACATCTAAGGAAAAGGAGTGAGACAGATGACGAGGGTTCACTAGGTAGACAACAATTCCTCACCTAAGAGGGTGGTGAGCGGTTGTCAACGTAGCGAGGAGTTAAGTTGACATGACACCATAATGATGCACCTTAGGGAAGGTGACTCGAAGATATATCCCCTTAAGTGGCAAAAAGAATTACCTTTGATTCAGAGATCATTGAAACTCTTTAAACCAGCCTAAGGCAATTCTCGAGCGATCGTTTGGAGGGGGTCGGTAGAATGGCATACCCGGACTTGGATGATGTGGATTACCTTGTTGAAGACAACGTAATGGATGAATTTGCTTACCACCGGAAATGGAAGAGACCCATGGTAGACTGGCACATTGGCGGTGCAAGCTGGGAACAGAATGCAAATGCTGGGAATGATTCTGGTAACTGGGGGAAGAACCCAACAATAGAGAGTGAATTCACTGTTTGAAAGGTCATAGCATTGCCGAGGAAACTGAGAGGAATCCCAGTTAGTGCCGAAGATAACACCTAGCGCTTGTGCGTGCTCTCAAGAACTTGAGCATTTCCACAATCATCAAGGTTTTACCAACATCCGTGTCAAGGATCCTGGCAACACAACTTGCTACCATGATGAATGATGATGGATGATGCAGATGCAAGGAAGATAACACTTTCTCAGATTTCACCTTAGCGAGGCCAAGGAACCAAAATCTGCATGATCGACCGAGAGACATTTAGCACTCGGCTTCTAATGTTCTCCTTGATGTGCTAGCGTAACCCATCCATAGATATGGTTTGATATCTAGAACATCAAGTAAAAGGTCGGACTTCGAGATCTCAAAAATCCATAGGGGCAACTAGGGAGTAAATCCTACGAAATCCCTATGGGGAGGTGGCCAACTTCTTCAATCAAGATACTGCAATAATAGGTCTTTCGGCTGGGAGGTGCTGGCCACGACATCCAATTTATCAGTTATCGAGGGACCAATATTATAATTCTTGGAAAATGTTCCAACCATCACATCTGCCTGAGATTCAGATCTGGTTGGTGTCGGAATATTCAGACTCATCAAGTCTAGAAAGATAAATGAAAGTTTGCAACACAATTCGACGAGATAACGTTGCGAGATTCTCGGGAAATGAACTACGATAGTAAGCTCCAAAACATGAGCTGGTTCTGCTACAAACATGTGAACACGTTGTCCAAGACAAGCATGACCACAAAGTAGTCTTATAATAAAACACTACCGAGTTCAGGAGGGGGAACCATCAACGAGGGTATCGAAGTCCTTACATAAGTCCGGATTAGCTCTTATGAAGGAACTCCTTCTCCTTGAACAAATCAATCAGTGGCTTGGTGTGCTAGGGATACATATAGATTGAAGGTTGCAAGTCTTCAAACTACAGAATTCTTCGCACGTGTGCATGACTGATTTGAAATGATTCCAAAGAAAGCAACATTGACTTTCTCGAATCCACGGCGGCAACTTGCATCAGATGCACATGAATTAAAGGAAGTCACTACCTTCATCCAAACATATGCTTCATGAGCTAGCATGAACAAATGCTTTCAAAAGTTTCCAACACTAGCTTAATGTTCAACAAAATCATGGAGGAGATAAGGATGTTGTCAATGGGCTCAACAACAATTCATCTAGGTTTCCTTTTAAAAGGAATTCCATAGTTAAGTGAACACGGTGATAGCATTGGTTAGACCAAAGATGTAATGGTGTATGCTCGAGGGATCAACCACGAATAAGACAACATTACGAGCATCGTTGGTTCTGGTTTGATTTGACGATAGCCCACACTCAAATCAAAGGATTGATAAGACAATAGGTCCAGCAACTGATCACAGGGACCAATCGATGAAGATATCATCTTTCTTCAACACACACTACACAAGAATATCCCTTTGGAACGAACTAAGTTAGGCAAGCTTTTATCTTCCAATTCTCCAAGTTTTTGTCTAGCTTAACCAACTAGCTCCGGGATATCCAACACGGATTCTTGGAGAAAGGGTGGTTCACAAGAAACCGACTTGATCATGAGCTCAACATAGCAGTCAGGGGACAAACTGGTAATACTTCCGAGAAAATATTTGGAAAATCACGAACCACCGGTATGTTACTAAGCTCGAGAACAATCTCGCTTTTCAGGGCAAGACGATATGATCAAATGAGCGAGGACTTGACAAAATCCTAACTCATCAATCGAAATGTGCACCAGGAAGATGGACAAGGTAGCACGATCAATCTTAGAATGATGATTCAAGAACAAACACGTTAAGAATGAGGTTATTGTCCATTTAACTACCAAGCAACAAGGTTGCTAGGAGTATTGATTTCACACATCACGATTCACTTGTCAACATTCCGGTTATAACCACATGGAACCGAGGAATGAGTAATGATGACGAGAAGTATCACTGTACCAAGAGTTCATAGGATGGTGTGCAATTATAACAATCCCGATATAAAAGATGGTAATACTCCAAGGTAGAACAGAGCAAAAGCTGGATTAGCAATTTGTTCTGCGGAGCACAACTTCTTTGACCCAATCCTGGATATGGAAGAGGTACTGGAGTTTGTTTCTCCTAGTTATTCCGGAATAGAATGGCTTGACGGACCACAAGAGTAATAGGCCTCGATAAACGAATGCACGCATACTCTTGACTATCAATTGATAGACGAGGGTCAGAATGGAACTAAAGAGAACAACTCAAAGGAACATATAATTTTCTGAGTTGTGGATGCATAGATTAGTATGTCGAACCAAGTTCAACATGTTTCTTCCGGATAAGCCATGCAGAGAGGTAGGACTGTCAGAGTCACAATATAGCATGGAGAACTCATCGAGAGCACTCTTGTTGTCATCTTTTGGTTCAGAAGAACTCCTGCCAAGAATGGTTCATGGTAATTGGAAGAAGGATGTACCATGAACCTCGAGGACTATCTCAAAGGTTACTAATAACCTAAAGGAACTAGCAAACACTATCAACATGAAGTAAGTAGAGTGAATCTCGGGTTCAAGAACCCAGGAATAGAATACCTACTAACTAAATGGCATCACGGGATGCTTTCGATAATGACGGCCAGAATCATCACACTGGAAACACAGATCATGGCTAGACCACTAGATGATCCCCTAAGCACTTAGGGTCATAACAATAACTCCAACTTAAATGTCAAGGCAATAGAATACCTCAACTCAACAATTAGTGTGATTGAGCTGGCATAAAGGAACATCGGAACGGGAGGAAGGGATTTTGCAAATGCTTCAGACTATTTAGAAACCTGGGATGACTCGGACAGCATAACGGCTGTAAATGCTCAAAAAGATTTGAGACAATCACAAAAATGGTGGCATAACCACTCAGAAGCACAATATCAAGGTTTCGAGATCATCAGTTAACATACAGAAGTAATAGGAACTGAAACGAGGCTTAAGTCCAACAGTTCTATAAGTCTACGAACTAGTAACACGTGATCCTGATAGAAAGAAGAGAAAGTCTAGTTTCTTAACCCGCAGGAAAGATAAGATGACTCAGATCAGAAGGGCATAAGGTATAAGGAGTAAAAAGAGCCTTACGTTCCATCCCACAATCAATTCCCTTATATAACTAAAGAATTTCTAGACTCAACTTCGACCAGTTTGGCTTGGTAAACCTACAGGCAGTCAAGCTCTGATACCAACACTGTCAGGACCCCGACTCAATGCCACATCGATCTAGCATGTAACACCTCATATCACTTTGCGGCCTCACGCACGGTATTTCCACGGGTGTCGCCTTACCTTTGCCCGGGACCGTTTGCGTCTTTTGGCACACGTATATGATAGTGTCGCTAGCATCCATATGATAAGGAGCCCGGGCTGACATGGCTAGTCGTAAACCCAAAGTGGCACAAACTTACAGGGACAGGCATCCATGACCCAGCATCGAATGTGTCGGTCATCAGCGAGTGAATCCAGGCTGTAGCACTGGGCTAGCAGGACTCCGGTGAACCGGGCTGTAGCAAGCTAACAGGACTCCGGTATTCATCGCGTGACATTTCCCCGAAGGGACAGACACAGGAACGAAGAAGGACACATGCCGGCCAGCCTAAGTGTTCCAGAGCAGTAGCAAGCTACCCTGGCTCGGTGGAAACACTAGGAGACATCTCCTGGTAAGAGGGGCTACTAAGGATAAACAACTAGATAGTCAGATCCCACACATACCAAGCATTTCAATAACATACACACAATATGCTCGATATGTGCAAGTACAACATGGCATCACAACATGACTCTACGACACAAGTATTTAATCAATAGGCTCCGAGGAGCGAGATATTACAAACAGGGGGTCTCACGACCCAACATTCAGAGCATACAAATCAAAGCACAAGCGGAAGCTATCATGTCTGAGTACAGACATCTATAAATGAAAAAGGCTGAGAAGGCTGACTATCTATCAGATCCTGCCGAGGGCACAAGATCGTAGCTGAGGTATCAAGCTAAACGTCGAAGTCCACGCGGAACTACTAGCGAGACCGAAGTCTCTCTACAAAAACATAAAATAGGCAAACGTGAGTACAAATGTACCCAGAAAGACTTACATCAGAACTAACTACATATGCATCATTATCAACAAAGGGGATGGTGGAGTTTAACTGCAGCAAGCCAGCTTTGACTCAGTGGCTAACCTAAACTATGATTGCAAGTAACTCTTCAGGTGGCGCACACGAGTCCACATATTCACCAACCAATACACCACTATGGAACCGCTCCCGTCTCCCTACGAGAACGCCATCCATAGCACTCACGCTTATCTTGCGTATTTTAGAGTATCCACTTTCACTTGTTTATGAACTGATATAAGCAACCCAGAAGTCCTTTTCCGCGGACACGGCTATTCGAATAGATGATGTTAACCCTGCAGGGGTGTACTTCTTCACACACGCTCTCACCACTTACCGCCGTTTACACGACATGTACTCGGCAACCTTCAAGCGGAAGCCCAACGTGGGTGTCGGCCACGGCCTACCTAAACACTCAAGTCTCTAGTCCAGGTTTATCGCCTATTCAGGTTCCATCCATGAGGAGATCCGGCCGGAGTTTCACTCACAGCCCCAAACGATGTGAACAGGGTTCCTGAGACACCAAACGGGCGCCCGGTACACCGTGCCACGTGCCTACCGCATCACAGCCCACCCCTATGGTCAGCGCTGCGCACAGCCTCCAGCATACTACAAACACCAGAAACTACTTGCAACTCCTGGACAGAGGACAAGGGTGATTAAGAAGCCGAGAGGGTCCATTGGTTTCGGGCCCAATGCGTGGTAGTAGCTGAATCATGGATCACAAACACAGAACTCAGTTCCTGAGGACGGCTGCAATGAGACAACCCACCATGTACTCCTACATGGCCTCTCACCGCTACCTTTACCAAATCGTGTTCACACGCTTAGCTCACACACTGTAGGACATGTTCACACACCTCTGATTCATCCCGGATGAATCAGACCTGACTCAACTCTAAGCAGTAGCAGGCATGACAAAAAAGAATGAATGAGTAGGCACATCAGGGCTCAAACAACTCCTACTCATGCTAGTGGGTTTCATCTAATTACTGTGGAATGACAGATCATGCAGAGGATAAAGGGGTTCAGCTACCGCAGCAAGTAACAGATGAATCGATGTTGTCCTAATGCAGTAAAAGAGAGCAGGAGCGATAGAGTGGGATTGTATCAGAATGAACAAGGGGGTTTTGCTTGCCTGGCACTTCTGAAGATAACATTGAGTCTTCATCAGTGTCAACGGTCACAACGTCGGAACATCGTCTACCGGGAGGGAACAGATACCGGCAACAAAGAAGAAATACAATCAATGCAATGCACAATATGATGCATGCTCATGACATGGCAATATGAATGTGTTTTGAGCTAATGCAACTAGCAACAGATTAAATGAAGTTGGTTTGAATACAAGATTCAAATTCAAACTCCATATGTGATTATTCAAATGCCATTTAATTGATTTCTGCTAAACAGCAGCTATAAATTGTTCTAACATGCATGAAAATGGTACAGATGGATTCCTTGAATTTTTCTGATAATTTTTCATATATAATTTGTTTAATTTGGAGTTACGGTTGAATTTCTATGAATTTTAGAAGTTTATACAATTTTCTGGAATTTTCTGAATAAAAATAAATCCAGAAAACCTATTACTACGTCAGCATGACTTCACGGTGACGTCAGCAAGTCAACGGGCGTTGTCCAGGTCAAATCTGACCTGTGGGACCCATATGTCAGTGTCACAGTTAGTTAACAGGGGGTTATCTGCTTAATTAAAGGATTAAGGGGGGTCGGGGCCCACTGGTCAGTGTTAGTGGCTAATTAGGTTTAGTTAATATTTAACTAAAGTTAGCAGGGCCTGGCCCCACTAGTCAGCGACCCTGGGGGGTCAAACCCCAGGTCGATCAGGTCAAACCTGCCGGCAACTCGTCGCCGGCGACGACAGAAACGGCGGGGCGGCTCGGGATTGCGATACAGGGAACCATTCGAGGCGCCGTTGGGCTCTACAGAAAGCTAGCGATCCCGCGCATCCAATGGTGCAACCGGGGCGAGCTGGGGTGGCCGGAGCTCACCGGAATGAAGCTCACGGCGGCGCCGGCGTGCGGGTGAACTGGGTTTCGGGGTTAGGGAGCACGACAGGAGGCAAAGAGGGGTGTTACGACCTCCTGGGGTTGCACTGAGCATGGCCGCGTGCTCGGTTGCAGCTCTAGGCAACGGTGGCTACGGCGGCGACATGGCCGGCGGCGAAGAGCTCTCGGCTCCGGTGGATATTGGTGTTAGCGGGAGAAAAAGTGCCAGGGAAGGGAGGGGATCGACGCAGCAGCTCACAGTGGATCGAACGAAGGGGTTGGTGAGCTCGGGGGCGTCCTCGTTGCTGCGAATCGAGCGGCGGCGATTCTCCGGCCATGGCGATGAAGACAGTGGTGATGGCGGCGTTGCAGCACGTCCGTGGCGTCGTGGCTTGTCGAGGAGGTCGGGGACGTCGAGACGGAGCTCGCAGGCACAGCGAGGGGTCGAGGGGGAGGCGGTGGCCGCGGTGTTACGGTGGCGCGGCTGCGGCTGCGCTCGGGCTCGAGAGGGAGAGGGAGCAGAAGAGGATAGGGACGAAGGGGGGAGACACGGGAGAGTGAGAGAGGGTCGAGGGGGCCGCATGGCGTCGCCGGGGCGTCGAGGAGGAGCCAAGCAGGCTGGGAGGAAGGAGGTGGCCGGGGCGCGTGGCCGCGCGTGCCGGGCGCGTGCCCGTCCTCCTGGCAGAGGAGGAAGGCGACAGGGGGGGGTAGCGGTGGCGGGCTGGGCCGCACAGGAGCTGGGCCGGCTGGGCTGAGAGGTGAGCGCCAGGTAAGTCCAGGTGGGTTCTCTCTCTCTTTTCCTATTTCTGTTCTTTTTTTGTATTTTGTTCTGTGTTGTTTCAGTTTAGTAAAATACTAAACCATTTTATAAAATCCTGAAAATAGTTATGTGGCTAGAACTAAAATATACCAAACCCATAAAATGTTCCAGTAGTATTGGACATATATTATTTATATATCAAATATATATCCAATGCAAATAGTTATTTATTTAATTCAAAGGCCCAAAATAATTAACTCTGAGATACCAAAAATATTGTTTTGAGTTTTACCTCTTTGCAATATTTTCAGAGACTAAGAGGAACATTTTCTTGGACTTCTTTGAGAGGATTTTAATGTTGATCATTTTTAGAAGGTTTCTGAGGCTTTGAAAATTCCCCAATTCAAATTTCATTTGAATTTAAACATGATGCACACATGAGGGTCTAGCCTAGTGCATAATAGGACCAGGGATGTGACATGACCCGAATAGCCAAGCGACAGTTATATTCTCTTAACGCCAGCCCTTTGCCAGACCTTGAGGACGTTCCAGTAGTCCGTGACTTTCTGGATGTCTTCCCAGAGGAATTGCCAGGTGTTCCACCTGACAGAGATGTCGAATTCGTGATAGATCTCATTCCAGGAACTGTCCCGATTTCCAGAAGACCCTACAAGATGGCACCTTTTGAACTAGCCGAGCTTAAGAAACAACTCGATGATTCCTTGAAAAAGGGTTTCATCCGACCTAGTTCATCTCCTTGGGCTTGCCCCGTCCTCTTCGTCAAGAAGAAGGATGGTACAGACCGGATGGTTGTAGATTATCGACCTGTCAACTTGGTCACAATTAAGAACAAGTATCCGCTCCCCAGGATCAACGACCTGTATGATCAGCTCGCTGGATCCTCAGTCTTCTCTAAAATGGATTTGAGGTTGGGCTACCATCAAATCAAAATCATAAACAGGGACATTCCGAAAACGGCCTTTTTTACTCGTTATGGCCAATACGAGTACACCGTCATGTTCTTCGGTTTAACCAACGCTCCAGCCACCTTCTCTCGGTTGATGAACTCAATCTTCATGGAGTATTTGGATAAATTCGTCGTGGTTTACCTCGATGATATACTCATCTACTCCAAGAACGAGGAAGAACATGCCGAACACCTAAGGCTAGTGTTGAAGAAACTTCGAGAGCATCGCCTTTATGCCAAATTTTCTAAATGTGAATTCTGGTTGTCAGAAGTGACCTATCTTGGACATGTAATTTCTGGTAAAGGCATTGCTGTTAACCCTGAGCGAGTTCAAGCTGTCCTTAATTGGACTCCACCTGAATCGGTCAAGCAAGTTCGGAGTTTCCTTGGCCTAGCGAGCTATTGCCGTCGCTTTGTCGAGAATTTCTCCAAAGTTGCCAAACCTCTAACTGAACTCCTCAAGAAAGATAAAAAGTTCGAGTGGACTCCACAATGTGAGCACAGTTTCCAGGAACTGAAAAGACCTTTAACCTCTGCTCCCGTACTGGTACCACCGGATTTTTCCAAGGATTTTGTTATCTACTGCGATGCCTCGCGACAAGGACTAGGCTGTATTCTCATGCAAGATCGACACGTAATTGCTTATGCTTCACGGCAATTACACCCACATGAGGAAAACTACCCCACTCATGATCTAGAGCTTGCAGCTGTAGTCCATGCACTCAAAACATGGCGACATTACCTTCTCGGTAATCGTTGCGAAATCTACACTGATCACCAAAGTCTGAAGTATATATTCACCCAACCGGATTTAAATCTCAGGCAAAGACGTTGGGTCGAGTTGATCACAGATTTCGACTTAGGAATAACTTACACCCCAGGGAAAGCCAACGTCATGGCTGATGCGCTAAGTCGTAAATCTTATTGTAACAACCTGATGTTACAACAAAGTCAACCGCTTCTCCATGAGGAATTTCGGAAGCTTAACCTTCACATTGTTCCTCAAGGATTTCTTTCCACCTTGGTGGCGAAACCTACTCTTACGGATCAAATCATCGCTGCCCAAAAGCGAGATAAGGGAATATCTAAGATCAAGGAGAACATTGCTAGCGGAGGTACTAGATGTTTCTCCACAAATGATCATGGTGTTGTGTACTTTGAGAACCGTTTAGTGGTTCCCAAGAACCAGCATCTACGGCAGTTGATCCTTAAGGAGGCTCATGAATCTCCTCTCACCATTCATCCCGGTAGTACCAAGATGTATCAGGACCTACGCTAGAGGTTCTGGTGGACTAGGATGAAGAGAGAAATTTCTCAGTATATTGCTAATTGCGACGTCTGCCGTCGTGTAAAAGCAGAGCATCAACGGCCTGCTGGCACCCTTCAACCCCTAGCTATTCCTGAATGGAAATGGGATAAAATTGGTATGGACTTCATTACCGGTTTTCCCAGGACCAAGAGAGGGAATAACGCTATCTTCGTCATTATCGACCGTCTTTCCAAAGTGGCCCATTTCTTACCTGTTCGTGAGAGTATAACTGCTAGTCAGTTAGCAGACTTGTACATCTCCCGAATAGTGTCTCTCCATGGTGTTCCTTTGGAAATTAACTCGGATCGAGGAAGTCTTTTCACCTCTCAATTTTGGGAAAGTTTCCAAAATGCTATGGGAACCCGCCTTTCTTTTAGTACCGCTTTCCACCCTCAATCAAGTGGTCAAGTGGAACGCGTCAACCAGATTCTAGAAGACATGCTTCGAGCTTCTATTATCTCATTCGGAATGGAGTGGGAGAAATGCCTTCCATTTGCCGAATTTGCTTATAACAACAGCTATCAATCCAGCTTGGGCAAAGCCCCTTTTGAAGTTCTCTATGGACGAAGGTGTCGAACGCCTCTTAACTCGTCAGAAACCGGGAAAGACAATTCTTTGGCCCGGATATGATTCAGGAAGCAGAAGAGCAAGTTCGCATCGTTCGTGAAAAGTTGAAAACAGCCCAATCTCGTCAAAAGAGTCAATATGACCGAAAACATAAGGCTATGACTTTTGAGGTTGACGAGAAGGCTTACCTTCGGGTTACTCCTCTGAAGGGAACCCATCGCTTCGGTATCAAGGGCAAATTGGCTCCTCGTTACATTGGACCCTTTCGCATTCTTGCAAAACGAGGAGAAGTTGCCTACCAATTGGAACTACCTCCGCATCTCTCCAGAGTCCACGACGTCTTCCACGTTTCTCAACTCAGGCGTTGCTTCTCGGATCCTATCCGTGGAGTAGACCACGAAACGCTTGATCTCCAAGATAATCTCATGTATCGAGAGTACCCCGTTCGTATCCTCGATCAAGCTGAGCGTACCACTCGACGTCATAATATCAAGTTTCTCAAGGTTCAATGGTCACACCATTCTGAGAATGAAGCAACTTGGGAAAGGGAGGATCGTCTTCGACTCGAGTATCCCGCCTTCTTCCCGGAGGAACCTAAATCTCGGGTCGAGATTCTTTTGAGTGGGGGTGAGTTGTCACACCCTAGCTAGTTTATGCATTAGAGTGTTGCATCATGTCTATCCTTTCATCAGAAACTTGAAATGGGGATGTCAGAACCCCCAGCCCCCTCTGAAACCAACTAGGGTTTACTAAAAACTTTTTCAATGAACCTGAAATGCCCTTCTAAAATGCCCATCATTTTTGTCTTGGTTCAGAACCTTTGCCAAAAGTGTTGCACAATTTTCTAGGTCATCTTAGGGTCTTTGAATTAAATGTTAAGTATTTGAATTTGGGCATTTTAAATTATATAAAATATTTCAAATGCTCAAATATTCCTAAACTGAAATGTTTCATGTTGGAAATATTCCAACTTTGGACCAGGAGCAGTTTGGTGATTTTAGGAGTTGCCTAGGTATTTTTAATAATTCAACAAAGTTGCAGAAAAATAGAAAAAGGAAAAAAAAACAGAAAGGAAGGACTTACCTGGCGCCTGCAACCCGGCCCACCTGCAGGCCCAGCCCAGCGCCGCGCCAGCGAGCTGCTTGCCGGCCAGGCAGACAGGCAAGGTGCTCGACGGCGAGCACCGCATGGGCGCCACGCACCTGCTCGCCGCCTCGCCGCTCCACTCACCCGGCTAACGACGTGGATCGACCCCTCTCTCTCCCCCGAACCCCCCAGACGCCCCCTCTCCTCTCCAGCTCCTCCCCCTCGCGCTCCCCAGCCATGGCCGACGCCACCACCGCCGCTCCATCGTCGTAGCCGCGCTCCCCGCCGCCCGTGCTCCGTCTCGTGGTGTCCAGGAGCTCCGCCGCCGTCCACTTCGTCGAGCTAACCGAGCCCCGCGTGCTCGTGAAGCCCGAGTCCACCGCACCGACCTCGCCCGAGTTCGCCGTCGCCGGAGATCCCCTTCAACGCCGTCGCCGCATCAGCTCGTCCCCGACCCCGCCGGTGGCCTCTACGGGTGCTCTGTGAGCCTAGCTGCCCCTCCTACCCTTCCTCTCTCTCCCCCGAGCTGTGTAGCCACCGCACGAAGATCACCCGCACACACCGCCGCGGATCTCGTCGCCGACGTGCTCCTGGCCATCCTCCGGCCACCTCACGGTGTCCAACGCACTCACCACGCTGCGTTGAGTCCAACCGTGCACTCCTCGCACCTCACCGCACACCCTAGCCCCGAGTTCGCCTTCACCCGAACTCCGGTGACTGCCTAGGTCGTCGCCGGCGCCAACTCCGGCCACCCCGACCCCAACTGACTCCACCAAGAGCCGCGGCTCGTCCTCAGCTCCACCCCGATGCCCTCTGCGACCCATTTGGTGGCCGGAACGGCCAAAACCACTTCCGCTGCCGCGTCGGGCTCGCCGGCGGCTAAACGCCGGTGCAGCCATTTTGACTTTGACCACGGGTGGGCCCTGGTTGACTCTGTTGAGTCAATGATAGGTGGGGCCCCCTTCTGCTAATTATCCAGATTAGTTTAATCTAAATTAAATTAGTTAATTATCCACTGACACCCTGGACCCACGCGTCAGGTTTGACCTGGACCGGGTCTGTTGACTTGCTGAGGTCAGCATGACCTCATGCTGACGCAGTAAACCTTTTCTGAAATTAAAATAAATCTAAAATGATTTATAAATTCCAGAAATTGTTGCAAACTTCAAAAATTCATATAAATTCAACCGTAGCTCCAAATCAAACAAATTATATATGAAAAATGATTAGAAAAATCCAATCTATCCATCTGTACTAGTTTCATGCATGTTTAAACAAGCTAACTTGAGGTTTAGTGCAGAACAAGATAAAACACTTTAAAGGGCCATTTATGAGTTTGAAATTTGAATCTTTGGTTCAAATTGATTCAAACCCATCTGGTTTTAGTTGCATTAGCCCAACACACTCATATTGCCATGTTTCATGCATGCATCATATTGTCGCACATTGTTTGGTGATGGTTGTGTATCGGTGTTCTTTGCGGCAGGTTCTGCCTCCGAGGAGTACCGTGATTACCCTAGCGAAGAACCGTATCCGTGCATCGATCCATCAGGCAAGCAACCAACCATTTGATCATATCGATACAATCCCATGTTCTCGCTCTTGCTCTCTTTTACTGCATTAAGACAACGCGTTTCAAACTGCTGTGTGCTACGGTAGTTGAACCCATTTCCTCTGCATGACCTGTCATTGCCACAGTAATTAGATGAAACCCACTAGCATGTGTAGGAATTGATTGAGCCATATGTATGTGTTGTTCCTACCTTGCTATGCCTGCTATGCTTAGAGTCGTGTCAGGTCTGGTTCATCTGGGTGATGGGCTAGAGTGAAATGATCATGTCGGTAATGAAGGTGATGTGGTGAACACGATTTGGTAAAGGTATCGATGAGAGGCCATATGGGAAACCTCGGCCGGACTCCCTGCGGATGGAACCTGGATAGGCGATAAACCTGGACTAGAGACTTAGGTGTTTAGGTAGGTCGTGGTCTACACCCACGTTGGCTTTCGCTTGTAGTCTGCCGAGCACATGTCGTGTGCAGACGCTAAGTGGTGGAAACATGTATGAAGAAGTACACCCCTACAGGGTTATCATGATCTATTCGAATAGCCGCGTCCGCGGTAAAGGACTACTTGGTTGCTTATACAGTTCATAGACAAGTGAATGGATACTACTAAAAATCTCAAGATAAGCGTGAGTGCCGAGGATGGCTCTTCCGTAGGATGACGGAGGTGGATCCTCGGTGGTGTATTGAAGTGGTGAGTAGTGGACTCGTGTGCGCAAAACCATTTCAAGTTGGAGTCTCGTAGGATAGCTTAGCCAAGAGTCAAAGCTGGCTTGCTGCAATAACTCCACCAACCCTTCTTGATAATGTGCATGTATGTAGGATCTGACGTAAGTCTTGCTGGGTACCTTTGTACTCATGTTGCTATAATTTACATTTTCCAAAAGACGCTGCAACCCCTTCTGATGGGTTCTTCGTAGACGTTGACATCGACGAGTAGACTAAGGCCCAGGTGGTAATCCTGAGCTTGTGAAGGTCCACGTAGTATAGCTAGGCTTTCCAAGCCTCTTTTATTTTACTAGTTGTCTGTACTCAGACAAGTTACTTCCGCTGCTGGTTTGTATGACTGTATGACTTGAATGTGGGTCGTGTGACCCGTACTTATATGTATGTTATGTATGGCTCTCTGAGCCTTTAAATAAAGTACTTGTGTCGTAGAGTCATGTTGTGATGCCTTGTTGTATTTGCACATATCGAGCATATTGTGTGTATGATTGAAATGCTTGGTATGTGTGGGATCTGACTATCTGGTTGTTTATCTTTAGTAGCCTCTCTTACCGGGAAATGTCTCCTAGTGTTTCCATTGAGCCATGGTAGCTTGCTACTGCTCCGGAACACTTAGGCTGGCCGGCATGCGTCCTTCTTCGTTCCTGTGTCTGTCCCTTCGGGGAAATGTCACACATTGAGTACCGGAGCCCTGTTAGCCTGCTACAGCCCGGTTTACCGGAGTCCTGCTAGCCCAGTGCTACAGCCCGGACCCACTTGCTGATGACCGACACGTTCGATGCTGGGTCATGGATGCCTGTCCCTGTAAGTCTGTGCCACTTTGGGTTTACGACTAGTCATGTCAGCCCGGGCTCCTTATCATATGGATGCTAGCGACATCATCATATACGTGAGCCAAAAGGCGCAAACGGTCCCGGGAAAAGGTAAGGCGACACCCGTGGGAATACCGTGCGTGAGGCCGCAAAGTGATATGAGGTGTTACAGGCTAGATCGATGTGACATTGAGTCGGGGTCCTGACATATGTAGTGCACAATCTTTCCCTTTACATAGATCAAGACTGCACGGATGTCATACTGCACACAAATCATAGATTTACAATCACTGCTACTGTAAGACTTGATGAACGTGGTGACTCCTATTTTGGCACTGGCTTTTGGAAAGAAATTTCTAAGTTTTATGTACTGAAAGCTGGCACTAAAATTGCACTTCACATAAAAGGGCCAGGTCCTGAGATATATGCTAACTTCCCCGACAAAATAATCAGTCCAAACTTTGTTCGAAGTAAGTTTTATTTTCAACTATCTGCATGTTGACTTGCGTGGTATTTAGGCAACCAACTGTTATTCCCTTTTCTTACTATATTCCTACCTAATAACTTCTAGTTACCAATACACTTTTCTATTGCCCTGTTTTAACTAAATATTCCATGTACTCCCATTTCTAACAGAAAGCGCCGCTGACAAGGAGACTCCAGAGGTGAAGAACGAGGCTGCCAATAAGCGGAGGCGGGGTGAGCAAGAACCACAAGTGACTCCAGCAGGCCTAGACTTCATTAGCAGCCTGCCTGATGATATGTTGACAGTCATCATCTCCGACCTCCCAATCAAATATGGAGCGTGGACAACCGTCCTTTCCCGGCAGTGGCGCCCCCTATGGAACTCCAGCCCTCTCGACACCCACGAGCTCTGCCATGGCTATCGCAAAAAGATTGGATGCATTCTCCAAGATCCTCGGCTCACCTTGGCCCAACCAGAGGCCTTAGAATAGGCATGTTCCGTTCCAACGCCAAAGAGTGAGCCAAGCTTGATGATTGGTTCTGATCCCCCGCCCTATATCAACTCGAGGAGATCACTTTCGATGATGGGCATACGCGGTCGCTGCCAATGTCTGCACTCCGCCTCGTGCCCACGCTGCGCGTCCCCAAGTATAGGAACTGCCATCCCCTCTCGTAATGATCATGTCGGCGTTCTGGGAACGAGGCTCCCCCGAATTGCCTGCTTGCGGCCCGCAACGTGGCTCCTCCAACGGCCCCATACGGCCCATCTTCACCAGCAAACACCCAACGTGAGGCAGACGATGCAAGACCTCCTTAGGGGTGGCCTCACTAGGCAGGCTCATGAGGGGCAGAGAGATCAAGGCAAGGAGAACCTCGTGAGGTTCCAATGACGTAAGCCATGACGATCAAGACTAGGCGGGCGCCAGCAAGTGCAGTGTCCTCGTTTCCTCTTTGGTGCTAAGGAGGCAAGCGCAGGCGAGGAGTTCCAATGTACCAGGCAAATGTTTCAATATTGGTGCAACGAGACCAAGACCAGCAGAAAGGCAGGACGGAGGTCACCATGGAGCCCAAGACGGCGTCACTACCAGAGCCTTTGGCAGGCGAAGACTACTGTTGTCAGGATAACTTTGTCTCCCTTCAAATTGGCCGTTGTGGGATCCCTTCCCGCTCAATATTTGGGAAGAGGACCAGGGCCTCTATAAATAGGACTAGCCACCACCGTAGTAGAGCCGAACTGGTCGAGAAGAGGATCCAGATCATCCTCAAACACACAAGCCCACCAAGCATAAGAACACCTCTCCTCAGGAGGCTGTTCTTCCCATGTAACCGTCCATCCTCAGCCCAAGAGGCAATCCACCACACAAAACTAGAGTAGGGTATTACACCACAATGGTGGCACGGACCAGTATAAATCTTGTGTCTCGTGTTCTTTGTGTCCCTCGAGCTAGGCTGTGAGATCATTGAGTGTGCGAGCTAGGGAGGGGAAAGATCTTTGTGCGCACCCCAGTGTTAGAACCTCAAGGGTTTTTCCGGAACCCGAAATCCGACATTTGGCGCGCCAGGTAGGGGTGCACCGAAGCCTTCTTCTTCGTTGATCCGCGCTTCGTCACTCCACCAAGCTCATGGCCAACGCTCGCCGGGCTCGCGCGGAGCGCCGGGCCGCTCTTGCCGCGTGCGTCGCTTAGACGACCCCAGTAGGCGGGCCTCCCCGTCGTTCTTCGTCACCCGCCGCCAACGCCATCATCGGTCCGGTGGCAAACGAGCAACAAGCCTCTTCGCTTCATTCCTCTGTGTGCCGTGACGGCCACACCACCAAGCCGTCGCTGACTCCGGCCGGCTCGTCATCTCATGCTTGCCGTGCGCCCACAGATGCGCAGGCCATGCTGCTCATGGCACGCGAGCTCCTGCGCTACCTTCTGGTCGACGACCTCTACGAGGACTGGTTGCACCGCATCGCCAAGGTCGTCAGCGCTACGGGAGGCTCTCCTGCACCATCCCTCTGGCTGCCTCGCCCACCCCCGACTGCGGGTGATGTGTCTCACGGAGCGCCTCCACCTCCTCCACAACAAGATGGCGCCCTCACTCGAAGGCATACAACTCATGGTGCGCCTCCTCCTCTCCCACGTTAGGACGGTGCCTGCACTTCAAGGTGTGCGGCCCCATGGGGCGACCCACCGCGCCACGTGCTCGCGCACGAAGAAAGAAGCTACCAAGAGATTCCCAGTCCACAAGGAAACGCTCCACCACTCCTAGCTCCGCTGTGCCAGGATTGCTTGCTACGATAGAGCCATGCGCCTCGTGCCGTGGTGGCGCAGGGGCACAATGAGCAAGCTCTGCCTCCACGACGGGCCCCGGTGGCCACGGTGGGCTATCGGGCCTTCGCTCTAGAGTTGCGCAACATCATCTGACCGGGCAAGTTCAAGCCAGATCTGCCTCCTTGCTACGACGTCACCCCCGACCCTGCTGAGTTTCTGTAGCTCTATGAGCTGAGCATCGAAGCGGCCAACGGCGATGAAAAGGTCATGGCGAACTGGTTTCCCATGGCTCTCAAGGACGGCGCCCGTCATGGCTCCTGAACCTGCCCCCAGGCTCGATCTCCTGCTAGGGCGAGATGCGCGACCGCTTGCACATTCAATGCCCAGAAACTCAATTAATGTATCAAAAAGGCAAAACGAGCCTGGAATAATTCCAAAATTTAGCATGGTATTTCTATTTGGTGTAATCTGGCTGTGTAAAAAAACTAAGGAGGGAGAACGCAGTGTACGTATGTCGTTTCGCACACGGAGGTGATACATTCCCTGTCAGAACCACGAGCCTTCTTGAGGGAAGCTCCGGTTTACAAGAAGCTTACACGAAAGCTTGTCCCAATTCGGCCAAAAAAATACCACATCATGTTGGTGCCATGTCATGAAACCATGCCAAGTTTCATGATTTTCAGGCGTGTTTTGGAATTACAGGAATTAAAAAACCAAGTTTCTCAATCTTTCCGACCGAGCCACGACACCCTGATGTTTGAATTTCACTTCCATCTCTTGCATGGGACCAAGAAATTCATCCAAGGACACACATGTGATTTTTCAAACAACTTTGGTGCACTAGAGCCTGTGCTTGCAGTTCAAATTTGAATTATAAACATTAAATGCCCAGAAACTCAATTAATGTATAAAAAAGGCGAAACGAGCCCGGGATAATTCCATATTTTAGCACGGTAATTCTATTTGGTCTAATCTCGCTGTGTAAAAAAATTAAGGCGGGAGAAGGCAGTGTACGTATGTCGTCTCGCACACGGAGGTGACATGTTCCCTCTTGGAACCATGAGCCTTCTTGAGGGAAGCTTCAGTTTGCAAGAAGCCTACACCAAAGCTTGTCCCAATTCGGCCAAAAAAATACCGCAGCATGTTGGTGCCATGTCATGACACCATGCCAAGTTTCATGATTTTCAGGCGTGTCTTGTAATTACAGGAATTAAAAAACCAAGTTTCTCAATCTTTCCGGCCGAGCCACGACCCCCAGATGTTTGAATTTCACTCGCATCTCTTGCATGGGACCTATAAATTGACCCAAGGACACACATGTGATTTTTCAAACAACTTTGGTGCACCGGAGCCTATGCTTGCAGTTCAAATTTGAATTATGCACATTAAATGCCCAGAAACTCAATTAATATATAAAAAAGGCGAAACAAGCCCGGAATAATTCCAAAATTTAGCACGGTACTTCTATTTGGTCTAATCAGGCTGTGTAAAAAAATTAAGGCGGGAGAAAGGCAGTGTACGTATGTCGTTTCGCACACGGCGGTGATATGTTCCCTCTTGGAACTACGAGCCTTCTTGATGGAAGCTCCGGTTCGCAAAAGCCTACACCAAAGGTTGTCCCAATTCGGCCAAAAAAATTACCGCATCATGTTGGCGCCATCTCATGACACCATGCCAAGTTTCATGATTTTCAGGCGTGTTTTGGAATTACAATAATTAAAAAAACAAAGTTTCTCAATCTCTCCAGCCGAGCCACGATGCCCAGATGTTTAAATTTCACTCCCATCTCTTGCATGGGATCTAGAAATTCACCCAAGGACACACATGTGATTTTTCAAACATCTTTGGTGCACTAGAGCCTATGCTTGCAGTTCAAATTTGAATTATGCACATTACATGCCCAGAAACTCAATTAATGTATAAAAAAGCAAAAGGAGACCGGAATAATTCCAAAATTTAGCACGGTACTTCTATTTGGTCTAATCTGGCTGTGTAAAAAATTTAAGGTGGGAGAAGGCAGTGTACGTATGTCGTCCCGCACACGGACGTGACACGTTCCCTCTTGGAACCACAAGCCTTCTTGAGGAAAGCTTCGGTTTGCAAGAAGCCTACACCAAAGCTTGTCCCAATTCGGTCAAAAAAATACCACAACATGTTGGTGCCATGTCATGACACCATGCCAAGTTTTATGATTTTCAGGCGTGTCTTGTAATTACAGGAATTAAAAAACCAAGTTTCTCAATCTTTCCGGCCGAGCCACGACCCCCACATGTTTGAATTTCACTCCCATCTCTTGCATGGGACCTATAAATTGACCCAAGGACACACATGTGATTTTTCAAACAACTTTGGTGCACTAGAGCCTGTGCTTGCAGTTCAAATTTGAATTATAAACATTAAATGCCCAGAAACTCAATTAATGTATAAAAAAGGCGAAACGAGCCCGGGATAATTCCATATTTTAGCACGGTAATTCTATTTGGTCTAATCTCGCTGTGTAAAAAAATTAAGGCGGGAGAAGGCAGTGTACGTATGTCGTCTCGCACACGGAGGTGACACGTTCCCTCTTGGAACCATGAGCCTTCTTGAGGGAAGCTTCAGTTTGCAAGAAGCCTACACCAAAGCTTGTCCCAATTCGGCCAAAAAAATACCGCAGCATGTTGGTGCCATGTCATGACACCATGCCAAGTTTCATGATTTTCAGGCGTGTCTTGTAATTACAGGAATTAAAAAACCAAGTTTCTCAATCTTTCCGGCCGAGCCACGACCCCCAGATGTTTGAATTTCACTCGCATCTCTTGCATGGGACCTATAAATTGACCCAAGGACACACATGTGATTTTTCAAACAACTTTGGTGCACCGGAGCCTGTGCTTGCAGTTCAAATTTGAATTATGCACATTAAATGCCCAGAAACTCAATTAATATATAAAAAAGGCGAAACAAGCCCGGAATAATTCCAAAATTTAGCACGGTACTTCTATTTGGTCTAATCAGGCTGTGTAAAAAAATTAAGGCGGGAGAAAGGCAGTGTACGTATGTTGTTTCGCACACGGCGGTGATTTGTTCCCTCTTGGAACTACGAGCCTTCTTGATGGAAGCTCCGGTTCGCAAAAGCCTACACCAAAGCTTGTCCCAATTCGGCCAAAAAAATTACCGCATCATGTTGGCGCCATCTCATGACACCATGCCAAGTTTCATGATTTTCAGGCGTGTTTTGGAATTACAATAATTAAAAAAGCAAAGTTTCTCAATCTCTCCAGCCGAGCCACGATGCCCAGATGTTTAAATTTCACTCCCATCTCTTGCATGGGATCTAGAAATTCACCCAAGGACACACATGTGATTTTTCAAACATCTTTGGTGCACTAGAGCCTATGCTTGCAGTTCAAATTTGAATTATGCACATTACATGCCCAGAAACTCAATTAATATATAAAAAAGCAAAAGGAGACCGGAATAATTCCAAAATTTAGCACGGTACTTCTATTTGGTCTAATCTGGCTGTGTAAAAAATTTAAGGTGGGAGAAGGCAGTGTACGTATGTCGTCCCGCACACGGACGTGACACGTTCCCTCTTGGAACCACAAGCCTTCTTGAGGAAAGCTTCGGTTTGCAAGAAGCCTACACCAAAGCATGTCCCAATTCGGTCAAAAAAATACCACAACATGTTGGTGCCATGTCATGACACCATGCCAAGTTTCATGATTTTCAGGCGTGTCTTGGAATTACAGGAATTGAAAAACCAAGTTTCTCAATCTTTCCAGTCGAGCCACGACCCCCACATGTTCGAATTTCACTCCCATCTCTTGCATGGGACCTAGAAATTGACCCAAGGACACACGCGTGATTTTCCAAACAACTTTAGTGCACTGGAGCCTGTGCTTGCAGTTCAAATTTGAATTATGCACATTAAATGCCCAGAAACTCAATTAATATATAAAAAAGGCGAAACAAGCCCAGAATAATTCCAAAATTTAGCACGGTACTTCTATTTGGTCTAAGCAGGCTGTGTAAAAAAATTAAGGCGGGAGAAAGGCAGTGTACGTATGTCGTTTCGCACACGGAGGTGATATGTTCCCTCTTGGAACTACGAGCCTTCTTGAGGGAAGCTCCGGTTCGCAAAAGCCTACACCAAAGCTTGTCCCAATTCAGCCAAAAAAATTACCGCATCATGTTGGTGCCATCTCATGACACCATGCCAAGTTTCATGATTTTCAGGCGTGTTTTGGAATTAGAATAATTAAAAAAACAAAGTTTCTCAATCTCTCCAGCCGAGCCACGACGCCCAGATGTTTAAATTTCACTCCCATCTCTTGCATGGGACCTAGAAATTCATCCAAGGACACACATGTGATTTTTCAAACAACTTTGGTGCACTAGAGCCTGTGCTTGCAGTTCAAATTTGAATTATAAACATTAAATGCCCAGAAACTCAATAAAGTATAAAAAAGGCGAAACGAGCCCGGGATAATTCAAAAATTTAGCATGGTAATTCTATTTGGTCTAATCTCCCTGTGTAAAAAAATTAAGGCGGGAGAAGGCAGTGTACGTATGTCGTCTCGCACACGGAGGTGACACGTTCCCTCTTGGAACCATGAGCCTTCTTGAGGGAAGCTTCAGTTTGCAAGAAGCCTACACCAAAGCTTGTCCCAATTCGGCCAAAAAATACCGCAGCATGTTGGTGCCATGTCATGACACCATGCCAAGTTTCATGATTTTCAGGCGTGTCTTGCAATTACAAGAATTAAAAAACCAAGTTTCTCAATCTTTCCGGCCGAGCCACGACCCCCAGATGTTTGAATTTCACTTGCATCTCTTGCATGGGACTTATAAATTGACCCAAGGACACACATGTGATTTTTCAAACAACTTTGGTGCACTGGAGCCTGTGCTTGCAGTTCAAATTTGAATTATGCACATTAAATGCCCAGAAACTCAATTAATATATAAAAAAGGTGAAACAAGCCCGGAATAATTCCAAAATTTAGCACAGTACTTCTATTTGGTCTAATCAGGCTATGTAAAAAAATTAAGGCGGGAGAAAGGCAGTGTACGTATGTCGTTTCGCACATGGAGGTGATATGTTCCCCCTTGGAACTACAAGCCTTCTTGAGGGAAGCTCCGGTTCGCAAAAGCCTACACCAAAGCTTGTCCCAATTCGGCCAAAAAAATTACCGCATCATGTTGGCGCCATCTCATGACACCATGCCAAGTTTCATGATTTTCAGGCGTATTTTGGAATTACAATAATTAAAAAAACAAAGTTTCTCAATCTCTCCAGCCGAGCCACGATGCCCAGATGTTTAAATTTCACTCCCATCTCTTGCATGGGACCTAGAAATTCACCCAAGGACACACATGTGATTTTTCAAACATCTTTGGTGCACTGGAGCCTATGCTTGCAGTTCAAATTTGAATTATGCACATTAAATGCCCAGAAACTTAATTAATGTATAAAAAAGCAAAAGGAGACCGGAATAATTCCAAAATTTAGCACGGTACTTCTATTTGGTCTAATCTGGTTGTGTAAAAAATTTAAGGCGGGAGAAGGCAGTGTACGTATGTCGTCTCGCACACGGAGGTGACACGTTCGCTCTTGGAACCACAAGCCTTCTTGAGGAAAGCTTCGGTTTGCAAGAAGCCTACACCAAAGCTTGTCCCAATTCGGCCAAAAAAAATACCACAACATGTTGGTGCCATGTCATGACACCATGCCAATTTCATGATTTTCAGGCGTGTCTTGGAATTACAGGAATTGAAAAACCAAGTTTCTCAATCTTTCCGGTCGAGCCACGACCCCCACATGTTTGAATTTCACTCCCATCTCTTGCATGGGACCTAGAAATTGACCCAAGGACACACGTGTGATTTTCCAAACAACTTTAGTGCACTGGAGCCTGTGCTTGCATTCAAATTTGAATTATGCACATTAAATGCCCAGAAACTCAAATAATATATAAAAAAGGCGAAACAAGCCCGAAATAATTGCAAAATTTAGCACGGTACTTCTATTTGGTCTAAGCAGGCTGTGTAAAAAAATTAAGGCGGGAGAAAGGCAGTGTATGTATGTTGTTTCGCACACGGAGGTGATATGTTCCCTCTTGGAACTACGAGCCTTCTTGAGGGAAGCTCCGGTTCGTAAAAGCCTACACCAAAGCTTGTCCCAATTCGGCCAAAAAAATTACCGCATCATGTTGGTGCCATCTCATGACACCATGCCAAGTTTCATGATTTTCAGGAGTGTTTTGGAATTAGAATAATTAAAAAAACAAAGTTTCTCAATCTCTCCAGCTGAGCCACGACGCCCAGATGTTTAAATTTCACTCCCATCTCTTGCATGGGACCTTGAAATTCACCCAAGGACACACATGTGATTTTTCAAACATCTTTGGTGTAGTGGAGCCTATGCTTGCAGTTCAAATTTGAATTATGCACATTAAATTCCCAGAAACTCAATTAATGTATAAAAAAGCAAAAGGAGACCGGAATAATTCCAAAATATAGCACGGTACTTCTATTTGGTCTAATCTGGCTGTGTAAAAAATTTAAGGCGGGAGAAGGCAGTGTACGTATGTCGTCT
This sequence comes from Triticum aestivum, assembly GCF_018294505.1. Taxonomy (NCBI): domain Eukaryota; kingdom Viridiplantae; phylum Streptophyta; class Magnoliopsida; order Poales; family Poaceae; genus Triticum; species Triticum aestivum. The sequence goes on from NC_057803.1 coordinate 239,431,732, forward strand.
CGCACACGGAGGTGACAAGTTCCCTCTTGGAACCACAAGCCTTCTTGAGGAAAGCTTCGGTTTGCAAGAAGCCTACACCAAAGCTTGTCCCAATTCGGCCAAAAAAATACCGCAACATGTTGGCGCCATGTCATGACACCATGCCAAGTTTCATGATTTTCAGGCATGTCTTGGAACTACAGGAATTAAAAAACCAAGTTTCTCAATCTTTCCGGCCGAACCACGACCCCCAGATGTTTGAATTTCACTCCCATCTCTTCCATGGGACCTAGAAATTGACCCAAGGACACGCGTGTGATTTTCCAAACAACTTTAGTGCACTGGAGCATGTGCTTGCAGTTCAAATTTGAATTATGCACATTAAATGCCCAGAAACTCAATTAATGTATAAAAAAGCAAAACGAGACCAGACTAATTCCAAAATTTAGCACGGTACTTCTATTTGGTCTAATCCGGTTGTGTAAAAAATTAAGGCGGGAGAAGGCAGTGTACGTATGTCATTTCGCACACGGAGGTGATACGTTCCCTCTCGGAACCACGAGCCTTCTTGAGGGAAGCTCCGGTTCGCAAGAAGCCTACACCAAAGCTTGTCCCAATTCAGCCAAAAAAATTACCGCAGCATGTTGGTGCCATGTCATGACACCATGCCAAGTTTCATGATTTTCAGGCATGTTTTGGAATTACAGGAATTAAAAAACCAAGTTTCTCAATCTTTCCGGCCGAGCCACGACGACCAGATGTTTGAATTTCACTTCCATCTCTTGCATGGGACCTAGAAATTCACCCAAGAACACACATGTGATTTTTCAAACAACTTTGGTGCACTGGGGCCTGTGCTTGCAGTGCAAATTTGAATTATAAACATTAAATGCCCAGAAACTCAATTAATGTATAAAAAAGCAAAACAAGACCGGAATAATTCCAAAATTTTGCACGGTACTTCTATTTGGTCTAATCTGGCTGTGTAAAAAAATTAAGGCGGGAAAAGACAGTGTATGTATGTCATCTCGCACACGGAGGTGACACGTTCCCTCTTGGAACCACGAGCCTTCTTGAGGGAAGCTTTGGTTTGTAAGAAGCCTACACCAAAGCTTGTCCCAATTGGGCCAAAAAAATACCGCAGCATGTTGGTGCCATGTCATGACACCATGCCAAGTTTCATGATTTTCAGGCGTGTCTTGGAATTACAGGAATTAAAAAACCAAGTTTCTCAATCTTTCCGGCCGAGCCACGATGACTAGATGTTTGAATTTCACTCCCATCTCTTGCATGGGACCTAGAAATTGACCCAAGGACACACATGTGATTTTTCAAACAACTTTGGTGCACTGGAGCCCGTGCTTGAAGTTCAAATTTGAATTACAAACATTAAATGCCCAGAAACTCAATTAATATATAATAAAGGCCAAACGAGACCGAAATAATTCCAAAATTTAGCACGGTACTTCTATTTGGTCTAATCTGGCTGTGTAAAAAAATTAAGGCAGGAGAAGGCTGTGTACGTATGTCGTTTCACACACGGAGGTGATATGTTCCCTCTTGGAACTACGAGCCTTCTTGAGGGAAGCTCAGCTTCGCAAGAAGCCTAGACCAAAGCTTGTCCCAATTCGGCCAAAAAATATACCGCAGCACGTTGGTGCCATCTCATGAGACCATGCCAAGTTTCATGATTTTCAGGCGTGTCTTGGAATTACAGGAATAAAAAACCAAGTTTCTCAATCTTTCCAGCCGAGCCACGACCCCCAGATGTTTGAATTTTACTCCCATCTCTTGCATGGGACCTAGAAATTGACCCAAGAACACACATGTGATTTTTCAAACAACTTTGGTGCACTGGAGCCTGTGCTTGCAGTTCAAATTTGAATTATGCACATTAAATGCCCAGAAACTCAATTAATATATAAAAAAGGCGAAATGAGCCTGGAATAATTCCAAAATTTAGCACGGTACTTATATTTGGTCTAATCTGTATGTGTAAAAAAATTAAGGCGGGAGAAGACAGTGTATGTATGTCGTCTCGCACACGGAGGTGACACGTTCCCTCTCGGAACCACGAGCCTTCTTGAGGGAAGCTTCGGTTTGTAAGAAGCCTACACCTTGTCCCAATTCGGCCAAAAAAATACCACAGCACGTTGGTGCCATCTCATGAGACCATGCCAAGTTTCATGATTTTCAAGCGTGTTTGGGAATTATAGGAATTAAAAAACCAAGTTTTTCAATCTTTTCGGCCGAGCCACGACCCCCAGATGTTTGAATTTCACTCCCTTCTCTTGCATGGGACCTAGAAATTGACCCAAGGACGCACATGTGATTTTTCAAACAACTTTGGTGCACTGGAGCCTGTGCTTGCAGTTCAAATTTGAATTATGCACATTAAATGCCCAGAAACTCAATTAATGTATAAAAAAGGAGATACGAGCCCGAAATAATTCCAAAATTTAGCACGGTACTTCTATTTGGTCTAATCTAGCTGTGTAAAAAAATTAAGGCGGGAGAAGGTAGTGTACATATGTCGTTTGGCCCACGGAGGTGAGACGTTCCCTCTCGGAACCACGAGCCTTCTTGAGGGAAGCTCCGATTCACAAGAAGGCTACACCAAAGCTTGTCCCAATTCGGCCAAAAAAATTACCGTAGCATATTGGTGCCATGTCATGACACCATGCCAAGTTTCATGATTCTCAGGCATGTTTTGGAATTACAGGAAATAAAAAACCAAGTTTCTCAATCTTTCCGGCCGAGCCACGACGCCCAGATGTTTGAATTTCACTTCCATCTTTTACATGGGACCTAGAAATTCACCCAAGGACACACATGTGATTATTCAAACAACTTTGGTGCACTGGAGCCTGTGCTTGCAGTTCAGATTTGAATTATAAACATTAAATGCCTAGAAACTCAATTAATGTATAAAAAAGCAAAACGAGACCGGAATAATTCCAAATTTTAGCACGGTACTTCTATTTGGTCTAGTCTGGCTGTGTAAAAAAATTAAGCCAGGAGAAGACAGTGTATGTATGTCGTCTCACACACGGAGGTGACACATTCCCTCTTGGAACCACGAGCCTTCTTGAGGGAAGCTTCGGTTTGTAAGAAGCCTACACCAAAGCTTGTCCCAATTCGGCCAAAAAAATACCGCAGCATGTTGGTGCCATATCATGACACCATGCCAAGTTTCATGATTTTCAGGCGTGTCTTGGAATTACAGGAATTAAAAAACCAAGTTTCTCAATCTTTCCGGTCGAGCCACGACGCCTAGATGTTTGAATTTCAGTCCCATCTCTTGCATGGCACCTAGAAATTCACCCAAGGACACACATGTGATTTTTCAAACAACTTTGGTGCACTGGAGCCTGTGCTTGCATTTCAAATTTGAATTACAAACATTAAATGCCCAGAAACTCAATTAAGATATAATAAAGGAGAAACGAGCCCGGAATAATTCCAAAATTTAGCACAGTACTTCTATTTGGTGTAATCTGGCTGTGTAAAAAAATTAAGGCGGGAGAAGGCAGTGTACGTATGTTGTTTTGCACACGGAGGTGATATGTTCCCTCTTGAAACTATGAGCCCTCTTGAGGGAAGCTAAGCTTCGCAATAAGCCTACACCAAAGCTTGTCCCAATTCGGCCAAAAAAATACCGCAACACGTTGGTGCCGTCTCATGAGACCATGCCAAGTTTCATGATTTTTAGGCGTGTCTTGGAATTACAGGAATAAAAAAACCAAGTTTCTTAATCTTTCCAGCCGAGCCACGACCCCCAGATGTTTGAATTTCACTCCCATCTCTTGCATGGGACCTAGAAATTGACCCAAGGACACACATGTGATTTTCCAAACAACTTTGGTGCACTGGAGCCTGTGCTTGCAGTTCAAATTTGAATTATGCACATTAAATGCCCAGAAACTCAATTAATGTATAAAAAAGGCGAAATGAGCCCGGAATAATTCCAAAATTTAGCATGGTACTTATATTTGGTCTAATCTGGATGTGTAGAAAAATAAGGCGGGAGAAGACAGTGTATGTATGTCGTCTCGCACATGGAGGTGACACGTTCCCTCTGGGAACCACGAGCCTTCTTGAGGGAAGCTTCGGTTTGTAAGAAGCCTACACCAAAGCTTGCCCCAATTCGGCCAAAAAAATACCGCAGCATGTTGGTGCCATCTCATGAGACCATGCCAAGTTTCATGATTCTCAGGCGTGTTTTGGAATTACAGGAATTAAAAAACCAAGTTTCTCAATTTTTCTGGCCGAGGCACGATGCCCAGATGTTTGAATTTCACTCCCATCTCTTGCATGGGACCTAGAAATTCACCCCAGGACACACATCTGATTTTTCAAACAACTTTGGTGCACTAGAGCCTGTTCTTGTAGTTCAAAATTGAATTATGCACATTAAATGCCCAGAAACTCAATTAATGTATAAAAAAGGAGAAACGAGCCCGGAATAATTCTAAAATTTAGCACGGTACTTCTATTTGGTCTAATCTGGCTGTCTAAAAAAATTAAGGCGGGAGAAGGCAGTGTACGTATGTCGTTTCGCACACAGAGGTGAGACGTTCCCTCTCGGAACCACGAGCCTTCTTGAGGGAAGCTCCGGTTCAGAAGAAGCCTACACCAAAGCTTGTCCCAATTCGGCCAAAAAAATTACCGTAGCATGTTGGTGCCATGTCATGACACCATGCCAAGTTTCATGATTTTCAAGCGTGTTTTGGAATTACAGGAATTAAAAAACCAAGTTTCTCAATCTCTCCGGCCGAGCCACGACGCCCAGATGTTTGAATTTCACTTCCATCTCTTACATGGGACCAAGAAATTCACCCAAGGACACACATGTGATTATTCAAACAACTTTGGTGCACTGGAGCCTGTGCTTGTAGTTCAAATTTGAATTATGCACATTAAATGCCTAAAAACTCAATTAATGTATAAAAAAGGCGAAACAAGCCCGGAATAATTCCAAAATTTAGCATGGTACTTCTATTTGGTCTAATCTGTCCATGTAAAAAAATTAAGGCAGGAGAAGGCAGTGTATGTATGTCTTTTCGTACACGGAGGTGACACGTTCCCTCTTGGAACCACGAGCCTTCTTGAGAGAAGCTCCGGTTTGCAAGAAGCTTACACCAAAGCTTGTCCCAATTCGGCCAAAAAAATTACCGCATCATGTTGGTGCCATGTCATGACACCATGCCAAGTTTCGTCATTTTCATGCGTGTTTTGGAATTACAAGAATTGAAAAATCTAGTTTCCCAATCTTTCCGGCCGAGCCATGACGCCTAGATGTTTGCATTTCACTTCCATCCTTTGCATGGGACCTAGAAATTCACCCAAGGACACACATGTGATTTTTCAAACAACTTTGGTGCACTGGAGCTTGTGCTTGCAGTTCAAATTTGAATTATGCAAATTAAATGCTCGGAAACTCAATTAATGTATAAAAAAGGCAAAACAAGACAGGAATAATTCCAAAATTTAGCACCGTACTTCTATTTGGTCTAATCTGTCTGTGTAAAAAAATTAAGGTAGGAGAAGGCAGTGTACGTATGTCGTTTCACACACGGAGGTGACACGTTCCCTCTCGGAACCACGAGCCTTCTTGAGGGAAGTTCCGGTTTGCAAGAAGCCTACACCAAATCTTGTCCCAATTTGGCCAAAAAAATACCGCAGCATGTTGGTGCCATGTCATGAGACCATGCCAAGTTTCATGATTTTCAGGCGTGTTTGGGAATTTCAGGAATTAAAAAACCAAGTTTGTCAATCTTTCCGGCCAAGCCACGACCCCCAGATGTTTGAATTTCACTCCCATCTCTTGCACGAGACCTAGAAATTGACCCAAGGACACACATGTGATTTTTCAAACAACTTTGGTGCACTCGAGCCTGTGCTTGCAGTTCAAATTTGAATTATGCACATTAAATGCCCAGAAACTCAATTAATGTATAAAAAAGGCGAAACGAGCCCGAAATAATTCCAAAATTTAGCACGGTACTTCTATTCGGTCCAATCTGACTGTGTAAACAAATTAAGGCGGGAGTAGGCAGTGTACGTATGTCGTTTCGCACACGGAGGTGATACGTTCCCTCTCGGAACCACGAGCCTTCTTGAGGGAAGCTCCGGTTCGCAAGAAGCCTACACCAAAGCTTGTCCCAATTCGGCCAAAAAAAAATCCGCAGCATGTTGGTGCCATGTCATGACACCATGCCAAGTTTCATGATTTTTAGGCGTTTTTTGGAATTACATGAATTAAAAAACCAAATTTCTCAATCTTTCCGGCCGAGTCACGACGCCCAAATGTTTGAATTTCACTCCCATCTATTACATGGGACCTAGAAATTCACCCAAGGACACACATGTGATTATTCAAACAACTTTGGTGCATGGAGCCTGTGCTTGTAGTTCAAATTTGAATTATGCACAACAAATGCCCAGAAACTCAATTAATGTGGAAAAAGGCGAAATGAGCCCGGAATAATTCCAAAATTTAGCATGGTACTTCTATTTGGTCTAATCTGTTTGTGTAAAAAAATTAAGGCGGGAGAAGGCAGTGTACGTATGTCTTTTCGCAGACGGAGATGACACGTTCCCTCTCGGAACCACGAGCCATCTTGAGGGATGCTCCGATTTGCAAGAAGCTTACACCAAAGCTTGTCCTAATTCGGCCAAAAAAATTACCGCAGCATGTTGGTGCCATGTCATGACACCATGCCAAGTTTCATGATTTTCAGGCGTGTTTGGAAATTACAAGAATTAAAAAACCAAGTTTCTCAATCTTTTTGGCCGATCCATGACACCCAGATGTTTGAATTTCACTTCCATCTCTTGCATGGGACCTAGAAATTCACGCAAGGAGACACATGTGATTATTCAAACTACTTTGGGGCAATTGAGCCTGTGCTTGTAGTTCAAATTTGAATTATGCACATTAAATGCCCAGAAACTCAATTAATGTATAAAAAAGGCAAAACAAGACCGGAATAATTCTAAAATTTAGCACGGTACTTCTATTTGGTCTAATCTAGCTGTGTAAAAAAATTAAGGCGGGAGAAGGCAGTGTACGTATGTCGTTTCTCACACGGAGGTGACACGTTCCGTCTCGGAACCGCGAGCCTTCTTGAGGGAAGCTCCGGTTTGCAAGAAGCCTACACCAAAGCTTGTCCCAATTTGGCCAAAAATATACCGCAGCATGTTGGTGCCATGTCATGAGACCATGCCAAGTTTCATGATTTTCAGGCGTGTTTTGGAATTACAGGAATTAAAATACCAAGTTTCTCAATCTTTCCGGCCGAGCCACGATGCCCAGATGTTTGAATTTCACTCCCATCTCTTGCATGGGACCTAGAAATTCACCCAAGGACACACATCTGATTTTTCAAACAACTTTGGTGCACTAGAGCCTGTTCTTGTAGTTCAAATTTGAATTAGGCACATTAAATCCCCAAAATGGGCCAAACGAACACGGAATAATTCCAAACTTTAGCACGATACTTCTATTTGGTCTAATCTGCCCGTGTAAAAAAATTAAGGCGGGAGAAGGCAGTGTATGTATGATGTTTCACACACGAAGGTGACACGTTCCCTCTCGGAACCAAGAGCCTTCTTGAGGGATGCTCCAGTTTTCAAGAAGGTTACACCAAAGCTTGTCCCAATTCGGTGAAAAAATTTACTGCAGCATGTTGGTGCCATATCATGACACCATGCCAAGTTTCATGATTTTCAACCGTGTTTTGGATTTGCAGGAACTAAAAAACCAAGTTTCTCAATCATTCTGGCCAAGCCACGACACCCAGATGTTTGAATTTTATTCCCAGTTCTTGCATGGGACCTATAAATTCACCTAAAGACACACATGTGATTTTTCAGCAAACTTTGGTGCATTGGAGCATGTGCTTGTAGTTCAAATTTGAATTATGCACATTAAATGCCCAGAAACTTAATTAATGCATAAAAATGCCAAACGAACCCGGAATAATTCCAAATTTAACACGACACTCATGTACTAGTTGCATGTTCACTTTACGTAAATGTTATAGCAATTCAAACACCATCCTTTCCCTCCGTATCACCATTTTGTCTTTCAAAACTAATGAAAAAATCAGGTATACCACAAACTGTTTACTAGAAAGAATCGTGTGGGATGTGATATAAAATATCTTGGTGCACCGTCTTGTTTGGCTTATGAAGGAGGCTTCATCGTCTACAGTCCACCGCCCCCGCTTGAACCACACTTGCGCGCCAGTTTCTCGCGGCACCGAGCGAATTTTTTTTGCCACCACGGAAATATCTATCTCCCCGCCCCTCCCTCCTACCAAAAGCCACATTTCAATCGTTCCTCCTTGCTTTCCAAGTTCAAACCTTCACTGCTGCTTACGGGCAGCTCAGCCTCCTCGTCGGCGACCCTTCTTCTTGCAGCGCCACCTCCTTGCCGGCTACCCTTCTTCTTCCAGCGCCGCCTCCTTGCCAGCAACCCTTCTTCTTGCAGCGCCACCTCCTTGCTGGCGACCCTTCTTCTTGCTGCGCGGCCTCCTCGCTGCCGACCCTTTTTCTTATTGCGCGGCCTCGTTGATATGGTCAGGTAATCCACACCCCACCCACACCATCCTCCTCCTTTCCCATCCCACATGCCCCAACTGACGGAGCGACACCTTCCACCGAAATCACTGCCCCCTCCACCAATTAAGCGCCGCCCACAGCCATTTTACACACATTATAACATGGAGCTGCGTAGCATGCGGCCGCACGCGTGAACGAGGTCGCTATGGCTGACATGCATGTCGACCGCCAAATCTTGGAGGAGCACCTCGTCTTCGAGGCCACTGTCGACACCGCCGCACAGTTGTCTACTTTAAAATATAGTTTGTGATGTTTTCTTGAGGCCATCGCCAGTGCCTTCTAGTGATCTGTCCTCTGTAATGTTAATATGCAATCTGACGTTCAGTTAACAGTTTGGTCCTCTGAAATGCAATGTTCAATTAACACTTCGGTCCGACAATTCTTACATTTCGCAGTACTGTTCTCAAGCATTCTTTGTTTTGTTAACTGTCTTATCTTCTCATAAATGTGTCTACTCTGCAATGTCATGCTCAGTTAACTATTTTGGTTCATTTGGTCTGTTGTCCATATAACTGTTTGGTTCAGTTCTACAATTTGATTTTCATTTGATGTGGGTACAATTTTGTATTGTTATGCATGTGACACGAATCGAATTTGGATGTACTAAATACATATTCTACTGATAGTATGGCAACTGCACTTAACCTGATCAAGATCTTCCTTATGTGTGTTGTAGGGAAACAATGGGAGACACTACGGTTTACCATCGAGGTTTGTTCAAGCAGGGTCCTTTGGCTAATAGCACATTATTGTGCAGTTGCATTCTAATATTTAGCTTTCTTACAATTTGGTCTTGCACATGTAGGTTCTGCTATCAGAGGCTTAGACCCACTTTTCGACCCATTTTGCATATGGGGAAATGAGATGTCCATGAATATCAGTTAAGTCAAGAAACTCAGAAAGATTGTTAGGATGAAGAAGCTTGCGACGAATAACAACAAGATCTTTGTTTGCACAATGAAGAAGACATCAGTCCACTATAGGATGGTACCAACTCTTTTACCTTGTTTTTACCCCTTGCGCCATTTCAAAATTTACAACAACGATTTACGCATAGCTTTGTGTTCAGTACTTTTCAAAGCAGTTCACCGATGATTACCTCTCAAGAGGTGAGGAAGGTATTCATTTAACACCCACAGTGCAATATTGAAGTCTTACTAAAGAGGACGAAGGATGGGCAGGCAATTATTCATAGCCATTGGCCTAAAGTTCCAAGGACATTCAACATCACTAAAGCCTCAATATATGCCTTCCGCTTCTGCAGTTTCCCGGATGAGATTCATCCTTCCATTTTTACCGTGTATGGTGCTACTTTCCAAAGGTTTTTGATGTTGCATGTGAAACTTGGTTCTATTGTGTAATGGTGTAATTAAGTGCCGAAGCTATCTGATGTAATTCGATTATGAAATCCTGGTTGCATTTATACGGATATGAAATATCTGGCGTGTTTTATAAGAAATATCAGTTTGATTAGTGCATGAATTATCAGTAATAGGCTAATTACCCAGCTTATTGGGGTTTTCTATTGCAAACGGTTACTCAGGAAGCACCGTGGGCGAATAACTCAAACAACCCACACGGTTTCTAGAAATTAGGCGTGTTCGATCAAGTAACAATCACACACGGCTCCCAGCAGCGAACTGTTTGCGTTAGGCCGCCTTGCACAAACGTTTCCACACAAAGAACTGTGTGGGATGTACATACCTATGGAAATGATTTTCTGGGATTCACCGTGTGGGATGTATATACCTACGGAAATGATTTCTGGGATTCACCATGTGGGATGTACATACCTACGGAAATGATTTGTGGAATTCACCGTGTGGGATGTGCATACCTACGGAAATGATTTCTAGGATTCACCGTGTGGGATGTACATACCTACGGAAAAGATTTCTGGGATTCACCGTGTGGGATGTACATACCTACGAAAATGATTGGGTTTCCATGCCTCGGCCGTGTACCAGATGAACGGCACCGAGTTCGACCCCCGTGATGCTACATGGGTGCCGAGGAGCACTCTTGGAGATTACTCGCTTTTCATTGGGGATAGCTACCCCATTGTGAAGCGGATGCCACCTTCCGTGCACGACACGGAAGGCCTACCCTTCATGCAGCTTGGTTGTGTCTTCAGTGTGCACCACCGGATGAATGACATGCTGGGACACACTATCCCTGATTTATGCCGCTTCAGCTTGGATGAGTCTCCATCGTGTGGAACCGGACTAGAAAGCTGCGACAATGATTCCCGCTTCCCATCGCTATGGATCGTGCCATCCATGAAGAACACCTGGGACTAGAACCTAGAGGAGGACATGTAGCCCATCTATAACGTGCAAGTGGAGTACGGTAAATTGTGAACGGTAGGGTTGTGAATATATGTAGACTACTTGTGCACAAATTTATCACATGAATTGGAGATGAACTTGTGTGGCATACTGGCATTTGTCCTTTAGAATTTATTACTAGTAAATGTGTTATGTGTACATGCAACTTGTGTGGTTGTTGCATGGGCTCCAACACGCTCTTTGAGAAAAAAAGGTGGCACAGCTTTGGATATACGTGACAGTAGCATCGTTCGCTATAGTTGTAGTACACTCCTACTAGGATGACAACTCCTATAAAACCTTGTGCTTGGCTCTTTGCCTCTTCGGGAGGTTCAACAGTTCGTACTCGTGTGAACCTTGCACTTGGATCTTCGCCTCTTCGGAATGTCCAACAATGATGATACTACAGTACACATTATGCTTCTAGCAATCTGACACCAATTGAACTGTTGCACGTCCACTGCGAGGGCGAGGGAGAGGGAGAGGGAGAAGGCTGTGTAGTCAAAACCCTCTCCTCGTCCTGCGAACCACCCCGCGCGTCGGCGAGGGAGAGACGTGGTAAGCAAGCTTCTCCTCATTCGGCGAGTTGACGGGACACATCAAAGCAGTACTAGTACTAGTCCATACTGCATCCTTTCCGGTCAATATGGCTTAATTTGAAACAAGAAAAATACACTCGCGGTCAACGTATTTAACAATATGCTCTTTACGGTCACTATATATAGTTTTGCGGTGATTATACGATCACTAGCTCATCGTAGAGAACCGTATTGCACCCTACTAACCGGCCACACAGTCGATGTGGCACTTTGTTAACTGGTTAAATTGTCACCTAGTTTCTGGGTCCGACTTGTCAGTTGGCAGAGCAACAAAATCTGCTAAACAACAAAGAGTGTAGTACATCTACACTTCCAATGCATTTAGCCTTTAATCTAAATCGATATTGATAGACTAATGCACCAACTTGTGCTCTAGGTATAGGCTACATGTCTATCGTTAATTACAGCATGCAACGACCTTCATTTAATCTTCTTCTCTCAATGGTCGCATGCACACATAAGTCTGCTACTTTTGGGCGTTAATTATGCCTGGTCAATGTGTAAATATCTACATGTACAATCTTTCACAGACGTAGGGAGTAAGTTGAGTAATTGAGCGTGAGCGTGTGTGTTGCATCGTGTGCTGTGTGCCGCATGGGTGCGTGAGTGTTGCGTGCGTCCATGTGTACGTGTGAGCGTTGCATGTTGCATGCATGCATGCATGGGGCTTACTCCCTCCCATTGACATGTTCATATTTCAAGCTTCCTCTGTTCCCTCCATATGGTGATACTCCCTCTGTTTCCAAATACAGAGTAAAATCCTCCCTCCATTCCCAAATACGAAGTAAAATCCTCCCTCTGTTCATAAATGCGGAGTATTTGTCTTTCTAGAGATTTCAACAAGTGACTACGTACGGAGAAAAATGAGTGAAGTGAGCATAGAGGCATAGGGATAATGTAGAAAGGAAGTCTTCGCGGTCCATTATTCCCCATCACGGTCAGAGAGAACTATTAGACTAGTCTTCGCAATGAAGTGACAATACACGCCGCAGCAGATGGGACACTTAATTAATAAGCTGAGCCAGCATGTTGGTGTTACTAAACTAGCCTTACCCAGTACTGCCATCATGTTTGCCAGTAGAGCACGCTTCTGTCCTCCATTAACTGACATATGGGCCCTCTTCTGGTAGACACATATGTCATCACTGTAACTATTTACACTCCGAAGGACGGTATATCCTGGTAGTAGTAGTAGAATTGAGATTTAATGCACTTTCTTCCCTGTCTTCCACTCTTCTTCCTCCTCTCTTCTTCTTCCTCCTCTCTTCCCCATCCTCGGCCGCACACCATTTCCCCCCGCTCTCTGCTCGCCCGCCCGCGCTATCTTCCTTTGTAGATCGCACGTACCATATCCCCCCGCTCACTGCTCGGCCACACGAGGAGAAGCTTCTTCACTCGCCCGCCTGAATCCACTTCCCCGCTGGCTCGCAGGCACCGAAAACCCCAATGGCAGAACCGACTGACATGCAGAGCTGCAAATGGAATTCCCTCCCCGATGTTCTCTTTGAGTAGATCTGTAAATGTATGGACCTACTCAGCACCGTCCGTGTCAGGACCCCGACTCGATGCCACATCGATCTAGCATGTAACACCTCATATCGCTTTGCGGCCTCACGCACGGTATCCCCACGGGTGTCGCCTTACCTTTGCCCGGGACCGTTTGCGCATTTTGGCACACGTATATGATGGTGTCGCTAGCATCCATATGATAAAGAGCCCGGGCTGACATGGCTAGTCGTAAACCCAAAGTGGCACTAACTTACAGGGACAGGCATTCATGACCCAGCATCGAACGTGTCGGTCATCAGCGAGTGAATCCAGGCTATAGCACTGGGCTAACAGGACTCCGGTGAACCGGGCTGTAGCGGGCTAGCAGGACTCCGGTATTCATCGCGTGACATTTCCCCGAAGGGACAGACACAGGATCGAAGAAGGACACATGCCGGCCTGCCTAAGTGTTCCGGAGCAGCAGCAAGCTACCAGGGCTCAGTGGAAGCACTAGGAGACATTTCCCGGTAAGAGAGGCTACTAAGAATAAACAACTAGATAGTCAGATCCCACACATAGCAATACACATTACACGTACGCATAACATGCAAGTATGTGCTGTACAACATGGCATCACAGCATAACTCAACAACTCATATAGATAAGGGCTCAGAAGAGCCGTCATAGCAATTATTGCAAACAGGGGTCACAAGACCCATCATACAGAGCATACAAGCAACAAGCGGAAGCATTACATGTCTGGGTACAGACATCTACAAATGAAAAAGGCTGAAAGCCTGACTATCTACAACATCCGATCAAGATCGTAGCTGAGGTACTAGCTACTAGTCGAAGTCCGTGAGAACCCTAGTAAGACCGAAGTCTCCGCTGCAAAACATAAATAAAGCAACATGAGTACAAAGGTACTCAGCAAGACTTACATCAGATCCTATCATACATGCATCTGTATCAAGAGGTAATGTGGGGTTTAGTTGCAGCAAGCCAGCTTTGACTCTGTGGCTATCCTGTTCTACGACTACCAGAAACTCTTGAGGTGAAACAACGTACACGAGTCCACTAATCACCATACAATACACTACTATGGATTCATTCATGTCTCCCTACAAGAAGGCCATCCATAGCACTCACACTTGTCTTGAGCATTTTAGAGTATCCACTTCAAGTTGTCTATGTACCATGTAAGCATCCAAGAAGTCCATAACCGCAGACCCGGCTATTCGAATAGATCATGTTAACCCTGCAGGGGTGTACTTCTTCACACACGCTCTCGCCACTTACCGCCATGTACACGTCATGTATCTCGGCAACCTTCAAGCGGAAGCCTGGCGAGGGTGTCGGCCACGACCTGACTAACCACACAAGACTCTAGTCCAGGGTTATCGCCTATTCGGGTTCCATCCGCAAGGAGATCCGGCCGGGGTGTCGCTCACGGCCCCAAACGATGTGAGCAGGGTTCCCGAGCCCACCAACCGGGTGCCACTCGGTACACCGGGCCACGTGTGCCTAGTCTGTCCCAAGCCCACCCTGCCGGGTGCCACTTGGTAGAAAAATAGCACTACCTACAAACACCAGAAACTAGTTGCGACTCCTGGACAGAGATCAAGTTGGCTAATAAGTCGAGAGGGGCACTTAAGCATTCCAATGTGTGGTAGTATCGAGTCATTGGACAACATACATAGAACTCAGTGCTTAAGGACGGTTCCAGTGAGACAACCCACCATGTACTCCTACATGGCCTCTCACCGCTACCTTTACCAAATCGTGTTCACACACTTCACTCTCAGCATCAGAACATATCGTGACACTCCAATTCATTCCCAATGAACCAGACCTGACACAACTCTAAGCAATAGCAGGCATAGCATGGTAGGAACACAACAATGGCTTCAATCAACTCCTACACATGCTAGTGGGTTTCAACTATTTACTGTGGCAATGACAGGTCATGCAGAGGAATGGGTTCAACTACCGCAGCACAAAGTAGCATATGAATCGTTGTTGTCCTAATGCAATAACTGAGAGCAGGAGCGAGAGAGTAGGGTTTTATCGAAATGAACAAGGGGGTTTGCTTGCCTGGTAAATCAACAAGGGAGGCACTGCTTCACAGACAGGTACTCTGGAACGGACTCCGGAGCAGGACCTATCGAGAAGGAACAGTGTCGGCAATCAATGCACAAACATATGCAACAATATGATGCATGAACATGGCATGTAGATGTGATGCTGTTTGAGCCAATGTAACTAGTAATCACTTGGTTTGAAGTCCATTTGAACCAAAGGTTCAAATGCATTTCTAAATTAAGTCTCTTATATATGCCATAATGTGTTTTCCCATATTCAGCATGTATAAGTTGGTTTTTCATGCATGAAACTAGTACAGATGGAAAGATTGCATTTTTCTGATAATTTTTCATATATAAATTATTTTAATCTGAGCTACGGTTGAATTTCTATGAATTTTTGAAGTTTAAATCATTTTCTGGATTTTCTGAATTATTTTAATTCCAGAAAATATATAATTGCGTCAGCATGACGTCATCACTACATCAGCGGGTCAACGCGGCTGTCCAGGTCAAATCTGACGTGTGGGACCCACACGTCAGTGACAGGGGGGTTAAACAGGGTTAGTTTAATCCTAATTAAAAAGATTAGTGGCGCTGGGGCCCACTGTCAGTGTCACAGTTAGTTTAACAGAGATAATTAGTTGCTAAACTAATCCTAAACTAAAATTAGCAGGGCCGGGGCCCACATGTCATTGACTCTGGGTAGTCAAACCCCAGGTCAACTGGGGGGGGGGGTTAGCGCGGGTTGACCGGTCAATCCCGCCGGCGTTTAGCCGCCGGCGAGGCCGAGCGCGGCGGAGGGGCTCGGGAACGTCGCTCCGGCGACCATTCGGGCGGCGGAGACCACGAGAGCGAAGCCCGCGCTCACGCGCATCCAGTGGAACACGCGGGAGGCTGCGGGGGCGGCGGAGCTCGCCGGAGCAGAGCTCAGGGCGGCGGCCGGAGTTCGGCCTCGAGCGGGAGCACAGCTACGGCGCACGGGGAGGAAGAAGAGAAGGGGGAACAGGCGCAGAAGCTCACGGCGGAGGCGACGGGATGGTCAACAGGCTCGGGGACGAGTCGGAGACGACGGACGGGCGCCGACGATCTCGGGCGGCCGACGACGAAGATGACGGCGATGGCGGCTCCTCGGGGCACTCCGGCTTGCGTGGCTCGGCGAGGAGGTAGCTGGCGACGAGGCGGAGCTCCTGGGCACGACGGGGAGGCGAGGGGGAGGCGGTGGCTATGGCCACGGCGTGCGGCGGCGACGGCAGCGCTTCGGGCGCGGGGAGAGGGAGAGATGCAGGGGAGGGAGAGGAACGAGAGAGCGAGGGAGAGATCCGGGGCGGTGCTGGGCGCTTCTGGCGAGGCCAGGGCGTCGAGGGGGAGGGCACGCAGGCAGCTGCCGTGGCGCGCATGCGCGCGGTGTGCGGCGACCACGCGCCCTGTCCCTCTGGCGCGAGGAGGGGGACGACTGGCGTCGGCCAGTCAGCTGGGCCGAGCTACTGGGCCGATCGGGTAAGTGGCCCAGGTAAGTCTCTCTCCCCTTTTCTGTTTTCTTTTCTAATTTTCTGACATTTGTTTGGTTTAATAAAAATACTAAACCATTTTATTTTATTATGCCAATTTTTGTAGGGGCTAATGGTATTATTCCAGAGCTCCTCAACAAATGGCACAATTTTGGACATATAAAATATATAACATTTATATATCCAAGCAAATAATTATTGTATTAATTCCAAATGTCCAAAATAAAATACTTATGAGGTCCTGAAAATATTGGTTTGATTTTTTTATCTCTGTCCAATATTTTCAGAGGGCAACATGAGCATTTTCTTGGACCCTTTTGGAGAAATTTTTATTTGGGTCATTTCCAAAAATGAATCTGAGGGTTCCACCAATCCTCATTTCAAATTTAAATGAAATTTAAACATGATGCACAAATGACTAGCTAGTCTAGGTCATACCAGACTAGGGATGTGACAACTCGCCCCCACTTGAAAAAATCTCGTCCCGAGATTCAGGGGTCGACGGAAAGAAAGCGGGGTACTCCAGTCGAAGACGATCTTCTCGCTCCCAAGTAGCTTCTCTCTCGGAATGATGAGACCACTGAACTTTGAGAAACTTGATGTTCTGACGTCGAGTGACACGCTCTGCTTGATCAAGAATGCGAACCGGGTACTCTCGGTATGTGAGGTTATCTTGGAGATCAAGCGTTTCGTGGTCCACTCCACGGATGGGATCCGAGAAGCAACGCCTGAGTTGAGAGACGTGGAAGACATCATGAACTCGAGAAAGATGTGGGGGTAGTTCCAACTGGTAGGCAACCTCTCCTCGTTTAGCGAGAATACGAAAAGGACCAATGTAACGAGGAGCCAACTTGCCCTTGATACCGAAACGATGGGTACCCTTCAAAGGAGTAACCCGAAGGTAAGCTTGGTCGCCAATCTCATAAGTCATATCCTTATGATGACGATCGTACTGGCTCTTCTGACGAGATTGGGCTGTTTTCAAATTCTCACGAATGATGCGGACTTGCTCTTCTGCCTCCTGGATCATATCCGGTCCAAAGAGTTGTCTTTCACCGGTTTCTGACCAGTTCAAAGGTGTTCGACATCTTCGTCCATAGAGAACCTCAAAAGGAGCTTTCTTGAGGCTGGATTGGTAGCTATTGTTATAAGCAAACTCGGCGAAAGGAAGACATTTCTCCCAATCCATACCGAATGAGATAACGCAAGCTCTGAGCATGTCTTCGAGAATTTGATTGACCCGTTCCACCTGACCACTCGACTGAGGGTGGAAAGCGGTACTGAAGGAAAGATGGGTTCCCATGGCAGTTTGGAAACTCTCCCAGAAATGAGAAGTGAAAAGACTGCCACGGTCTGAATTGATCTCTAGTGGAACACCATGAAGTGACACTATTCGAGAAATATATAAGTCAGCGAGCTGACTAGCAGTGATATTTTCTCGAACAGGAAGGAAGTGAGCCACTTTGGAAAGACGATCAACGACTACGAAGATAGCATTATTCCCTCTCTTGGTCCTGGGAAAGCCGGTGATGAAGTCCATACCAACTTTATCCCATTTCCATTCAGGAATAGCTAGAGGCTGAAGGGTGCCAGCAGGTCTTTGATGCTCTGCCTTAACGCGACGACAAACGTCACATTTAGCAATGAACTCAGCGATTTCTCTCTTCATCCTAGTCCACCAGAACCTCTGGCGTAGGTCCTGATACATCTTAGTACTACCGGGATGAATCGTGAGAGGAGATTCATGCGCCTCCTTAAGAATCAATTGTCGCAGATGTTGATTCTTGGGAACCACCAAGCGATTCTCAAAAAAACAACACCACGATCATCCATAGAGAAACACCCACCAACTCCCTTCTTAATGTTTCTCTTAATGCGGATAACCCCCCTATCAAACTTCTGGTCAGAGATGATCTGATCCTCAAGGGTAGGTTTCGCCACCAAGGTAGAAAGGAATCCGCGAGGAGCAATGTGAAGGTTAAGCTTACAGAATTCCTCATGGAGAAGTGGTTGGCCTTGCTGCAACATGAGATTGTTGCAATAGGATTTACGACTTAGAGCATCAGCCATGACATTGGCTTTGCCTGGGGTGTAGGTAATCCCTAGATCATAATCTGTGATTAACTCCAACCAACGTCTTTGCCTAAGGTTCAGATCCGGTTGGGTGAAGATATACTTGAGACTCTGGTGATCGGTGTAGATCTCGCAACGTTTACCAAGGAGGTAATGTCGCCAGGTCTTGAGTGCATAGACTACGGCTGCAAGCTCTAGATCATGTGTAGGATAATTCTCCTCATGTGGATGCAACTGTCGAGATGCATAGGCAATCACATGACGATCCTGCATAAGAATGCAACCTAGTCCCTGTCGTGAGGCGTCGCAGTAGATAATAAAGTCTTTAGTGAAATTCGGTGGCACAAGTATGGGAGCAGAAGTCAGGCGTCTTTTCAGTTCCTGAAAACTGTACTCACACTGTGGGGACCACTCAAACTTTTTATCTTTCTTGAGAAGTTCCGTGAGGGGTTTGGCTACTTTGGAGAAGTTTTCAACAAAGCGGCGACAATAGCTGGCTAGACCAAGGAAACTCCTAACTTGTTTCACGGTCTCAGGTGGAGTCCAATCGAGAACGGCTTGAACTCTCTCGGGATTGACAGCAATGCCCTTACCAGAGATTACGTGACCTAAGTAGGTCACTTCTGGCAACCAAAATTCACACTTGGAGAACTTGGCATAAAGGCGGTGCTCTCTGAGTTTTTCTAAAACAAGTCTAAGATGTTCGGCATGCTCTTCCTCGTTCTTCGAGTAAATAAGAATATCATCGAGGTAAACCACGACGAACTTATCTAAGTACTCCATGAAGATCGAGTTCATCAAGCGGGAGAATGTGGCTGGGGCGTTGGTTAGGCCAAAGGACATGACGGTGTACTCGTACTGGCCATAACGAGTGACAAAAGCTGTCTTGGGAATGTCCCCGTTTCTGATTTTGATTTGATGGTAGCCTAACCTTAAATCCATCTTGGAGAAGACTGAGGATCCAGCGAGCTGATCATACAGGTCGTTGATCCTGGGAAGCGGATACTTGTTCTTTATCGTGACCAAATTAACGGGACGATAATCTACAACCATCCGGTCCGTACCATCCTTCTTCTTGACGAAGAGGACGGGGCAAGCCCAAGGAGAAGAGCTGGGACGGATGAAACCCTTTTGCAAGGACTCATCGAGTTGTTTCTTAAGCTCGGCTAATTCTAGGGGTGCCATCTTGTAAGGTCTCCGGGAGATTGGAGCTGTTCCTGGGATAAGATCTATGACGAACTCTACATCTCTGTCAGGTGGAACACCTGGCAGTTCCTCTGGAAAGACATCCGGAAAGTCACGGACTACCGGGATATCTCCAAGGTCTGGAAGAGGGCTGGCATTAAGAGAATAGAGCTGACGCTTTGCAACTCTAGTGGAGACAGTGACTAACTTGCCAGACGGGTGTGTAAGCTGAACAGATCTTGTGTAACAATCAATCTTGGCATGATGAGCTGTCATCCAGTCCATACCCAAGATGATGTTAATATCTGAGGACTTGAGGGCTACAAGTGATGCAAGGAATACAATTCTATCAACAAGGATTTCGTTACCATGGCTGATTCTGGTGGTCTGCCATCTAGACCCTGGGGTTTGGATTTCAAGCGGAGTTGGCATATTGCAAAATGACATGTCGTGCAAACGAGCATAGCCTTCAGAAATGAAGGAGTGAGATGCTCCAGTATCGAATAGAACTGATGCTGGGTGACAATTGACAAGGAGTGTACCAAGAACGACATCCGGATCATCATGAGCGTCTTTAGCTGAGACGTGATGCACACGTCCACGTTCAGTGGGAACTGACTTGACACTGATCATCTTGCGTGATGGCTTAATACAGCCAACAGTCTTCTCGGCCTTGGGTGGAGCATAACTAGTCTGAGAGCAATCACGTGCATAGTGTCCTGGCTTCCCGCATGTGAAGCAAGTCCCTGAGGTTGGACGTGGACCCGCACTGACAAGCGGTCTACCAGTAGGCCTGGGTGGAACATATGACTGAGTTGGGGAAGGCACCACAGAGGATGGCCCCGGCATATATCCGGAAGGAAGAGCGGAGTTTGGAACCCAAATCCGGCGCTTCTGGGAACTAGAGCCAGAGGAGGACCCCAATTCACGGGTGTGCTTACGAGACTCCTCGTAGGTGAGCTGAGCTGTCTCTGCATTAATGGCTTTGTTCACAAGAGCTTGGAATGTATCACAATGATGCAGGTGGAGATCACGACGCAACTTGGGGTTGAGACCCTTCCGGAACCTAGCCTGCTTCTTGGCGTCCATGGACACTTCTTCTGTAGCATAGCGGGTGAGGTTCTCAAACTCTCGGCTGTAAGCATCAACAGCCATCTTATTCTGGGTGAAATTACATAACTCTTCTCTCTTGCGATCAAGGAGGGCCTGGGGAATGTGATGCTCGCGAAAAGCCTCAGTGAAATCCTTCCAGGTAGGAATCTGGCCAGCTGGAAGCAAAGTCTCATAGTTCTGCCACCAAAGACTAGCAGGACCTTCCAGGTGGTATGTGGCATAAGTGACCTTGTCATCTTCAGCTACGTTCGCAGAACGCAGCTTATGAGTGATGCTACGGAGCCAGTCATCTGCATCGAGTGGCTCGATGGAATAATGAAAGGTAGGTGGGTGCAAACGAATGAAGTCATGAATGGTAGCAGACCCTTTGAACTGATGTGCGGTGTTCTCCTCGATACGTGCCAACAAACGATTAGACTCACGCTTGTTCCTCTCCATCTCTAACATGAACTCTGTCAACGAAGGCTGGTCGGGAGGATCCTCATCCCTACCATCTCCGTGGTTCTGGCTACGAACAACAGAACTTGATGACATCCTGGTGAAACGAAACCAGCGACGGAATCAGCATTAACTATGGACTGTAGAATGTAGGACAAGGAATTAGTATCACTCGAACTCCTAGGGAAATTCCGGCAGCATAACGGCAGTAAAATGCTCAGAATGAGACATCCTACTAAAAATGGGGTAGTACAACAACTCAACATCACCACTCAAGGTTCTGGGATAGTACTAAACAGACTACACCGGAAGTACTCGAAACTGGGGTATGACTCTGATCAACCAGTCTTATGGAACTACGGAGTAGTAACACGTGATCCTGATAGACGGAAAAGAAGCCTAGTTCCTTAACCCCGTAGGAAGATAGGAGGACTCAGATCAGAAGGCCATGAGGTAAAGGAGTAAAAGAGCCTTACGTTCCAACCCACAATCAATTCCCTTACATAACTAAAGATTTTCTAGACTCGACTTCGACCAGTTTGGCTTGGTAATCCTACAGGCAGTCAGGCTCTGATACCAGCGCTGTCAGGACCCCGACTCGATGCCACATCGATCTAGCATGTAACACCTCATATCCCTTTGCGGCCTCACGCACGGTATCCCCACGGGTGTCGCCTTACCTTTGCCCGGGACCGTTTGCGCCTTTTGGCACACGTATATGATGGTGTCGCTAGCATCCATATGATAAAGAGCCCGGGCTGACATGGCTAGTCGTAAACCCAAAGTGGCACTAACTTACAGGGACAGGCATCCATGACCCAGCATCGAACGTGTCGGTCATCAGCGAGTGAATCCAGGCTGTAGCACTGGGCTAACAGGACTCCGGCGAACCGGGCTGTAGCGGGCTAGCAGGACTCCGGTATTCATCGCGTGACATTTCCCCGAAGGGACAGACACAGGATCGAAGAAGGACACATGCCGGCCTGCCTAAGTGTTCCGGAGCAGTAGCAAGCTACCAGGGCTCAGTGGAAGCACTAGGAGACATTTCCCGGTAAGAGAGGCTACTAAGAATAAACAACTAGATAGTCAGATCCCACACATAGCAATACACATCACACGTACGCATAACATGCAAGTATGTGCTGTACAACATGGCATCACAGCATAACTCAACAATCATATAGATAAAGGCTCAGAAGAGCCATCATAGCATTTATTGCAAACAGGGGTCACAAAACCCATCATACAGAGCATACAAGCAACAAGCGGAAGCATTACATGTCTAGGTACAGACATCTATAAATGAAGAAGGCTGAAAGCCTGACTATCTACAACATCCGATCAAGATCGTAGCTGAGGTACTAGCTACTAGTCGAAGTCCATGAGAACCCTAGTAAGACCGAAGTCTCCGCTGCAAAACATAAATAAAGCAACATGAGTACAAAGGTACTCAGCAAGACTTACATCAGATCCTATCATACATGCATCTGTATCAAGAGGTAATGTGGGGTTTAGTTGCAGCAAGCCAGCTTTGACTCTGTGGCTATCCTGTTCTACGACTACCAGAAACTCTTGAGGTGAAACAACGTACACGAGTCCACTAATCACCATACAATACACTACTATGGATTCATTCCTGTCTCCCTACGAGAAGGCCATCCATAGCACTCACACTTGTCTTGAGCATTTTAGAGTATCCACTTCAAGTTGTCTATGTACCATGTAAGCATCCAAGAAGTCCATAACCGCGGACCCGGCTATTCGAATAGATCATGTTAACCCTGCAGGGGTGTACTTCTTCACACACGCTCTCGCCACTTACCGCCATGTACACGTCATGTATCTCGGCAACCTTCAAGCGGAAGCCTGGCGAGGGTGTCGGCCACGACCTGACTAACCACACAAGACTCTAGTCCAGGGTTATCGCCTATTCGGGTTCCATCCGCAAGGAGATCCGGCCGGGGTGTCGCTCACGGCCCCAAACGATGTGAGCAGGGTTCCCGAGCCCACCAACCGGGTGCCACTCGGTACACCGGGCCACGTGTGCCTAGTCTGTCCCAAGCCCACCCTGCCGGGTGCCACTTGGTAGAAAAATAGCACTACCTACAAACACCAGAAACTAGTTGCGACTCCTGGACAGAGATCAAGTTGGCTAATAAGTCGAGAGGGGCACTTAAGCATTCCAATGTGTGGTAGTATCGAGTCATTGGACAACATACATAGAACTCAGTGCTTAAGGACGGTTCCAGTGAGACAACCCACCATGTACTCCTACATGGCCTCTCACCGCTACCTTTACCAAATCGTGTTCACACACTTCACTCTCAGCATCAGAACATATCGTGACACTCCAATTCATTCCCAATGAACCAGACCTGACACAACTCTAAGCAATAGCAGGCATAGCATGGTAGGAACACAACAATGGCTTCAATCAACTCCTACACATGCTAGTGGGTTTCAACTATTTACTGTGGCAATGACAGGTCATGCAGAGGAATGGGTTCAACTACCGCAGCACAAAGTAGCATATGAATCGTTGTTGTCCTAATGCAATAACTGAGAGCAGGAGCGAGAGAGTAGGGTTTTATCGAAATGAACAAGGGGGTTTGCTTGCCTGGTAAATCAACAAGGGAGGCACTGCTTCACAGACAGGTACTCTGGAACGGACTCCGGAGCAGGACCTATCGAGAAGGAACAGTGTCGGCAATCAATGCACAAACATATGCAACAATATGATGCATGAACATGGCATGTAGATGTGATGCTGTTTGAGCCAATGTAACTAGTAATCACTTGGTTTGAAGTCCATTTGAACCAAAGGTTCAAATGCATTTCTAAATTAAGTCTCTTATATATGCCATAATGTGTTTTCCCATATTCAGCATGTATAAGTTGGTTTTTCATGCATGAAACTAGTACAGATGGAAAGATTGCATTTTTCTGATAATTTTTCATATATAAATTATTTTAATCTGAGCTACGGTTGAATTTCTATGAATTTTTGAAGTTTAAATCATTTTCTGGATTTTCTGAATTATTTTAATTCCAGAAAATATATAATTGCGTCAGCATGACGTCATCACTACATCAGCGGGTCAATGCGGCTGTCCAGGTCAAATCTGACGTGTGGGACCCACACGTCAGTGACAGGGGGGTTAACCAGGGTTAGTTTAATCCTAATTAAAAAGATTAGTGGCGCTGGGGCCCACTGTCAGTGTCACAGTTAGTTTAACAGAGATAATTAGTTGCTAAACTAATCCTAAACTAAAATTAGCAGGGCCGGGGCCCACATGTCATTGACTCTGGGTAGTCAAACTCCAGGTCAACTGGGGGGGGGGGGTTAGCGCGGGTTGACCGGTCAATCCCGCCGGCGTTTAGCCGCCGGCGAGGCCGAGCGCGGCGGAGGGGCTCGGGAACGTCGCTCCGGCGACCATTCGGGCGGCGGAGACCACGAGAGCGAAGCCCGCGCTCACGCGCATCCAGTTGAACACGCGGGAGGCTGCGGGGGCGGCGGAGCTCGCCGGAGCAGAGCTCAGGGCGGCGGCCGGAGTTCGGCCTCGAGCGGGAGCACAGCTACGGCGCACGGGGAGGAAGAAGAGAAGGGGGAACAGGCGCAGAAGCTCACGGCGGAGGCGACGGGATGGTCAACAGGCTCGGGGACGAGTCGGAGACGACGGACGGGCGCCGACGATCTCGGGCGGCCGACGACGAAGATGACGGCGATGGCGGCTCCTCGGGGCACTCCGGCTTGCGTGGCTCGGCGAGGAGGTAGCTGGCGACGAGGCGGAGCTCCTGGGCACGACGGGGAGGCGAGGGGGAGGCGGTGGCTATGGCCACGGCGTGCGGCGGCGACGGCAGCGCTTCGGGCGCGGGGAGAGGGAGAGATGCAGGGGAGGGAGAGAAACGAGAGAGCGAGGGAGAGATCCGGGGCGGTGCTGGGCGCTTCTGGCGAGGCCAGGGCGTCGAGGGGGAGGGCACGCAGGCAGCTGCCGTGGCGCGCATGCGCGCGGTGTGCGGCGACCACGCGCCCTGTCCCTCTGGCGCGAGGAGGGGGACGACTGGCGTCGGCCAGTCAGCTGGGCCGAGCTACTGGGCCGATCGGGTAAGTGGCCCAGGTAAGTCTCTCTCCCCTTTTCTGTTTTCTTTTCTAATTTTCTGACATTTGTTTGGTTTAATAAAAATACTAAACCATTTTATTTTATTATGCCAATTTTTGTAGGGGCTAATGGTATTATTCCAGAGCTCCTCAACAAATGGCACAATTTTGGACATATAAAATATATATAACATTTATATATCCAAGCAAATAATTATTGTATTAATTCCAAATGTCCAAAATAAAATACTTATGAGGTCCTGAAAATATTGGTTTGATTTTTTTATCTCTGTCCAATATTTTCAGAGGGCAACATGAGCATTTTCTTGGACCCTTTTGGAGAAATTTTTATTTAGGTCATTTCCAAAAATGAATCTGAGGGTTCCACCAATCCTCATTTCAAATTTAAATGAAATTTAAACATGATGCACAAATGACTAGCTAGTCTAGGTCATACCAGATTAGGGATGTGACAGTCCGTCTGGCCGCATGCTCGGTGTCTTTGTACCATCTACTCATCTGCAATCGACCGGCTCTTTTCAAGACACCCTGCTTGCTGATGCCCGATCCTCATAGGTGGCCCAAACACCGACTTGACGATCCTACGGAGGTTGCCATGGTGCCCCTCGACATGCTACCAGTACCCGTCCACCTGTCCTTCATTCACGGCCACTACTGGGCGGGCATGAAGGCCAACTGGATCGTCCTCATCCACCAATCCGGTAGTCCCTAGCGACTCGTGGATATCTACACCTAGTGAGAGATCACCCTTCCATCTTTGGATACTGCCGCCATCGAGCCTCGTGGCCCGCCAGACACTCCTGCCTACTACACACAAGACGCGTCGAGCTTTTGGCTCGACCTTTGTTTGCTGAAGGTTGTAATCTGCGAAGTGCCCACACCATCAGAAGACTACATGGATTACAAGCTCATTGTCGTGTTCAACATGGGATTAGTCTATCTGGAATCCTGTCGCCATACATGGTTATGGCTCATCGTCGATACTCGTTACCCAACACTTCTATCTGATGCTATAGTGCATGATGGCATCGTTTATGCGGTCGACGCACAGATTGGCTGCCTATACTGGTGGAATCTATCATTGTGTAATTGTTCTATCTCATCTCATCTTTACCTTAAGAATACGACTGCATGTTCATTGTTACAAATTTAGAATATATAGTATGTCTATAACCACATCATTGCTATATGTTCCTCTCATTTCCTAGATTTTTATGACCACACATGTTATTGTTAGAGTTGATATGAGAATAGTTGGTATCTAATGATTGTTAGAATAGATATTATGAGTATAACCTCATGATTGTTATATGTTACTCTCATTTCAAGGATTTTTATAACAACACATGTTATAAAATAGAGTTGATGTGATAACTGTAGTAAGTGCTATGGTAGAATATTAGTAGGCCCTGTCATATCTGTTTTCCTCTCATTGTTACATGATGTTTGAACCATGATATATTGCTAGAACATGAAAGCCATTGGTTTATTTTTTTAACTTGGTGTACGATTATGACCACGGCATTGCAATTCTCTATCTATGATATGTGTCACTGTTATAATAATCTTAATTCCACACATACTCTGAACATGATTGTTTATTTTTCTACTTTTGGTCTCCAATTTGAATTGTTGCAGCAGACGCAAATGCGCTGACCTTCATGATTCCAGGACCTGGAATCATACCAGCCGATGGGTGGTGGTTTATCGCTCGTTCAGCAAACGGTGGTCATTTGATGCTCATTTGCACGTACCAAAATGACCAAAACATTTCATCAAACCACATGCAGTACAATGGATGGGGCGTTCGCGACATTGATGGCTATGGCTGCTTCGTGTTCGAGAAAGATCACAGCTCCGTTGGGCCAGGCGTATTCAATTGGAGGCGGGTTTACAGCCTCGGCAACCACTCCATGTTCCTCGGGCTCAATTATCCGATCATCCAACCAATCATCGATCATGTCACCGGCGATGATTACCGTGCTATGCAACTTCCATTCGCCAGGGGGGGCTGTGTTTACACATCATACCATGGGTTTCATGAATCACCATATCCAGAGATTCGTCGACACAGCTTGTTGCCAGATAATCTTCAGTGTGTGAAAGGCATCAAGCTTCCATGCGATGGATGGCTTTTGCAAACCCGACATGCAGCGATGTGGTTCATGCCAACAACAAATATGCATAACTTGATTCGTACTGATATGTAGACTAAGCCATGTATTCTGCTGCTGTAGCATGACCCTCTTTTGTTGGATATTATGTACTGTTGTTAGTTTGAAGCACTCCTCTGGTTTGAAGGATAGATACCTTTCTGGGATCAAGTGCATCCTAACTCACCTGCGCAGGATGTACTAATAATGATGATGGAGATGATGTGCAGTATATGGTTAAAATGTGACACTAAATACGACTAGTAAGTAGTACAGTAGCAGTACTGGTATACGTCGGTCAAATTAGTCATCATGTCCACACATTGAATTGACGTGACAACACGCTGTGCGTGAGGTGACACAAGAATCCCGGCAGCGTGTTCAGGTATTCTGGACTTCAGATTTGGAGTACCACTTATCTGTCGAAATCTTTCATCATTCACTTAAAACAGTCGATTGATCATACACTGAGTACCATATAACTGGAATTAACCCATGCAAGTCGAAGAAGGATTGGTCGGTGCTGCCGGCTGGCATCAAGTTCGATCCCATAGATCAGGAGCTGATCGAGCACCTTGAGGCCAAAGTGAGTGCTGACAGCGCGAGATCTCATCCTCTCATTGATTTGTTCATACCAACCATCGACAGCGAGCACGACATATGCTACACCCATCCTGAGAAACTTCCAGGTAAGACACCGATCGGCCGTTTGCTTGCACAAACATATTCCTTTCTTTATAGCTCTATTTTTCTTTTTAGACGCAGACCTGGTGAAGCAATTACAATTTGACAGTTAATAAAAAGTGAAACAAGTGACTGCAACATGCCAAAGATGTTATGAAAATGCCAACTACGTACACCAAAACCTGTATTCGACAATACTGCAGGTATCACACTGAGTAGCCTAAGCAAGAATTTCTTCTAGCACAATTCCAGGGCGTTCAAAAGGGGCACGTGGACGCGTTGCAAGATACAGTCAGAGTGCAGCATGCATGCGATGTGGCACAACACCGGCAATACCTTGCCGGTGATGGTCAACGGCCGGCAGACGGGCAGAAAAAAGGTTCTGGTGCTGCACACCAACAAGAACTTCGACCAGCACAGGACCAACTGGGTGATGCACCAGTACCACCTCGGGGACCTAGAGCAAGAGAAGGAGCGGGAGCTGGTCCTCTGCATGATTTTCTACCAGACAAACACTAGGGCCAGGAGTAAAAAGATTATAAGTTAGTTTGGTATTGGTACTTGTACTACCTTGTCGTCCGCAAGTTGGTATTGTTGTTAACGATCTTTTGGTATGAACTTGGCATTTGCTTCCAACCATCATGCCGAGGGTCGATGTGGATATAAAGCTGAATCATTTCTTTCGAAACGAATTTTCAGGCACCTGATTTTTATTTGATGGGTAGCACAAGCACCTGCCGTTCGAATTCCCAGTTCTCCAAATTTTTCAAAACAAGTGCATGCTCTTATTATCACGATGAAAAACAATATCCCTGCTACATCCTAGTTATCAGTCTATAATTGAAGAATTCTCTCGTTTATTGAGCACGTATATTGTTTTTTCAGGTCGAGCAAGTTTCAACTGGGCTGTAGACTGCCCAGGCTTGGTTTTATTTCTAACAGGCCCAGCCCATGATGACAACGAGGCACAAAGATCCAGCAGGTATCTACTGGACTCTGGCCCGCCAGTGTTAGTTATATTTTGTCTTACAACATCCACATGCAATTTTTTTACTGAATCAAACACACAACTCAGTTCTATTTTCCTCTTGAAACACATGTCCTACATCCGTTTTCTAATCTCTACATATAGTTTTACTAGTTCATATACATGTATCATTATATTGAAAATACATAAAATTCCTTTTTCATATTTACATCCTTATTTTTGTTGTTGTTTTCCCTCGCAGTGCTGATTTTTTACCACTGGTTTTTCTTAAACCAACTCAATTGTCCCACGTCTTATTTGCTTACAAAATCAAAACGATTTGTATTGGCAAATCAATAAGTTCTTAAAAAAATTTCATCATTTCGGGACTACAAAAGTTTGGACTCCACCGAAATATGCAAAATAAGGTTGACCTTTTTGACCGTGGTCCTGGGCAGAAAATGGGCTGTAATAAATTACTTAAGAATTAGCAAATGGGCTCCAAATTATTAAAAAATAGCAAATGGGCTCTATGTTGTCTGCCACAGATTTGGAGGCTGACTTGTGGGCCTACTAAGTTCACGCGTACACAAGGTTTATCAAAAAAGAAACTTGGTCAACAATAGACTCTACCAGCGTCAAACCGTTAGATGTCAATCGAACGGCAATCGTGCTTCTTCGGTCTCTGATCTTCCTACCCCAGCCGCCCAAACTAGCACCATTGGAACCGCCTGCTCCCGCCTCCCATGGCCAGCTGTGCTGCCGGGCAAGGCCTCACGACCCCATCATATACTCGCATCCCTGGCCTGTCTATCCCTCTACTCACCCACACCTCCTGTTATTTTCCAGCGACGGCAGCTGAACTAGCCAACCCTCGTACTCTCCACCCAGTGGGCAGCCACTGCCGTGTCTTCCCCGGCTCTGTGTCGTTCCCTTCGTAGGCCTAGCCGTCATCCACCGCCCTGGTGCTCTCGGCGCAGCATGGTCAACATGGTCAACGAACGACATCCATCGGAAGTGGACTGTACGTGGAGAGGCTGACAGCTGGGTCCATGGCCGCACACAAGGAAATGCCTCCTTATTACACGCAAAATAATGATTCCTCCACCTGACATCTGGGACCCGCCAGAAGGGCCTCTGTATTTCGGGAAAAAAACATTCCCTCCGCTGACAGGTCGGACCCACCAACTATATCTTCGCACGCAAGGAAGTGCCTCCTTGTTGCGCACAAAAAATGAATACCCCCCTGCCAGCTAGGACCCACCATAGTGGGAGGCTGACTTGTGGTCCTACTAAGTTGACGGGGATGGAATGCTTTGTCAACTTAGTTAATATGAACGATTCTAGCTCCAGTGACCGTACGATGTCCATCCAACGGCCTTAGTGCTTCTTCAACCTCTAGGGCCAGGAGTAAAAAGATTATAAGTTAGTTTGGTATTGGTACTTGTACTACCTTGTCATCCTCAAGTTGGTATTGTTGTTAATGATTTTTTCGTATGAACTTGGCATTTGCTTCCAACCATCATGCCGAGGGTCGACGTGGATATAAACCTGAATCATTTGTTTCGAAACGAATTTACATGCACCTGATTTTTATTTGATGGGTAGCATTGGCACCTGCCGTTCGAATTCCCAACTCTCCAAAATTTTCGAAACAAGTGCATGCTCTTATTATCATGATGAAAAAACAATATCCCTGCTGCATCCCAGTTAACAGTATGTACTTGCAGAATTCTCTCGTTTATTGAGCACGTATATTGTTTTTTTTAGGTCGAGCAAGTTTCAACTGGGCTATAGACTGCCCAGGCTTGGTTCTATTTTTAACAGGCCCAGCCCATGATGACAACGAGGCACAAAGATCCAGCAGGTATCTACTGGACTCTGGCCCGCCAGCATTAGTTATATTTTGTCTTACAACATCCGCAGGCACTTTTTTTTACTGAATCAAACACACATCCCAGTTCTATTTTCTTCTTGAAACGCATGTCCTTCATTCATTCTCTAATCTCTACCTATAGTTTTACTATTTCATATACACGTATCATTATATTGAAAATACATAAAATTCCCTTTTCATATTTACATCCTTATTTTTGTTGTTGTTTTCCCTCCCAGCGCTGATTTCTTTTACCACTGGTTTTCCCTTAAACCAACTCAATTGTCCCACGTCTTATTTACTTACAAAAACAAAACGATTTGTTTTGGCAAATCAATAATTTCTTTACAAAATGTTTATCATTTCGGGATTACAAAAGTTCAGACTCCATCGAAATATGCAAAATAAGGTTGAACTTTTTGACCGTGGTCCTAGGCAGAAAATGGGATGTAATAAATTACTTAAGAATTAGCAAATAGGCTGCAAATTATTAAAAAATAGCAAATGGGCTCTATGTTGTCTGCTAGAGATTTGGAGGCTGACTTGTGGGCCTACTAAGTTCATGCGGACACAAGGTTTATCAAAAAAGAAACTTAGTCAACAATCGACTCTACCAGCGTGAGACCGTTAAATGTCAATCTAACGGCAATCGTGCTTCTTCAGTCTATGATCTTCCTGCCCCAGCCGCCCAAACCAGCGCCATCGGAATCGCCTGCTCCCGCCTCCCG
The DNA here is from genome assembly GCF_018294505.1 of Triticum aestivum. Lineage (NCBI taxonomy): Eukaryota > Viridiplantae > Streptophyta > Magnoliopsida > Poales > Poaceae > Triticum > Triticum aestivum. Next base: position 239,463,682 of record NC_057803.1, read on the forward strand.
TGGCCGGCTGTGCTGCTAGGCAGGCCTCACGGCCCCATCATATACTCGCATCCCTGGCCTGTCTATCCCTCTACTCACCCACACCTCCTGTTATTTTCCGGCGATGGCAGCCGAACCAGTCAACCCTCATACTCTCCACCGTGTGGACAGCCACTGCCCTGTCTTCCCCGGCTCCGTGTCGTTCCCTTCGTAGGCCTCACCGTCGTCCACCGCCCTGGTGCTCTCGGTGCGGCGTGGTCAACGTGGTCAACGAAGGACATCCGTCGAAGGACATCCATCGGAAGTGGTCCACCGCCCTATACATGGAGAGGCTGACAGCTGGGTCCACGGCCGCACAAAAGGAAATGCCTCTTTATTACGCGCAAAATAATGATTCCTCCACCTGACATCTGGGACCCGCCGGAAGGGCCTCTGTATTTCACAAAAAAATGTTCCCTCCGCTGACAGGTCAGACCCACCAACTATCTTCGCACGCAAGGAAGTGCCTCCCTACTGCACACAATAAAATGAATACCCCTCTGCCAGCTGGAACCCACCACAGTGGGAGGCTAACTTGTGGGCCTACTAAGTTGACGGGGACGGAGGGCTTTTTCAACTTTGTCAATATGAACGATTCTAGCCCCAGTGACCGTATGATGTCCATCCAATGGCCTTAGTGCTTCTTCAACCTCTAGTCTTCTTGCTCCAGCCGCCCAAAGCAGCGCCGGTCCTGCCGCCTGCTCCTACCTCCCGTGGCCGACTGTGCTGCCACGGAGGCCTCATCGCCCCCATACTACTCCCACCGCTGGCCAGGCCATCCCTCCACTCACCCACACCCCCTGTTATTCTGTGGCGACGACAGCCTCACACCGCAGGCGAACCAGTGAACCCTTGTACTGCTCTCCGCGTGGGCATCCACTTTCACGTCTTCCCCGGCTCCGCGTCGTCCCCTTCCTAGGCGTCGCCGTTGTCCACCGCCTTGGTGCTCTCGGTGCAGCGTGGTCAATGTGGTCAACGACCGACTTCCATCGGAAGAGTACTGTACGTGGAGAGGCTGATAGCTGGGTCCATGGCCACAACCCAGTTTTTTTGTGATTTGCCAAGTAAGTCGCTTTGTCAGGCCTATTGGGCTGCAAATCTTTCAAGACGAGGAGAGCTTCATTCGGCTGGCTGAGAAAATGGCCTATCAGTAATGAGAAGATGGGATGTACATTTTTAAAACACATCAAACCAGCAATTAGTTTCAAATTTCTTTTTTTCATTTCGAGATTTTAAATTGCATTGATTTTATGCGTGGACAATTTGTTTGATTTTATATTGATATACATTTATTTTTAAAATCAGTTTGAATGTGACTCGAAATTTCGGGATTAAAAACAATTCGGACCGCACCGAAATATGCAAAATTTCATATAATTTTTTAACCGTGACCACAATATGGGCTGTAATGCTAACAAAAACAATATGGGCTCCAAAAACCTTAAGAATTAGCAAATGGACTGTAAATTATTAGAAATAATGGCAGATGGGATGTATGATGTTTTCCACAGATTTGAGGCTTTACTAAAAAAAGGTTGACGCACAAGTAGTGACTGTTTGATGTCCATCCAACAGGCGTCGTGCTTCTTCAATCTCTGCTCTTCCTGCTCCAGGCGCTCAAACAAGCGCCGGTGGGACTGCCTGCTCCCTCCTCCCCGCGGCCAGCTGTGCTGCGGCGCAGGCCTTACCGCTCCACCGTACTCCCATCGCTGGACTAGCCATCCCTCCACTCACACACACCTGCTGTTATTCTCTCGCGATGGTAGACGAACCAGTAAACCCTTGTATAGCCGTACTCCCCTCCGCGTGGGAAACAACTGCCAAGTCATCCCTGCCTCTGTGTCGTTCCCTTCCTAGGCCTCGCTGTCGTCCACCGTCCTGGTTCTCTCGGCGCGGCCTGGTCAACATGGTCAACGACCGGCATGCATCTGAAGTGGACTGTACGTGGAGAGACCGACATGCACGCAAGGAAATGCCTCCTTATTACGCGCAAAATAATGATTCCTCCACCTGACATCTGGGACCCACCGAAATGGCCTCTATATTTCACGAAAAAACGTTACCGTGGCTGACAGCTTGGACCCACTAGATATATCTTCGCACACAAGGAAGTGCCTCCTTATTACGCACAAAAAAATGAATACTCCCCCTACTAGCTGGGACCCATTATAGTTGCCGACTGACTTGTGGGCCTACTACGTTGACGGGGACGGAGGGCTTTGTCAACTTAGTCAATATGCACGATTCTAGCTCCAGTGACCGTACGATGTCCATCCAACGGCCGTAGTGCTTCTTCAACCTCTGGTCCAGCCACCCAAACCAACACCGGTCGTGCCTCGTGCTCCTGCCTCCCGTGGCCGGCTGCGATACGGTGGAGGCCTCACCGCCCCTACTACTAACACCGTTGGCCAGGCCATCCCTCTACTCACCCACACCCCGTGTTATTTTGCAGCAATGACAGCCTCACACCGCAGCGAACCAGTGAACCCTCATACTCCTCTACGCGTGGGCATCCACTGCCGCCTCTTTCCCGGCTCCGCGTCGTCCCCTTCCTAGGCCTCGCCGCCGTCCACCGCCCTGGTGCTCTTGGCGCGGCATCGTCAACGTGTTCAAGGAACGGCTTCCGTCGGACATGGACTGTACGTGGAGAGGCTGACAGCTAGGTCCACGGCCGCAGCAAGGAAGTGCCGCCTTATTACGCGCAAAATAATTATTCCTCCACCTGACAGCGGGGACCCACCGGACGGGCCATCGTATTTCGTGAAAAAAAACGTTTCCCCTGACTGCTGGGACCCACCAGCTACATCTTCGCACGCAAGGAAATGCGTCCGGGCAAAAAAAAACGATTCGCCCCCCTGACTGCTGGGACTCACCATCTACATCTTTGCACGCAAGGAAGTGCCTGACAGTCGGGACCCACCAGGTCAAAGCGTACGTAGCATTGTCATTCTGGTCGCGAACATGTACGTACATACTGGTCGATGTAGAGGCGTGCACGTGTCGTAGTAGAGGCGTGCACGTAGCATGTACACATACGTACAGCGGCCAGTGTGCAAGAAAGAAAATACGGTTGTCGGTGTCAAAACCGGCGGATCTTGGGTAGGGGGTCCCGAACTGTGCGTCTAAGGCGGATGGTAACAGGAGGTAGGGGACATGATGTTTTACCCAGGTTCGGGCCCTCTTGATGGAGGTAAAACCCTACGTCCTGCTTGATTTATTTTTGATGATATGAGTATTACAAGAGTTGATCTACCACGAGATCGGAGTGGCTAAACCCTAGAAGGTAGCGTATGGTATGATTGTATGTTGTCCTACGGACTAAAACCCTCCGGTTTATATAGACACCGGAGGGGGCTAGGGTTACACAATGTCGATTACAAAGGAGGAGATATACATATCCGTATTGCCTAGATTGCCTTCCACGCCAAGTAGAGTCCTATCCGGACACGGGACGAAGTCTTCAATCTTGTATCTTCATAGTCCAACAGTCTGGCCAAAGGATATAATCCGGCTGTCCGGATACCCCCTAATCCAGGACTCCCTCAGTAGCCCCTGAACCAGGCTTCAATAACGATGAGTCTGTCGCGCAGTGTTGTCTTTGGCATTGCAAGGCGGGTTCCTCCTTTCGAATACACCACGGAAAAATTTGAATACAAGGACAGTGTTCGACCCTGCAAAATAAGTTGCACATACCACCGTAGAGAGAATAATATTTCCACAAATCTAATCTGCTGAAATGTTTTGGCAACATGACATTATGCCATAGCCCGGTGATTATTCCAACCATTTCCTTTAACTAGCCCCGCACATAATGCGAGGCAGTTTCTTGACATGTCTTGTCAAAGCAGAGATCGTGTCCCCCTTATTACGGGATTCTCATCAATACGGGCGTGGGTAACCCAACCGTGCCATCAATTATGACGCTTGGGGGATAAGCGAGTTTTACCAGGTTAGTGGGGGTGCATAGTTTCGGCCGCCCTTATAAGGGGATAAGGTTTAACCTTTCTCTACCCACGCCTTCTTCCTCCTTGCTCATCCATTCTTGTGCACTCGAGCTCCAATGCTCAAGTCCACATCCTTCCCCCTCAACCTTTTCCAAACATGTCCGGAGAAGGAGGCAAATGGATGGCTTCCTCCGTTACGGAGGGACACATCAAGAAGTTGCGCGGAGCCGGATACTTAGCCGCGAATGTCGCGCATCGGCTGCCCGCTGCGGGGCAGATTGTTCCTACCCCAGAACCTCACGAGAGGGTAGTTTTCCTCCACCACTTCCTCCGTGGACTGGGGTTTCCCCTCCATCCATTCGTCCGCGGTCTCATGTTCTACTACGGGCTGGACTTCCATGATCTGGCCCCAAACTTCATCCTCAACATTTCGGTGTTCATCATCGTGTGTGAGGCTTTCCTCCGCATCCGGCCCCACTTTGGCATGTGGTTAAAGACCTTCAATATCAAGCCAAAGGTGGTGGGGGCCAACAAGCGGAATGAGGTGGAGCCATGGTGGGCAAGATGCCCAATGTTACATGGCTTGAAGGCTCCTTCGTGGAGACCATAAAGGGGTGGCAATCGGTGTGGTTCTACATCACTGAGCCGCGTGACACCAACTGGGTGGTGGCCCCCGAGTTTCGATCCGGAATCCCCACGCGGCTCACCTCCTAGAAAGAGAAGGGCCTATCCTAGGGTTCATCGGTGGAGCTATACGGACTCCAGAAATGTATCCGGAATATGGCAAGCAAGAAGCTCAAGCTTGTCAACATAGTCCAGGTCATGCTCATCCGCCGGATCCTCCCATGTCAACAATGGGATTTCAACTTGTGGGAATTCGACCTGGCCCAGCACCAGACTCTGAGCGAGCTCTTCGACACGACACACAAGGACGTCTAGAGGGTGCTGTTCAAGGGCGCCGAGGTCCCTCCCTCTCTCACCGAGGACCGCGAGCTAAGCATGAAGCACCTAGCGCATTCGGTGAGTTTTATACATCCGGTAGGATATTTATTTCCCCTAGCTTAACCATGTGCGGGGTCTGAGCTCCATGCCTTTGACAGGACTGGGTGGAGACGTCGGGGCAAATTAACTGTCCGACCCCTCTCCCTGAAACACTGCGGATGCTCTCCTAACAGAGATGCTGACTCCGGCTCCTTACAAGGTGCCAGAGAAGACCAAGAAGGCCAAGGGAACCCGAAATAGTTCCTGACGCCAGGTGTTATCGGACTCATCGTCTGATAACTCCGTGACACACTCCTCCCCCGAAGACGAGGAGGAAGATGAAGATGCTCCCCCTTCAGTCGGGGGAGACAAGAAAAGGAAGGCTGCCCCGACCGGGGGGGCGAAGGGTCCAAGAAGGGGAGAACCCTCCTTTCGGACTACACCACCACCATCGCCGAAGACGAAGACAAGTGGCTGCTCAGGGCCAAGCCCCTGGCGAAGTTGTAAGTATTCGGATACCAGAGTAACTCATAGCATACCTTTGATGCACTGGTTATCCTAACGTCAACATGATTATGCAGACCGCCCCAAGCCCGTATCGACATATCTTCATCGGGCGGCTCCTTGGACTCGTCGGATATGGATAGCGATCCACTTCCGACCGCCACCTCCCCTTGTCCTACCTTCAATGCCGAGGTATTGTCTCAAGATGCACCGGGTCGAGGGGAGACAATCCCGAAGGCGCCTCAAGGCGACCTTCCGGACTCCAGGAGCAGAAAGAGTAAGGCTCCCGAGGGTTCCGAGTTCGGCCCTCAGCCGAACACCGCGCCGGAACCTCTAGTGGTTCCGGACTCGGACAGGCGGCCTCCTTCTAAAAGGGGCGAGATGCCTGTGCCGGTGACCTCTTCCCATCCAGGGGCACCGGACAATCTGTTGGGAGCGCTTCGCAGCGCTTCCATCAACGAAGAGCACCACACTATTATGAGTGCGGTGATCCAGAAGGTTCAGTCTGCCAAGAGCGGACTGACTGAAGCCTGTGCCAGCCTTCTAACAGGCTTTGAGGTAAGCATTTGAAATATACGAAAATATTACCGCATAGACAGTAGCCCCTGATGCTCTGTTCGGTGTTCACAAAGAAAAGCCGAATAGAGGATCAAACTATATTGCAGGAGTCTAATATAAGTATGTCTATATGCGTATGCAGGCTTCACTTCTGGCCTCTGCCGCACAGACTGCGGAGGTCGCCGCACTGAAGCAGGTCCTCGAAGGGTCCAAGAAAGAGCTCGGCCTTGCCAAGAGGCAGCTCGAGGAGAACAAAGGTAAGTAGTACCTACTCTATTGATATATATATATATAAAGAATGCGATTACAAAATGACAAGATCATCGTAAATTTGCCAGGGGCCACGACCGACGTGGCGACCCTGAAGCAAGCGCTATCCGAGGCCGAAAACAAAGTGGCCAAGGAGCGCATTGAGCGGGAAAGGCAGGAGGCATGGGTGGGCGAGGTGCAGCAAGAGCTCCAAGCTCTCGTGACGAAGCACGAGGCGTTGGAGCTTGACTTGAAGACGCGAGAGTCCGAGCTTGCCGTGGCCCTCGAGAGAGCAAAGAATGTCAAGGCTGAAGCCCAAAAGGCTCTCCAGGAGATTGATGCGATGAAGAAGATAGCGGCGGGTAAGGCATTCTATATGCAAAGCAAGCATGTGAAAGTAAATTACTTGTTACTTACCCGAATCGGGAGCTCTCCAGGATCACTCGCAGATTTGCCCTGCAGCGTGTCGGATGCCACACAGTTTTACCAGGCCGAGGAGGGAAGCTCAACGGAGAAGTTGTTCTGGTCTCAGTATACTAAGACCAAACACCTGATGCCTTTGAGCGACCAGCTGAAGCAACTGGTCGAGCTGCACAAGGTGGCCAAACAGGCCATGAAGGGCTTTATAGTCCGGATGTGGCCTGGTGACGCCCTTCCCAACAGCTACTTCAGCCTGGTGAGGCGGCTTGTGGATGCCTGCCCATGGCTGGAAGTCATTAAGCGGTCCGTCTGCATCGAAGGTGCACGCCGGGCTTTTGCCCGTGCGAAGGTGCACTGGGCTAAGATGGACGCCGTGAAGCTGGTGAAGGAGGGGCCGCCGCAGGGCAAGGAGCATCGCCACCCCGAGATGTACTATGAGGGTGTCCTGAAGGGTGCCCGTCTTGTAGCGGACGAGTGTGCGAAAGATGTAATATTTGAATAAACTTGCTCCCGAATCCTGTATTATGAAAACTTGTTCATATGCGCTATGCAACGCTTGTCTGGATTTAAAATATTAACTTTTGTTCGGTTGTTTATCAAATTTGAGAGATGGCTAGTCGTCGGCTTCTGCCCCCATGCCACGAGTGCTGGGGTGTTTGGGATAAACCTGAGCACTCTTCTTCCCATTTTTGGGTCCTTCGAGGGAGGTGCTTAGCACAACGAACAAGGCAATCGGACTATAATGTGTTATCACTCTCACTTAGCCATAGAATTCTATAATTTTAGATTTCGGCTAAGCCCCTAGTATTCGGAAGGCCGAAATCGGGGCACAATACACGCCTTAAGCCGGACAGGGCCGACTCCTTGCTCTAAGCGGCATAAGTCTTTAGGGACTTGAAACCTCTCGAACAGTGACCAGTCTCTCACCTTATGATGACAGTCAGTTTTAGCTTTCTCTACTGAGGTGCTTAGCCTAGCAGAACCAGGGCACAATCACAGTAGTTCTCCCAGTGCTACCTTTGCCGATATAGCGGAATGTAAGGTACCAAAACATGCGAGCCAGGCAAACCCAACTATTGACCCAAGACATGATTCGGAGCTGATGCATATATTGTTATAAGTTCGGGGTGCCGCACTGTCGAAAGTGTTTGGACTTCTCACGCCGTATTATGGGGTATGCTTAAGCCCCTAGCGTATTGGCCGTACCAGAGTGTCCGTGTGCTAGATGTCATGAATGAACATATATATATAGAAAGGAAGAATGCAATAATAGTCTTAATGCTATGCATTGTTTATTCAAAAAGGTGCGTTAAAGTAGAATGATACAAGTAGTGCGATAAGAAAAAAGTAGGACCGTTTGACATGTCCCTTCCAAGGGCAAGCTAAGGGATAGTATTAAAGCAAATATTTCACTCGTTATCGTAATCCACCTGGGAGTTTCGTGGTGTGACGTAGCTTTCTGCCTCCTTGGTCGCTGCATCATGTGTTCGGCAATCATGCTGCCGGACAGGGTTTCCAGAGATTAAAGTCCTTAAAGGGAAAAATAACGAAGCGGCAAGCCCCTAGTGTGGTTTAAGCCGCGTCTTGGGGCGTGCTGTAGTCGTGCCCCCCTCCCCACCTGTGCCCATGCTATTTTTAATGCGTAATTATGTACGCGTGGCACGGATTTCGCCGTTTGGCTGGGACCTGGGTGGGGGCCGCATTGCTATGCAAGCTCGGAACATGCTAGGCGGTCCAGTTGCCGATTACTCTGGGCGTGCTTGAAGGTGTTCGAGTCCTTAATCGCCGAACTAGTGGATTGCCTTAAGAGGCTGCTTTGCGCTTCTGCTGCGAGGGCCGCAGTGTGCTCCTCCGTGCGGAGAGAGCGCTCTGTGTTTCCATTGACTGTTATGACCCCCCGAGGTCCTGGCATCTTGAGCTTGAGATATGCATAATGCGGTACCGCATTGAATCTCGCGAATGCGGTTCGCCCGAGCAGTGCATGGTAGCCACTGCGGAACGGGACTATGTCGAAGATTAACTCTTCGCTTCGGAAGTTATCCGGGGCTCCAAAGACCACTTCCTGTGTGACTGAGCCTGTGCAATGGGCCTCTACACCTGGTATGACACCTTTAAAGGTCGTTTTTGTGGGTTTGATCCTTGAGGGGTCTATACCCATTTTGCGCACTGTGTCCTCATAAAGCAGGTTCAGGCTGCTGCCGCCGTCCATTAGGACTCGAGTGAGGTGAAATCCGTCAATGATTGGGTCTAGGACCAGTGCGGCGAATCCTCCATGACGGATACTAGTGGGATGGTCCCTGCGATTGAAGGTGATCGAACAGGAGGACCATGGGTTGAACTTTGGGGCGACTGGCTCCAACGCATATATGTCCCTGAGCGCACGCTTTCGCTCCCTCTTAGGGATGTGGGTTGCGTATATCATGTTCACTATCTGCACTTGTGGGGGGAACCTCTTCTGTCCTCCGGTGTTCGGCTGCCGGGGCTCCTCCTCGTCATCGCTATGTGACCCCTTATCTTTGTTTTCGGCATTTAACTTGCCGGCCTGCTTGAACACCCAACAATCCCTGTTGGTGTGGTTGGCTGGCTTGTCGGGGGTGCCGTGTATTTGGCACGAGCGATCGAGTATACTGTCCAAACTAGACGGGCCCGGAGTGCTCCTTTTGAATGGCTTTTTCTGCTGACCGGGTTTAGAGCCTCTGAATCCGGCATTGACTGTCGTATCCTCGGTATTGTCGCTGTTAATGCGGCGCTTATGTTTGTTGCGATGTGACCTGCCATTGCCATCCTTGGTATCCGAAGTACCATGGTTCTTTGATATGTTATTGCTGCGAGCCAGCCAACTGTCTTCTCCCACACAAAAGTGGGTCATGAGTGTCGTGTGGGCTGCCATAGATTTCGGCTTTTCCTGGCCAAGGTGCCGGGCGAGCCACTCGTCACGGATGTTGTGCTGAAAAGCTGCTAGGGCCTCTGCATCCGGACAATCGATGATTTGATTTTTCTTTGTTAGGAACCATGTCCAGAATTGTCTGGCCGATTCCTCTGGCTGTTGAATTATGTGGCTCAAGTCATCGGCATCTAGGGGTCGCACGTAAGTGCCCTAGAAGTTGTCGAGCAATGCGGCTTCCAGATCCTCCCAACAGCCAATGGACTCTGCTAGCAAGCTATTGAGCCAATGCCGAGCTGGTCCTTTGAGCTTGAGTGGGAGGTATTTAATGGCGTGTAGATCATCACCGCGGGCCATGTGGATATGCAGGAGGAAATCCTCGATCCATACCGCAGGATCTGTTGTGCCGTCGTATGATTCTACATTTACGGGGTTGGAACCCTCTGGGATTTGATGATCCATTACTTCGTCTGTGAAGTATAGGGGGTGTGCGGTGCCTCTGTACTGGGCTATATCGCGACGCAACTCAAATGAGTCCTGCCCGCTGTGTTTGGCCCGACCGGACTTACTTTTACTGTATCCGGCGAGACGATTATCGTCTCGCATAGTGGCACGCCCTCATGATCCGTAGATCGATCTTGCGTGTTTTGCTTTGTCCTCCAATACGTCCCACAGATCTGGCGTATTTCCCCATGCCTTTTTATTTGAATGGCGTCGGGGTGCGGGATGAGCTTTTGGCTGGAATGCCTCTCTGTCGCGGCCACGACGTGGCCAATCAGCCGCGTCATACACCGGGGATGGCGCTTCCTCCTCCAGTCGGGGTAGCAACCTGCACTTTGGGTAACTCTTGGAGGGGCATTCGAGTTTATATTCCTCGGCCGCCAGGACTTTAGTCCATCTGTCAGCTAGCAAATGTTGATCAGCTTGAAGCTGATGCTGCTTTTTCTTGAGGCTATTTGCCGTGGCTATAAGCCGGCGCTTGAAGCGCTCTTAGTCGACGGGATCCTCTGGCACGACGAATTCGTCATCGTCGAGGCTTGCCTCTTCTTCAGAGGGAGGCATATAATTATCATCCTCTGCCTCTCCATCTGCCGCTCTCTCAGGAGGGCTGGCTCCTCCATCCTCCTTCTCTAAATCTTGCTGGAGGGGATTGTTGTTGTCTTCGGCACTATCTGGAGTGCTATTATCTCCGGTGCCGGTATCACCACTTTTGCCTTGTCGGGACTTAGAGCAGCGCCGCTGACGCCGGCGCTTGGGTTGCTTCTTGGAGGGGTCATCCTCCGTTGTCTCGTCGCCATTGCCTTCTTTGTGTGTGTCCACCATGTATATATTGTATGATGAGGTGGTTGTCTAGTGCCCTATGGGCAGTGGTTCCTCTTCGTCTCCCGCATCATCGTCCATACTGTCGATGTCTTCGGAGTCGAAGTCGAGCATGTAGGTTAAGTCGTCGACAGTGGCTACTAAGTGAGTGGTGGGTGGGCGGCGAATTTCTTCGTCATCCGCATCCCAATCTTGCCAGACATAGTTCGGCCAGGATCCTCCTGACAAGGAGAGAGACCTTAATGAGTTCAGTATGTCGCCGAAGGGCGAGTGCTGAAAAATATCCATGGAGGTAAACTCCATGATCGGCGCCCAATCGGATTCGATAGGAATGGGCGCATGCAGTTTGGAGTCCGTGGCCGGAGAAGGATCCGACAGTTTGGCAGCATGGCTCTCGTGAAGGGTAAGGTCGATATTCGGCTCGATCGCCGCTGAGGATACAACCTCCGTGACGAGGTCTATCCACCCGTCCATGGATGGCGCAACTGGCTCCGAATTGAGGCTCAGAGCGGCCGCCGGCGTGATCTCCTGAATACGCTCTGATGGTAGAGCTAAATCATACTCATCGTGACCGCGTGGCGCACAAGGCAGGGGCTCGAATCCGTTGAAGATCAAGTCTCTGCGGATATCGGCCATGTAATTTAAGCTTCCAAACCTGACCTGGTGGCCAGGGGCGTAACTTTCGATCTGCTCCAGATGGCCAAGCGAGTTGGCCCGCAGTGCAAAGCCGCCGAACACAAAGATCTGTCCGGGGAGAAAAGTCTCACCCTGAACTGCATCACTATCGATGATAGTAGGAGCCATCAAGCCTAATGGTGATGACACAGAGGAACTCTCAAAGAAAGCACCAATGTCGGTGTCAAAACCGGCGGATCTAGGGTAGGGGGTCCCGAACTGTGCGTCTAAGGCGGATGGTAATAGGAGGCAGGGAACACGATGTTTTACCCAGGTTTGGGCCCTCTTGATGGAGGTAAAACCCTATGTCCTGCTTGATTTATTCTTGATGATATGAGTATTACAAGAGTTGATCAAGAATAATTCAAGCAGGACGTAGGGTTTTACCTCCATCAAGAGGGCCCGAACTTGGGTAAAACATCGTGTCCCCTGCCTCATGTTACCATCCGCCTTAGACGCATATTCGGGACCCCCTACCCGAGATCCGCCGGTTTTGACACCGACAACGGCCACATACGTACATAAGGGCAGGGTCTCGAACGCCTACTCGCGCATATGTACGGCCAAGGCTCGTGTACATGGCGGAACGAAGAAACAGTGTCATCGTCGTGTTCATGGGGAGCCAACTGGCTGGGTAGGAACGGAATGCATCGTTGTGTTCGTCGGGAGGGCTTGGACGGAAGAGCCGATGGAAACGAGGCCTGGCGTACCGTAGAACAGAGGAAACAGCCTTGTGTTCGGCCGGCCATGTTCGAAATGGGATCCTATTCATCGGGAGGGGTCTGGCGTACTGCAAAACAGAGGAAACGGACCTCCTACGGTCGAAACGGGGGTCATGTTGATCGGGAGGGGTGTGGCATACCGCAAAACGGAGGAAACGGACTTGTGTTGGAGCGCTACGGTCGAAATGGGGGTCCTGTTCATCGGGAGGGGTGTGGCGTACCGCAAAACGGGACTCCACGGGATACTGTTCATCTCCACCGTCGACCCCCTCCAGCCTCGACGGGCTACTGTTCATCCACCGTCGACCTCCTCCAGCCTCCACCTATTACTGTTCATCCACGGGCTCCTGTTCATCTAGCCTCCACCGCATGCTACTCCACCGGCTACTGTTCAACCAGCCCTCTCCATGAGCTCCTGTTCAACCACCCCTCCACGGGCTACTGTTCATCCAGCCCTCCACCGTCTACTGTTCATCCTGCCCTGCATGGGGTGGTCCTGTTCATCCAGCCCTCCACGGGGTCCTATTCATCCAGCCCCAACCGGCTCGATCAATCGGGGTCAAACCCCCCAGCAACGCTCACTGTTCATCCAGAGGCAACACCACGGGGTCCTGTTCATCCACCCCCACTAGGAACTGTTCATCCATCCCCCCCCAGCAACGCTCACCGTTCATCCAGAGGCAGCATCGATCGGCTTCAGTTAGCAGCAGTGGCGAAGGAATCGCTCGATCGGGTTCAGTTAACACCCATCGATTGATTGCTTGGGTTCAGTAACGCTTAGCCTGGAGTGCAATCGCTCGGGTTCACTTAGAGCCCAACGCATCGCTCGGGTTCAGTTAGAGCCCAATGCCTCGCACCCACGCGCGTGCGTGTATGAGAGAAACGCACATCGCTCGGCCCCGACCACCCATCGTAACCGGGAACACCCCGATATTTTCCTCGCCCTCGCTTATACCACGGTTTTTTCCTTCATGGATGGCCCAAAGAATGTCATGCAGCTGCGTCTCCGGCCAGCCCAGGACGAACAACCCATTTTCTGTCATGATTTTTTGTCATAGAAGTAGGACCCCACCACATCTATGATGATACCGTGTTTTGTCACAATTATTGTCATAGAAGTGTCATAAGTATGACAGAAAAAAATTCGTTCAGCCCAAAATGTCACGGATGTGTCTTTTTTTGTAGTGAGTAGTGTTGATTACATCTTGTAGTTGATTCTAGATGGTTTATTTGGTGGAAGATTATATGTTCAAATATATTATGCTATTTAATACCCCTCTGATCTTGAGCATGAATATTGCTTGTGAGTTGTTACTCTTGTTCTTGAGGCCACGGGAGAAGTCATGTTGCAATTAATCATGTGAATCTGATATTCGTTCGATATTTTGATGATATGTATGTTGTGATTCCCTTGTTGGTGTTTTGTGAATTTCGACTACATGACACTTCAGCATCCTTGGGCCTAAGTGAATGCATTGTGGAGTAGTTATTAGATGATGGGTTCCTAGAGTGACAGAAGCTTAAACCCTAGTTTATGTGCTATCCCGTAAGGGGCTGATTTTGATCCATATGTTTAATGTTATGGTTAGATTACTATCTTAAATCTTCTTTTGTAGTTGTGGATGCTTGCGTGGGGGTTAATCATAAGTGGGAGGCTTGTTCAAGTAAGAACGACACCCAAGCACCGGTCCACCCACATATCAAATTATCAAAGATGTGAACTGGAATCAAACCAACATGATGAAAGTGACTAGATGGAATTCCCGTGTGCCCTCAAGAACGCTTTGCTTATTATAAGAGATTGTTTTGGCCAGTCCTTTGCTATAAAAAGGATTGGGGTATCTTTGCTGCACTTCATTTACCGTTACTGTTACTTGCCGGTTAAAAATTATCTTACTATCAAACTACTTGTTACCAACAATTTCAGAGCTTGCATATATTACCTTACTGAAAACCGCTTATCATTTCCTTCTGCTCCTCATTGGGTTCGATATTCTTACTTATATAAAGGACTACAAATGACCCCCTATACTTGTGGGTCATCAAGACTCTTTTCTGGCACCATTGTCGAGGAGTGAAGCGCTCTTGGTAAGTGGAAATTAGTAAGGAAAATTTTATATTACGTGCTGAAATTTATTATCACTTGTTAATTACTATGGAAAACAATACTTTGAGGGGTTTGTTCGGGGTATCTTCACCTCGACCAGAAGCACAAGGAGTTTCCCCTCAACCTACTTCACCTACTGAAAATATTGGTTATGAAATTACTTCAGGTATGATAAAGCAACTTCTAGCTAATCCTTATGGAGGAGACGAAACAAAGCATCCTGATATGCATTTGATACATGTGGATGATGAAGTTAAGAAGAAGCTTTTCCCTTTATCTTTGGGGTGAAAAGAATTGACATGGTATAGGCTATGCGATGATAATGGATCTTGAAATTGGAATCGATTGAAATTGGAATTTCACCAAAAGTTTTATCTATGCATCTAGTTCATCGTGATCGGAATTACATATATAATTTCCGGCCTCGTGAAGGAGAAAGTATCGCTCTAGCTTGGGGGAGGCTTAAGTCAATGTTATATTCATGCCCAATCATGATCTCTCAAGAGAATTTATCATTCAGAATTTTTATGCTCTGCTTTGTCGTAATGATCAATCCATGCTCGATACTTCTTGTGACGGTTCTTTTATGAAGAATACTATTGAATTCAGATCGAGTGTTTTAGAAAGAATTAAATGCAACTCTGAAGATTGGGAACTCGACTAAGGTAAAGAGTCAGGTATTAAGCTTCAGTTTCATTGTGTTAAATCTTTTATGAATATCTATGCTTTTCACAAGTTTAGCACTAAATATGGACTTGACTCTAAGATAGTAGCCTCTTTTTGTGAATCATTGGCTACTCATGTTGTTCTCCCTAAGGAGAAGTGGTTTAAGTATCATCCCCCTATTAAAGAAGAAATTGAAGAACCGGTTATAGTTAAAGATGAAACTATCATTTACAATGTTTATCTAGTTGTGCCTACTGCTTATATTGAAAACCCACCTTTACCTATTAGATAAAGGAACATGCTAAGGTATCAATAGCGGTTCACAAAAGTAATATTAAATCACCTAAACCCTTTGAAAAAATTAAAGTAGAACCTAGTGTTGCTCTGGTTAATGATCTGTTAGTCAATAATATTGATGTGCATGTTACTTACTTCTGTGATGAAGCTGCTAGAATTGCCAAAACCTATACTAAAGTAACAACAAGCCTGTTGTTGGCATGCCTGTTGTCTCAGTTAAAATAGTATATCATTGCTATCATGGTTTATGTGATTTAGGTGCTAGTGTGAGTGCTATTCCTTTTACTTTATACCAAGAAATTATGAATGATATAGCACCTGTTGAAATAGAAGACATAGTTGTCACTACTATCTTGCTAATAGAGATACCATCACACCGCTTGGGATTGTTAGAGATGTTGAATCTTGTGTGGGAAAATAAAATACCATACTGACTTTCTAGTTCTTGGTTCCCCGCAAGATGACTTTTGTCCCATAATTTTTGGTAGACCTTTCTTGAACAATGTCAATGCTAAGATAGATTGTGAGAAAGAAATTGTCAGTGTTAATTTTGTGATGTGTCTCGTGAGTTTAGTTTTTCTATGTTTCATAGACAACCTCATGATAAAGAATTACCTAGTAAGGATGAAATAATTGGTCTTGCTTCTATTGATGTACCTCTTACTGATCCACCAGAACAATACTTGCTAGACCATTAAAATGATATGCACTTGCGCGAAAGAAATGAAATTGATAGAATATTCTTTGAACAACAACGTATACTTAAACACAATTTGTTATTATTAGTGCTAACCTTTTAGAACATGTAGAAGAGAGATTATTAAATTTTTTTAGGAAGCATCATGCTGCTATTGGATATACTCTTGATGATCTTAAGGGCATTAGTCCCACTCTCCGTCATCACAAGATTAATATGGAACCTAATGCTAAGCCTGTTGTTGATCACCAAGGGTGGTTGAATCCTAAGATGAAGGAACTGGTAAGAACTTAAATACAAAAGCTTCTAGAAGCAGGTATAATTTATCCAATAACTAATAATTGATGGGTAAGTCATGTTCATTGTGTCCCTAAGAAAGGAGGTATTACTGTTGTTCCAAATGAAAAAATGAACTTATTCCACAAAGAATAGTGACTAGCTATAGAATGGTAATTGATTTTAGAAAATTAAATAAAGCTACTAGAAAAGATCATTACCCTCTGCCTTTCATTGATCAAATGTTAGAAAGATTGTGAAAGCACACACACTTTTGTTTTCTTGATGGATATTTCGGTTTCTCTCAAATACCTGTTTCACAACCCGATCAAGAGAAAACCACCTTTACATGCCCTTTTGGAACTTATGCTTATAGACGTATGCCTTTTGGTTTATGTAAAGCACATGCTACCTTTCAAATATGTATAACTCCATATTCTTTGATTTTTGTGAAAAGATTGTTGAGATTTTCATGGATGATTTCTTCGTTTATGGAACTTCTTTTGATGACTGCTTAAGTAACTTTGATTGAGTTTTGTATATATGTGAACAAACTAATCTTATCTCGAATTGGATAAGTGACACTTTATGGTTAATGAAGGCATTGTCTTGGGGCATAAAATTGTTGAACGAGGTATTGAGGTGGATAAAGCTAAAGTTGATGCAATTGAGAAAATGCCATGTCCTAAAGACATTAAAGGTATTCATAATTTCCTTGGTCATGTTGGTTTCTATAGGAGGTTCATTAAATAATTCTCTAAAATTTCTAAGCCTCTTACTAATATTTTACAATAGAATGTTCCATTTGTTTTTAGCATGATTGTTTAGAAGCCTTTGAAACACTTAAGAAGCGTTAACTTCCACACCTATTATTCAACCTCCTGATTGGAACTTGCCTTTTGAAATTATGTGTGATGCTAGTGATTATGTCGTTGGTGCTATTCTAGGACAAGGAGTTGATAAGAAAAATAATGTTATCCATTATGCTAGTAAAACTCTAGACAGCCGAAAGAAATTATGCTACTACCGAGAAAGAATTTTTAGCTCTTGTGTTTCCCTATGATAAATTCAGATCTTACATTGTTGATTCCAAAGTAAATATGCACACTGATCACGTTGCTATAAAATATCTTATGGAAAAGAAAGTTGCTAAACCTAGACTCATTACGTGGGTTATCTTGCTACAAGAATTTGACTCGCATATTACTGATAGGAAAGGAGCTGAGAACCCCATAGCTGATAACTTGTCTAGATTAGAAAATATTCTTGATGACCCAAACTACCTATTGACGGCAGATTTCCTGATGAACAACTAGCTGTAATAAATGCTTCTCATAATACTCCTTGGTATGCTGACTATGCTAGTTATATCATTGCTAAATTTATACCACCTAGTTTCACATACCAACAAAAGAAAAAATTCTTCTATGACTTGAGACATTACTTTTGGGATGACCCACATCTTTACAAAGAAGGAGTAGATGATATTATTAGACGTTTTTTTACCTTAGCATGACCAGGAACAAATCCTACGGAAATGTCACTCCGAAGCCTACGGTAGACATCATGCGGGAGATAGAATTGCACACAAGGTGTTACAATCTAGTTTTTATTGCCCTACTCTTTTCAAAGATGCACGTAAGTTTGTCTAATCATGTGATGAATGCCCAAGAATTGGTAATATCAGTAAACGTTAGGAAATGCCTATGAATTATTCACTTGTTATTTAACCGTTTGATGTTTGGGGCTTGGATTATATGTGTAACGCCCCGGATTTATCTTCCAATAATTGTAACTCCAACTCTTTCCATTTCTGGCTATGTGATATGATATTTCCTTTGTGGTTTGGGTTTTTGTCTTCGTTTTACATTTTGTTCATATCATGTCATCACGTGCATCTCATTTGCATTCGTGTTCGTCTCATGCATCCGGCTATTTCCCCGTTGTCTGTTTCGGAATCCGACACACCCACATGCACCCGTTGCACCCCTCAGATCTCGTTTCGTGAGCAGGAGAAAAACATTCTCAGAATGGGTCGAGATTCGTTGAGTGGCCTTGGAACATCACTGGTAGGCCTCCTATCAAATTTCGTTCCATTTGGAGGTCGTTTGATGCCCCAATGGTTAACTGGGTAACTGTAAAAGCCTCTCTCTCTCTCTGTGTGCAGCCCAACACCCCTCTAAAACAGCCCACTAACCCATCTAAACCCTCTCCATGCTCTCCGTTATTGTATCACAATCGTGTGGGCGAAAACTGCACCTCATTTGGACTCTCCTAGCTCCACCTACCTATAAATATGCCTCCCCCTCCTCAAAATTCGGATCAAACCCTAGTACATCCTCTCTCGCCGCCACTGGACGCGTCCATGACGGTCAGACACATCCGTCGACGCCGCCGCCCATACCAATCGCGTGCCGCCACCTGTCCTCACCGCTGCCACCCGCCGCTGCGGCCCGCGGGGCCCGAAGCCGGCCCGCGTGATCCCGCGCGCCGGTCGAGGGCCCCGCCGCCGCCTGCCTCCTGCGCCGCCGCCCCGCTCCTCCTCCTGCCACCCGCCACCACCATGCATGACCGGCGCCACCACAACCACCTCGCCGCACCTCACCGTCCTACGCCGGTCGCCGCACCGCGCGCCGCTCGACGCCACGCCGTCTCCTCCGCCGCCCGTCGTCGCCGGCGACCGCCTTCACCGGATCCGCGCCTCCCCCACGAGCTCCGTCTTCCTCCTTCTCCATCTCCAGCAAAACTCCAGCGAGATCCACCACCACATTAAAATCCGCACCGGGTCAAACACTAGATCCGGAGGTGACGAAATCGTGCAAGTCCTGGAATTTCCATATTATGTGCGCCACTTTGACATGTCAGATCTCCATGCATATAGCTCAGATTTGCGCATATGTTATATCGAAATGTTTGTCTCGTCATGCTCTTCATGTTACTCTCCGTATTGACACCCTAATATTCGTTGCAAAAGTGTTATATGATGTTGTTTGCTGGAATTCATCATAACTTGCTGATTTGTCTTTTTCATTTCATTTTGTGTGTGCATCCTATGAGCATGATGTCTACATGTTTTGGGAGCATCTCCATGCCATCTTTATAGGTGTGCAAGCCTTGTATTTTTATGAGCTCTGTCGTGACTAGCACAAGCATGCAAAGTAGGCTATGTGATGTTGCTGATTTCAGACACTTAGTAATTTGGCCAAGTCTTTTCCTGTTACATTTTGTTGCTATGTAAACTTGTCGCCACAAGTAGATACATGCATATTTTGATGCTGTTCAGTAAGGATGTTTTGAATATATGGTTATGGTCTATCCATTCATGCCTCTTGTTGTAATTATGGGACACTCTAGCTTATCATTACCATGCTCTACTTTTGGTAAATCTTGTTGCTGACATATTGTTAACATGAAGTTCATTTTTTCCATGTGTTTTGTTAGTGATCCATGCACCCTATGAACTTGCTCTTTCCATGTTTAGCTTCATCATTGTGTCTTATTACTATTGATTACCTTGTGATGCCATGAAATGCATTATGGTGAGTGGCATGAGCTTGCAAAGTTGCTATCATGAATCTGTTTCTACCAAGCTATGTTTTTCTTTTAAGTCTGAAACTGATCATATCACTTGCCATGCTTTCATGGGTGCTACCTCATTTTCTGTGGATCTTTGGCTAAAGTTCAGTAAGGGAGTTTTGTTCTTTGCCTTTAGTACTAGCATGCCATGCCTTTATTTGCCATGATATGTTCCGGCAACATGTTCTTTGCTAGCTCTAAACATTGCTACCTGATGTTGTTTATGACATGTTTAGTATTTTCACTAAGTCTGTG
Organism: Triticum aestivum; assembly: GCF_018294505.1. Lineage (NCBI taxonomy): Eukaryota > Viridiplantae > Streptophyta > Magnoliopsida > Poales > Poaceae > Triticum > Triticum aestivum. Next base: position 239,483,831 of record NC_057803.1, read on the forward strand.
AAGCTGTTATCATTTGCATTTTTGCCATGCTATTTTAGGCTTGTTCGAGTGAGTTCTAGCAGGATCTCAGTGTTCATGATTTGGAGAGCTTCACATGTGCTTCACTGCCATGTGCTTTCTTGCTATGTTGGAGTGCTGTAGCATAGTTTCTTGTTGCATCTTAAGTGCTATGATGTTGTTAAGCGCAGTTTTGCATCGTTCTTGTTTTGGTTGTCATTTGCAAACCGTGCATCCGTTTCCAGTGATCCCTATATCGATTTCAATCAAAATCACCCCATCTTTCCAGCGGCATTCTTGGTTTGCCAAGTTGATGCCTTGATCATATTTTCCCTTCCGGAGTACCCATTGGCATTGCACATCATATCTTACATTCCATGCCATGCCTTGTTTTGTTGCTTGTGTTCTTGCTTTGGGTAGAGCCGAGATACGAGTTCGTGAATGAGGAACCTGTTGAGTACATTTACGAGGAGCAAGCTTTCGACAACTCTGAGAACTCTGCAAGCAAGATGACCATTACCCTCGATATCACTTCTATCTTTGTTTGCTAGTTGTTTCGTTCTATCGGTATGTCACGCTACCCACCGCTTATTTATCATGCCTCCCATATTGCCATGTCAACCCTCTAACCCACCTTCCAAGCAAACCGTTGTTTGGCTAAGTTGCCGCTTTTGCTCAGCCCCTCTTATAGCATTGCTAGTTGCAGGTGCCTTGCAGGTTGTTCCATGTTGGAACATGGATATGTTGGGATATCACGATATCTCTTATTTTAATTAATGCATCTATATACTTGGAAAATGGTGGAAGGCTTGGCCTTTTGCTCAGTGTTTTGTTCCAGCCTTGTCGCCCTAGCTTTCGTCATACTGGTGTTATGTTCCTTGATTTTGCGTTCCTTACGCGGTTGGGGTTATGGGACCCCCATGACAGTTCACTTTGAATAAAACTCCTCTAGCAAGGCCCAACCTTGGTTTTAACATTTGCCTAATAACAACTAAAACTTTGCCTAGGGAGTAAGTAACCCGAGGATCATCTTTATTCAACCCTCGGGCCAGTGTTCCTCTAAGTGCTGGTCCAACCTGGGCGATGTTCGGCGCCCCCTGGGCAACCAGGGTCTCAGCCAACCCGACATCTTGCCCATCCGGTGTGCCCTGAGAAGAGATACGTGCGGCTCCTATCGGGATTTTTCATTACACCGGGCGGTCTTATTGGTCTTGTTTTACCATTGTCGAAATGTCTTGTCACTGGGATTCCGAGACAGGTCGGGTTTTTCCAGGAGAAGGAATATACTTTGTTGATCGTGAGAGCTTGTGATGGGCTAAGTTGGGACACCCCTGCTGGGTATAAACTTCTGAGAGCTTGACAGATGGGAGTTTGTTAATATCCGATTGTAGAGAACTTAACACTTGACTTAATTAAAATGCATCAACCGTGTGTGTAGTTGTGATGGTGTCTTTTCAGCGGTGTCCGGGAAGTGAACATGGTTGGGTTATGTATGAACGTAAGTAGTTTAGAATCACTTCTTGATCGCTTCTAGTTTCATGACTGTTGCCGAGTTTCTCTTCTTACTCTTGTAGTCGTATGTTAGCCACCAGACTTGCTTAGCGCTTGCTGCAACTCCGCCTCATAAACACATCCTACCCATAAGCTAAAATAGTCTTGATCTTGCGGGTTTTGAGATTGCTGAGTCCTCGTGACTCACAGATACTACCAAAACAGTTGCAGGTGCCGATGATACCAGTGTAGGTGATGCTACTGAACTCAAGTGGGAGTCCGATGAGGACCTTGGCCGTTACTACGTGTCTTTTCCTGATGATCAGTAGTGGTGCCCAGTTGGGACGATCGGGGATCTAGCATTTGGGTTTATCTTCTTTTCATTTGGATTTGTCCGTAGTCGGACTATGTGTCTACTCTGAGTGATGTATGAACTATTTGATCATTGTGTGACCTAGCGATTGTAAGCCAACTATCTATTTATGCATTTCTTGTTCATTACATGGGATTGTGTGAAGATGACCCTTCTTGCGACAAAACCAATATGCGGTTATGCCTCTAAGTCGTGCCTCGACACATGGGAGATATAGCCGCATCTTGGGCATTACAAGTTGGTAATCAGAGCCATCCCCGACTTAGGAGCTCCCTGCTTGATCGAGTCGCTGACGTTGTTGAGTTTATAATAAAAATGTCTTGAGTCTTAGGATTATATATATCGAACAGTAGGATTCTTTTTACTCCTCAGTCCCCTTCGTCGCTCTGGGGAGGCCTCCTGGCGTAGATGTTTTGACTTTCCACGCCTCAATTTCACTAAAAAAGAATTTTGTTTCATGCGGGTATCTTGGGATCGTTCTGATATTCTTGTGACGAGAACATTGCTCTTGGTGCCTCCTGATATTTAGGGGTTGTGGCAGTGTCCAAGGGAGTTGAGCTCCGAGGTGTTGTCGTCATAATTTTATCATTGCTGTTCTGGAATACCTTAGTTCGCCGACATCGAAAATTTCTTTTATGTAGTTAGTGGTGAGATAACCTCGACGCCACCCAGTACTGGGGAGGGAGTTCAGGAGTATTGCCACAGCTTGTATAACAGATGCTTTTTGAAGGTTGAGGTACACGATTTCCGGAGTTTTCTTGGTTATGTGTTGACGGATGGATACAGTTGGAGCGTAGGGCTTGTTAGTTGTGTGATATATATTGTGCCTCCATGTATCCCCAACACCAGATTGCATAACCATAAAGTTTCGGGAGTTATAGGTGGGAATTCAAGTAGCTCTTAGTTATTCTTCCGACAGATAATTGGTATGTGATAGAGTGATCCTTACAACTTATTTGTTCCAGTCATACCTTGTTGTTTCTTTCATCAACCTTTATCTAAGTGCCTTCTCACCTTAATTGTCGCATAATATTAACTGTGGAATTCATTCGTTCAATCTCTGTTCAAATGTTTATTGTGAAGACTATATGTTGTAATTTCTATCCGTTGATTCAGCTTGTCTATCTGTCTATCGTGTTTCTAATGGATGTCACCCTCTTCAGGATGGCTCCTCCAACGCGTCTGAATCCGCAACGCAACGATGGACATCAAGCGAACCCTCCACCTCCGCCACCTCCTCCGCCTCCAGAGGCATGGCAAGCTCTCATGGCAGCCACCAACGCCAACACCCAGATGCTTTTGCAACTCTTGCAAGAGTGCAACCAAGGTCAAGGCAACCAAGGGAATCAAGGTCAAGGGCAATTCAACAATCGGCCTCAGTTTGCTACCCTCAACCAGTTCCATGCAAATCAGCCAAAGTCTTTCAGCAACTATGCTGAGGCCATGGGCGCCGATGATTGGCTCGTGGACATCAGCAAGCATTTTGAATGTAGCAATGTTAGGCCTGAGGACTACGTCAAGTTCGCTTCTTTTTAGCTCAAGGACCAAGCAGCTGATTGGTAGCAGCAATACAAAGATTCCAAAGGAGGTCGAGTGATTACCTGGGATGACTTCTGCCAGGATTTTAAAGATCACCACACTACAACAAGTATTGTTGAGAGCAAGCGTGAGGAATTCCGTAATCTCAAGCAAGGAAGCATGTCCGTGTACCAATACAACATCCAGTTTCAGAAACTTGCTCACTTTGCAAGGTAGGACGTTCCTAATGAAAAGAGCATGATCTATCACTTCAGGGGTGGCCTCAGAGAGGATCTGCAGTTAGGTCTCGTTCCTGTTGAGGCTACTCAGTTCGATTAGTGCTATAAGATGGCCCTCCAGCAAGAAGGTGCTAAGATCAAGTGTGAGGCTTCAAAGAAGAGAATCAGAGATGCAGTTCAGTCTTCTTCTTCCTCACAAGTGGCAATTAAGCAATAGAAGTTCTGGGTTCCTCCCCTCCTCCGTTTCGTTATCCCTACCAGTAGAAGAACAAAGGTGGCCATGGATCTTCCCACCCACCCAAACCAGGCTATCAGAACAAGCCTCGGACTCAAGCTCTGAAGACAGGTGCCCCTCCTTCTTACCACCGTCCGCTCTCAGAAGTTACTTGCAACAAGTGTCAGCAGAAAGGTCACTATGCAGACAAGTGCTTCAACCAAAGGTGCCTTCCACCTCCTCCTCCTGTGAGGTCTTCAAGCAGTGCAGTGGTCAAGCATAATCTCAAGTCTACAAGGGTGAACATGATGAATGCAGCTCAAGTAGAGGATCGTTCAGAAGTGATCATGGGTAATCTTCCAATTAATGATATTCCTGCATAAGTCTTATTTAATACTGGTGCATCTATTTTATTGATATCAAGACCTTTTGCATCCGTGCACAATTTGCATAGTGTTGATGTGCCTAAGCAGATATCGGTTTCCTCTCCGGGTTTGTTCATGAATACCAGAATGATGGCTCTAGATCTTTCTATCAAGATGGGCAACTATAAATTTATGTCTTCTCCAATGGTTCTTGGCGACTCTGATATTGATCTAATTCTCGGGATGGACTGGCTTTCTTAGCACAAGGCTACCCTTGATTGTGCTGCTAGGGAAATTAAATTGACACACACTTCTGAGGATGTGATCATATATGCCACTCGTGATGGAACCATTCGGTTGTTCTCTCTCAATGAGCAGGGCGAGTTAGACGCAATTTCTCGGATTCCAGTTGTTTGTGAGTACCAAGATGTCTTTCCAGAAGAGCTTTTGGGTATGCCTCCTCACCAGCCAGTTGAGTTCGTTATCGATCTTGAGCCCGGTAGTGAACCCGTTTGCAAGCGTCCATACAAGCTTGGACCAAAGGAGCTCAAGGAATTGAAGAAACGGCTCGATGAACAAGAGCATCTGGGTCTGATCAGACCGAGTTCATATCCGTGGGGTTGTGGTGTACTTTTTTTTCCAGAAGAAGGATGGCACAGACCAACTTTGCATCCATTATCGTCCATTGAACAAGAAGACAATCAAGAACTAGTACCCACTTCCCAACATCAATGAGCTATTTGAGCAACTTAAAGGTGCAAAGGTGTTCTCCAAGCTTGACCTCCATATGGGTTATCATCAGATTCACATTCGTGAAGAAGATATCCCCAAGATAGCATTCAAAACAAGCTTTCATTCTTATGAATATACTGTCATGTCTTTCGGTCTTGTCAATGCTCCTCCAACATTCTCTCATATGATGAACTTCATCTTCAACCCCTACACAAATGAATTCGTTCGGGTGTATCTCGATGATATCTTGGTGTTCTCCAAGAATAAGAAGGATCATGCCAAACATTTGAGATTGGTGCTCAACAAGCTCGAAGAGTATCAATTCTATGCGAAGTTTTCCAAATGTGAGTTTTGGCTTGATGAAGTTCTTTACCTTGGTCACATCATCTCCGCCAAGGGCATTGCTGTTAATCCAAAGAAGGTTTCTGCAATTGTGAACTGGGAGCCTGCTCAGAATGTCAAGCAGCTCTGCAGTTTCCTTGGGCTTGCAAGCTATTGCCAAAGATTTGTTGAGAATTTCTCAATGATTGCAAAACCTCTTTCCATCCTCCTCTAGAAGTATGTCAAGTATGCGTAGACTCCCGAGTGTGACGTTGCTTTCAACACTCTCAAAGAGAAGCTAGTCTCAGCTCCTGTCTTAACTCCTCCTGATGAATCCAAGCCATTCAAAGTTTCCCGTGATGCCTTGTGCCGTGTTAATCCAAGAGAAGAAAGTTGTTGCTTATACTTATCGCCAGTTGAAGCCCAACGAAAGGAACTACCCCACTCACGATCATGAGTTGGCGGCAGTTGTCCATCCATTAATAACATGGCGACATCTCTTGTTGGGAAGGCAAGTGGACATTTTCACCAATCGCAAGAGTCTCAAGTATATCTTCACTCAACCCAACCTCAACCTCAGGCAAACTCGTTGGGTCGAAATGATTCAAGTGTACAATCCAAGTATTTAATATACTCCAGGCAAGGCCAATGTGATTGCAGATGCTTTGAGCAGAAAGACTTATTGCAGTAGCTTAATTCTCAAGCCATTCCAACCGGATCTCTGTGAAGCTTTCCGCAAGCTCAATCTCGAAGTTGTTCCTCAAGGCTTTCTTGCCAACCGTCAAGTCACTCCAACTTTGGAAGACCAAATTCGTGAGGCACAACTCCTTGATACCATGGTGAAGAAGGTGAAACATGGTATTGCCAAGGGCCTACCCAAATACAAGTGCTATCAAATTGATGACAAGGACACCTTATTCTTCGAGGTCAGGATTGAGGTTCCTAAAGGTGATTTAAGGAAGGTCATAATGAACGAAGCGCACAATTCTCTTCTTTCCATTCATCTAGGCAGTTCGAAGATGTACCATGACCTCAAGCAGTTGTATTGGTGGACTCGAATGAAGCGAGAGATCGCTTAATTCGTGAATGAATGCGATGTCTGCCGAAGGGTGAAAGCAGAACACCAACGACCAGCTGGTCTCCTCCAGCCTCTTGCTATTCCAAAACAGAAGTTCCATCATATCAAAATGGACTTTTCACTGGGTTTTCCAAGTCCAAGCGTGGGAATGATGGTATTTTCATTGTCATTGACAAGCTTACAAAAGTGGCTCATTTCCTTCCAATCAAAGAATCTATCATGGCAGCTCAGTTGGCAGAGCTATACACCTCCAGACTTGTCTAGTTGCATGGAATTCCGCAATTGATCTCTTCAGACCGTGGAAGCATTTTCACTTCTAAGTTCTGGGACTCCTTCCAGAAGGCCATGGGCACCAACATTCACTTCAGCATGGCTTTCCATCCTCAAACAAGTGGCCAAGTCGAGTGAGTCAATCAAATCCTCGAAGACATGCTCAGAGCTTGTGTCATCTCTTTCAGTATGAAGTGGGAAGATTGCCTCCCTTATGCTGAGTTCTCCTACAACAACAGCTTCCAAGAAAGTTCGGGAAAGGCCCCATTTGAAATTCTATATGGCAGAAAGTGTCGTACTCCTCTCAATTGGTCCAAGACTGGTGAACGCCAACTTCTTGGCAATGACTTGCTCACAGAAGCTGAAGAAATGTGTAAAGTCATCTGTGAAAATCTCAAAGTCGTGCAATCGTGCCAGAAGAGTTACTATGATAGTAAGCACCGTGACTTGGCTTTCGAGATCGGAGACCATGTCTACCTCCGCATCTCTCCAATGAAAGGCACTCGACACTTCGGTTCCAAAGGGAAGCTTGCCCCGAGATACGTGGGTCCTTTCAAGATAATTGGCAAAAGAGGCGACCTTGCCTATCAACTCGAGCTTCCGTCCAACTTCGCAAATGTGCACGATGTGTTTCACGTGTCATAGCTTCGCAAGTACTTCAAGACACCTGAGCACACTATCAACTTCAAAGAGATTGATCTCCAAGAAGACATGTCTTATCATCAGCATCCCATTTCTATTCTTGAAGAAACCGAGCGCAAAACTCTCAACAAGTCTATCAAATTCCTGAAAGTTAAGTGGACGCACCATTCTGACCGGGAAGCCACCTGGGAGTGCGAGGATCACCTCCGTTCCGAATATCCGAAGTTCTTTCAGACCTAGATCCCGGGTCGAGATCCTCTTGTAGTGGTGGAGAGTTGTAACACCCCGGATGTAACTTTCCATAATTGTAACTCCAACTCTTCCATTTCTGGCTATGTGATATGATATTTCCTTCGTGGTTTGGGTTTTTTTCTTCATTTTGCATTTTGTTCATATCACGCTTTTCATATCATGTCTTTATGTGCATCTCATTTGCATTCCTGTTCGTCTCATGCATCCAGCTATTTTCCCCGTTGTCCATTTCAGAATCTGACACTCCCACATGCACCTATTGCACCACTCTGATCTCGTTTCATGAGCGAGAGAAAAACCGTTCTTGGAATGGGTCGAGATTTTTCGAGTGGCCTTGGAACATCACCGGTAGGCCGCTTGTCAAATTTCGTTCAATTTGGAGGTCGTTTGATGCCCCAACGGTTAACCGGGTAACTGTAAAAGCCTCTCTCTCTTTGCAGCCCAACACCCTCCAAAACAGCCCACTAACACATCTAAACCCCCTCCATGCTCTCCGTCGTTGGATCACGATCGTGTGGGTGAAAACTGTACCTCATTTGGACTCTCCGAGCTTCCCCTACCTATAAATATGCCTCCCCTCCTCAAAATCCGGATCAAACCGTAGTCCACCCTCTCCCGCCGCTATCGGAGGCGTCCGCGATGGCCGGACATGTCCGCTGCGACGGCCTGGACTAATCATGTGCTGCCACCTGTCCTCACCACCGCCACCCGTTGCCGCAGCCCATGGGGCCCGATGCTGGCCCGCGCGCCACCCGCCGCTGCCCGAGTGCCCCGTCGCTGCCTGCCTCTCGCACTGCCGCTCCGTTCCTCCTCGCGCCGCCCGCCGCCACTGTGCATCGACGACACGGCCACAACCACCTCGCCACACCTTGCCGTCCGACACCCGTCGCTGCACCGCGCCCCGCCCCGAGCTCGCCGCCCGACGTTGCGCCGTCTCCTCCGTCGCCCATCATCGCTGGCCACCGCCTTCACCGGATCCGCGCCTCCCCCCACGAGCTCCGGCCTCCTCCTTCTCCATCTCCAGCCAAACTCCGGCGAGATCCGTCGGCGCATCGAAATCCGCGCCGGGTCAAATCCGCCGCATCGGAATTTCCATATTATGTGCACCACTTTGACATGTCATATCTCCATGCATATAGCTCCGATTTGCGCATACGATATATCAAAATGTTCGTCTCGTGATGCTCTTCATGTTAGTGTCATTGTGATGCATGTTACTAACCATAATGATGCTCTAATATTTGTTGCAGAAGTGCTATATGATGTTGTCTGCTGGAATTCATCATAACTTGCTGATTTGTCTTTTTCATTCCATTTTGTGTGTGCAACCTATGAGCATGATGTCTACATGTTTTGGGAGCATCTCCATGCCATCTTTACAGGGGTGCCAACCTTTTATTTTTATGAGCTATGTGGTGACTAGCACAAGCATGCAAAGTAGGCTATGTTGCTGATTTCAGAAACTTAGTAATTTTCCCCCCAGATGAAGCCCTACTTCGATCAACTGAAAAACAAATTGTGTAGATAAGGCACAGGGTGGAGAGTCTTTTCTTGTTACATTTTGTTGCTATGTAAAATTGTTGCCACAAGTAGATCCATGCATATTTTGATGAGATTCGGTAAGGATGTTTTGAAGATATGGTTATTCTCTATCCATTCATGCCTCTATTTGGAATTATGGGGTAATATAGTGTATCATTACCATGCTCTACTTTTGCTAAATCTTGTTGCTGGCAGATTGTTAACATGAAGTTCATTTTTGCGATGTGTTTTGTTAGTGATCCATGCTCCCTATGAACTTGCTCTTGCCATGTTTAACTTCATAATTGTGTCTTCTTACTGTTGGTTACCTTGTTATGCCATGAAATGAATTGTGGTGAGTGGCATGAGCTTGCAATGTTGCTATCATGAATCTATTTCTACCATGCTATGTTTTTATTCTAACTCTGAAACTGATGATATCACTTGCCATGTTTGCATGGGTGCTACCTCATTTTCTGTGCATCTTTGGCTAAAGTTCAGTAAGGGAGTTTTGTTCTTTCCATTTAGTACTAGAATGCCATGCCTTTTTTTGCCATGATATGTTTCGGCGGCATGTTGTTTTCTAGATCTAAACATTGCTACCTGATGTTGTTTATGACATGTTTAGTATTTTCACTAAGTCTGTGAAGCTGTTATCATTTGCATTTTTGCCATGCTATTTTAGGCTTGTTCGAGTGAGTTCTAGCAGGATCTCAGTGTTCATGATTTGGAGAGCTTCACATGTGCTTCACTGCTATGTTCTTTCTTGCTATGTTGGAGTGCTATTGCATAGTTTCTTGTTGCATCTTAAGTGCTATGATGCTGTTAAGTGCAGTTTTGCATTGTTCTTGTTTTGCTTGTCATTTGCAAATCGTGCATCCGTTTCCGATGATCCTTATATCAATTTCAATCGAAATCACCCCATCTTTCCAGCGGCATGCTTGATTAGCCAAGTTGATGCCTTGATCATCTTTTCCTTTTCGGAATACCCATATGCATTGCACATCATATCTTGCATTCCATGTCATGTCTTGCATCATGTTGCTTGTGCATTGCACCGTGATTGATTGTTGTTCCGTTGCTTATGTTCTTCCTTTTGGTAGAGTCGGGAGACGAGTTTGTGAACTGGAAACCTGTGGAGTACGTTTACGAGGAGCAAGATTTCGACAACTCTGAGAACTTTGTAGGCAAGATGACCATTACCCTCGATATCACTTCTATCTTTGCTTGCTAGTTGTTTCGTTCTATCTCTATGCCGTGCTACCTACCACTTGTTTATCATGCCTCCCATATTGCCATGTCAAGCCTCTAACCCACCTTCCTAGCAAATCGTTGTTTGGATAGGTTACCTCTTTTGCTCAACCCCTCTTATAGCGTTGCTAGTTGCAGGTGCCTTGCAGGTTGTTCCATGTTGGAACAAGGATATGTTGGGATATCACATTATCTCTTATTTTAATTAATGCATCTATATAATTGGCAAAGGGTGGAAGGCTTGGCCTTTTGCTCAGTGTTTTGTTCCACTCTTGCCACCCTAGTTTTCGGCATACCGGTGTTATGTTCCTTGATTTTCTGTTCCTTACGCGGTTGGGGTTATGGGACCCCCTTGACAGTTCGCTTTAAATAAAACTCCTCCGGCAAGGCCCAACCATGGTTTTAATATTTGCCTAGTAACAACTAAACCTTTGCCTAGGGAGTTACTAACCCGAGGATCATCTTTATTCAACCCCCCATGCCAGTGTTCCTCTGAGTGCTGGTCCAACCTGGGCGATGTCTGGCGCCCCCCGGGCAACCAAGGTCTCAGCCAACCTAAAGTCTTGCCCATCCGGTGTGCCCTAGGAACGAGATACGTGTGACTCCTATCAGGATTTGTCGGCACATTGGGCGGTCTTGCTGGTCTTGATTTACCATTGTCAAATGTCTTTTCACCGGTATTCCGAGACTGACCGGGTGTTTCCGAGAGAAGGAATATCCTTCGTTGATCATGAGAGCCTTTGATGGGCTAAGTTGGGACACCCCTGCAGTGTATAAACTTTCGAGAGCCGTGCCCGCGGTTATGTGGCAGATGGGAGTTTGTTAATATCCGGTTGTAGAGAACTTGACACTTGACCTAATTAAAATGCATCAACCGTGTGTGTAGCCGTGATGGTCTATTTTCGGCGGTGTCCGGGAAGTGAACACGGCTGTGTTATGTATGAATGTAAGTAGTTCAGGATCACTTCTTGATCGCTTCTAGTTTCACGACCGTTGCATAGTTTCTCTTCTTACTCTTGTACTCGTATGTTAGCCACCATACTTGCTTAGAACTTGCTGCAACTCCACCTCACAAACACATCCAACCCATACACTTAAATAGTCTTGATCTCGTTGGTTTTGAGATTTCTAAGTCCTCATGACTCACAGATACTACCAAAACAGTAGCAGGTGCCGATGATACCAGTGCAGGTGATGCTACCAAACTCAAGTGGGAGTTTGACGAGGACCTTGGCCGTTACTACATGTCTTTTCTTGATGATCAGTAGTGGTGCCCAGTTGGGACGATCGGGGATCTAGCATTTGGGGTTATCTTCTTTTCATTTGTACTTGTCAGTAGTCGGACTATGTGTGTACTCTGAGTAATGTATGAACTATTTGATCATTGTGTGACATGGCGATTGTAAGCCAACTATCTATTTATCCCTTTCTTGTTCATTACATGGGATTGTGTGAAGATGACCCTTCTTGCGACAAAACCAACATGCAGTTATGCCTCTAAGTCATGCCTCGACATGTAGGAGATATAGCCGCATCTTGGGCGTTACAATATGGGACCTTTTCCTTCCTCTAATAGGCGTACACATATTTTGGTTGTTGTTGATTATGTCACTAAGTGGGTAGAAGTTATTCCAACTAGCAGTGCTGATCATAAAACCTCCATTAAAATGCTTAAAGAAGTTATCTTCCCGAGGTTTGGAGCCCCTAGATATTTAATGACTAACGGTGGTTCACACTTTTATTCATGGTGCTTTCCGTAAATTGCTTGCTCACTACAAAAAAAGACACATCCATGACATTTTGGTCCGAACGAAAAGTTTTTCTGTCATGCTCATGACACTTCTATGACGATTATTGTGAAAAAACCACGTATCGTCATAGATGTGGTGGGCTCCTACTTCTATGTCAAAATATGGGCTTTTCATCCAGGGCAGGCCGGGGACGCACCTGCATGACATATTTGGGCCATCCATGACCGAAAAAAACATGGTAGAAGCGAGGGCGAGGAAAATTTCGGGGAGTTCTCGGTTACGGTGGGTGGTCGGGTCAAGCGATGCACGGAGGTTTGTGCGTTCCTCTCGTTTATGTATGCGCGCGTGCGTGCGAGGCGTTCGGCTCTAACTAAACCCGAGCGATTGCACTAGCTATGTTACTGAACTTGAGTGATCGATCCCTCGCTGTTAACTGAACCCGAGCGATTGCTTCGCTGCTGACTGAACCCGAGTGATTCCTTCGCTACTGCTGCTAACTGAACCCGAGCGATAGATCGCTGCTGCTGCTTACTGAAGCCGATCGAACCAGCCTCTTGATGAACAGTGACCGTTAGGGGTTGGTTGAACGATTCAAGACGTGGTGAGTCTAGCTGGTTCGTTGGGGTTGGATGAACAGTTCCTGGTGCATGTTGGATGAACAGGACCTCGAGTAGGCTTCCACACCCGAGCCGGTTGGGGTGGATGAACAGGACCCCGTGGAGGGCTGGTTGAACTTTAGCCGGTAGAGGCTGAATGAACAGTTTCTCATGGATGAACAGTAGCTAGTGGAGGCAGGAGGAAGTCAACGATGGATGAACAGTAGCTTGTGGAGGCTGGATTGAGGCAGTAGACAGTGGATGAATAGGAACCCGTTTCGATCGTAGGCGCTCGAAAAGAAGTCTGTTTCCTCCATTGCGGTACGCCACACCCCTCCCGATTAATAGGACCCCATTTCGACCATAAGCACTTGAACAGAAGTTTGTTTCCTCTATTTTGCGGTACGCCAGACCCTTCTCGATGAACAGGACCCTGTTTTGACCGTACGCGGTCAAGCAAAAGGTCATTTCCACTATTCTACGATATGTCTGACCTCGTTTTGGCTATTCTATCCAAGCTGGTTGGCTCTCAATGAACAGGACGTATTCCGACTAAGTCGGTTGCCTCTCGATGAACATGATGTTGTTTCCTCCATTCCGACCCAGCCAGTTGGCGGTCGATGAACAGGACATCGCCATTGTACACGTTAGAGACCCCGCCCGTATGTACGTATGTAGCCATATTTCCTTTCTTGTAGCTTGCTTGTACATATGTGTATACGATATAGACGCGGCTGTGTGACATGCTACATCCATGTCTCTACTATGACATGTGTTGCTCCTTGCTCCACCATGGTTCATCATTGCAGAGAGACTAATCGACCAGTACATACGTACACGTTCGCGACCAGACAGACAACCTACATATGGTTTGACCGGGTGGGTCCCAGCTGTCAGGGAGGATATGGAGGCACTTCCTTGTGTGCGAAGATATAGCTGGTGGGTCCCAGCTGTTAGGGGAAATAATCATTTTTTTGCTCGTAATATGGATGCACTTCCTTTTGAGCGAAGATGATGTTAGTGGGTCCAAGCTATCAGGGGGGAATGTTTTTTCGCAAAATATGGTGGCCCTTCCGGTGGGTCCCTGCTGTCAGGTGGAGGAATCATTATTTTTGGCGTAATAAGGAGGCACTTCCTTACTGTGGCCATGGACCCAGCTGTCAGCCTCTCCACATACATTCCTCTTCGAATGGAAGTTGTTCATTGACCATGTTGACCACGCCACGCCGAGAGCACCAAGGCGGTGGATGACAACGAGGCCTAGGAAGGGAATGACCCAGAGCCGAGGAAGACTCGGCAGTTTTTTTCCCATGTGGAGGGGAGTACGATGGTTTACTAGTTCGGCTGCAGTGTGAGGCTGCCGTCGCCAAAGAATAAGAGGAGGTCTAGGTGAGTATAGGGGTGTCCAGGCCAGCGATGGGAGTAGGGTGGGGCGGTGAGGCCTGCGATGGTTTGGGCGGCTAGAGCAAGAAGACCAGAGGTTGAACAAGCACGACGGTCGTTGGATGGAGATCGTATCGTTGCTGAAACTATATTCGTTTATATTGACTAAGTTGACAAATCCTACATCCGCGTCAACTTAGTAGGCCGACTAGTCAGCCTCCAAATATGGTGGGTCCCAGCTCGCAGGGGGTATTCATTTTTTTGCGTAATAAGGAGGCAGTTGCTTGCGTGCAAAGTTATAGCTGGTTGGTCCGAGCTGTCAGCGGGAGGAACATTTTTTGTGAAATACAAAGGCCCTTCTAGTGGGTCCCCGCTATCAGGTGGAGGAATCATTATTTTGCGCTTAATAAGGAGGCACTTCCTTGCGTGTGGCCATGGACCCAGTTGTCAAACTCTCCACATACAGTCCTCTTTCGATGGATGTCATTTGTTGACCATGTTGACCACACTGCGCCGATAGCACCAGGGTGGTGGACGATGACGAGGCCTAGGAAGGGAACGACCTAGAGCCGGGGAAGACTTAGAAGTGGTTGCCCACGTGGTGGGGAGTACGAGGGTTTACTTGTTCAGCTGCCGTCACCAGAAAATAACAAGAGGTGTGGGTGGAATGGCCTGGCCAGCTATGCAGCAGGGTAGGGTAGTGCGGCCTGTGCAGCAGCACAGTCGGCGATAGGAGCCGGGAGCAGGAGTTCCCACCAGTGTTGATTTGGGCGGCTGGAGCAAGAAGATCAGATATTGAAGAAGCAGCATGACCGTTGGATTAACATCCAATGGTCACTATTGCTAGAATCATTTGTGGAGTAAGTTGACAAAGCCTTTCGTACACGTCATCATCGTAGACCCACATGTCAGCCTCCAAATCTGTCCCAAATAGCATACAACCCAAAATTTCTTGCCAGATTCAAATTAATTTAAAAATTAAACATACCTTAATTTATAATCTAATGAAATTTTACCCGCACAAAAACAATGAAATTTAAAATATGAAAATCTGAAAGAAAAAAGTCATTTGGAACTAATTGCATGTTTGCTGTATTTTTCATTTTACAGCCCATTTCTCATTACTTATGGCCCATTTTTTGGGCAAGCCGAATGCATCCCACCTCGTCTTGAAAGATTTCCTGCCCAGCAAGATGTACAAAATCAAGTAGGCATCCGTTGGTTATTCTGCAAAAAACAAAATAGTTGGGCTAGCCATTTTCAGAAAGAAAAAAACTAGGCTGGTCATGTGGTAAACATATGAAATAAAAGCCTGGGCTAGATGGGCCACATCTCCTGCACAACCCAGTTGATACCTTGCTCCATCCCTAAAACACAAAAAATAATGCGCGAGCTGCTAGGTCTCGGGTGTCAGCCGCTCCTTGTGTAGTTATCTCGCTTATTGACTACGTTGACCGTGGCGTGAGAACCAGATTTCAGTAAACCATTAGGAGGAACCATTTTTTTCTTGTAATAAAGGAGGAACTTTTTTGCCTGCTGCCATGATCCTGGTGTGTCCCTACTTTCATCCTCACCATGTACAGTCATCTCCTTATTTCCCTCGGTTGTTGACCCTGTTGACAACACCGAAGGGTGGCGCTGTGGAGAGCGAACCAAGGCAGAGGACGATGGTGAGGCCTCAGACGGGAACGAACAGGAGTCAGGAAAGACGCGCAAAGTATTAGGGTGCAATGAGGCTGCGATGCGTTCGCGGCAGCACAGCCAGCCGTGGGAGGCGGGAGCTGCCGGTCCCACCGGCGCTGGTTTGACTTTGGCGGCTGGAGGAAGAAGAGACTAAAGAAACATGGCAGATGTTGAATGTCAATCCAACGGTGAAGGTTGTCACAATCGTTTGTTTACTAAGCCGACACCATGTAGCATACTTTTTTATAGGAAGAAAAGAAAAACTGGGCTCATTCCCCAGATAACATTCCCGAAACTGCCACAGTTTGATCTTGCGTCGCAACTAAAACTACCAGGAAAATGCGTTGGTTTGCCGTCCTCCTCCCAAGGAACGTTCGCCACATAACATTCCAAAAATCAAATACTTGAGAAGGTGTACAGAACAAGCTAGTGTACCAGTAAAGAGACGTTCACTACTTCAGGATGCTGCTAACGCGACACTACAATCAGAGACCCTTCGATGAAACTGTGTGTGATGCACTAATCAAAAATGGTGTTGTAATAAAACCATCAAAAATGAACTATAGTTGGGATGTAGGAGACATCAAACATGGTTGAGACTATAGTTGCGTGTGCGATGCGTGGCACACAGTTCTCTCCAATGAACTATTTGCGATGAGGCGAAAGAACAGAAACGGACAGACAAATGAAGGTGTGTGCGATATATAGCATACAGTTCACTCAGATCAACTATTTGCGAGTAGGGAATGCAACTGAAACAGTCACCCAGATTAAGGTGTGTGCGATATACGGCATACAGTTCAGTCAGATGAACTATTTTCGATTAGGAAACAAGACATAAACGGTTCAATTTAACAAGATGTGTGTGATATGCGGCAAACAAGTTCCTAATAAGAAATGTGTGCAAAGACCTATAATAACACAGACAATTTCTCCCAATAAGACATGTGTGTTGTGGGCAAACGCTTTCTGGTATACAATTGTCAGGGATTGATGAATTCATCACCGACGGGTTCCCTAGTCTAGTCCGTGCGCAATGTCATTGCATATAGAACAACAATATATGTACTTATAACTTATAAGGACTTGATTCCATAACCAAATTGAACATCCAATTACATAGGTGGCTAGTACACACATCACCTTTGCATACACCAAAGTATGCTCCAAAATGCCTAGAAAACTCAAGTAAGGCAAAACGAACCCTGAATAATTTCATATTCTTAGGACGACGCTCTTGTAGCTTCATGTTGCCTCTGTAAAATAAATCAAGGTAGGAAGAGACAACGTATGTCGTCATGCACACATAGCTGACAAGTTCCCTCACGGAACCATGAGGCTTGTCGAGAGAAGCTTCGATTTGTAGGAAGTTTATACCAAAACCTTTCCCAATTGGACTAATTTTTTACCACAACATGTTCATGCCATGTCATAACACCATGCCAAGTTTCATGATTTTGAGGCGAGTTTTGGATTTATAGTAATTTTAAAACCAGGTTTTGTCGGTGTTTACTTTCGGACACCACCCTGGATAGGATTTTTCCTTATGGGCCCCAAATGTCAGATTAAAAATCTGTCACTACCATGCACCTTTTCTTATTAAGAATTACATCCCATTTGGTGTGTCAGCTAAAATAAGTTTGCGGGTGCTAGCGGGCCCTAAGAACTTGCGGGTTCTGTAATGAATAATGATCTCAAGGATCCTGCAAGAGTGATGTTCTTTTCCTATGTTGTGATTGCTTATAATATTTAAGTCTTATTTAAAGAAATGGCAGGCCATTGGCCCAGTATGAAAGAAAATATGGGTCAAAACCGAGTTGAAAAGGGAAACACTAACTAACTCCAGCTAACAAATGGTCCAAAAGCACGAGGATTACTTGTTCACCAGTTTTAGACAAAACCCACATTGAGCAACGCAATAACTTCTAACTACACCAAAGTTTTGGGCAGTACCAATCAAATGGATCGGTCTGATCCATAAAATCAAGATCCCTGCACAAAAATTCTACTGGTCCATGAGGACGACAAGTTGTTGTAAATAGAAGCCGAGCACGTTCAGAAGCCCTTAGGTCCACCTATAACTTCTTTTTATGATGTTCAACATATCCATCCGTGAGAAAATTCTTGTTGAAAAACTTAATCCTTACGGATAATAGTAACCTCGCATTCAACATGAAGAATCTGACAAAGCTAGTGTTTGTAGGGTTGGATGCATATCCTTCCAACGTTATTGTCTTCAATCAAATGTCATGATATATGAGAAAATCCTTATGCTTCCTCACCCATTGATAAGTGCTTGTACCTAAACAAACATGAAGATTGAAAACAGTTAATGTCTAAAATAGACTATGTCGAAGGAGCGACAGCTGAGCGGTTAACTCCAGCACATTATATATGGGCTTTCAATGTGCGTGAAATCATCACCTTTATAAACAAATTATCCAAACATGGAAAGCTTCGCAGCAAGCCAATATTCCTGTTCAAATCAAGACACCACATACTGATATAAGGTCTTGACAGAATTTCTCACCCCTCATAGGCCATCCATGGAAAAGCTCTTCATTCAACATAGAACATAATATTAGCACCGAAAGTGTACTCGAATATGATATTTAACTTGTGCGCACAAATGAAAAATGCAGATTACAAAAGTGTACATGAATAATATATAGTACCTGATTAAGTGTGGAGCCAAACACCATCTTGAACGATTTAAATGGATAATCAATTGCACGCAAGCTCTCCAGTTTAGGCCCAGAGACCACATTTATTTGCGAAGGTGCATAATACTAATGAAGGAGCAACCTTTGAAGTGAAGGGGTATCTTCGATGATGAGCTCCTGTCCTTCAAAACAAATTCCAGTGCTTACAAGGTGAGGCGACTTTATTCAGAGAAAAGGGACATGGGTACTATTTCCAAAAACAAGCACCAATTAAGCGCTCCAGGGCAAGGCGGCTGGAGTGGATAATGTTGTGCAGTGATGCCTTCGACAGATCAACCAACATAAGCGCAAGTTTTTTTAGTAATGGGAGGCAAAGCATTTGTACCAGATTATTTGGTAGATGGCACCGGGACAAGGTGGTGGTGTGGAGAGAGGAGGAAAAACATGAGATGTACATCGGTGGTGAGGGCACATATACAACGATTGGTAGTAAGTTATTTTTGTAGTGATGATAGAACTCAAGCTGCTCAAGTTTTCTCAATTGACTGGATGTCAGCCAGGCGCCCACCGTGCGGGGTATGTCCAGTAGGTAGCATGCCAGGATGTGAATGTGTTGAACGGAGCCCTGGTGGGAGGAGATGATGGCTCCAGGAAGTCTGAATCATCATCGATAGATAGATGACGACAGTAGAGATTAAGAGATGCATGGCGCCACTAAGTGCGCCACCGAGATGTGAGGACTTGTGTGCAGCAGCCATCCTTGGTGGGGAGAAGGGAGATGATCTACCGAAGGATGGCGTCCGGGAGATTGTCGATGCGGTTAGCCAGAGATTCTATGGGTTCCTCAGATCCAGGGGAGCCGCGGACGCTTCTGGCCACGCTGCCGAGTCCAAGATCTACAACTGGCGGCTCCGCTGGCCGGAGCCTCATCTGTGTACATACCAATCTGAAAAAATGCCAGAAACATACATGTTGGACATTCGAAATCAATTTTCGAGATTTGGAAGAAAAGAAGGCACAAACATATATGTAGAACATTCAAAATCAATTCTCAAGATCTGCCCACGAATTATTAGCACACACGCTAACTGAAAGCACAAGGGCTCCCTGGGTGAAATTGGTAATTAATGTCAAGATATCTCTTGTTGGACTAATACTTTTATCTAGTATATTTCAGGTAAGTTCAACAATGGCGTGGCATGGACAAGAGGATGTGAAACCCCTTCAAAATGCCAAGAACAAAGACTAGCTAAAGCTCAAGACTCTTCGTTTCTATTTTAGTGATCCAAGATCACATTGAGTCCATAGGGAAGCCAATACTATTAAAAGGGGATGAGGTGTTGCTTAATGGTCTACTTGCTCAAAGTGCTTAGTGATATGCTTCAAAGCCCGCAAACACTTTCTCAATTCCAAATATGTCCAAAACCTAAAGTCATACTCGGCCCCACCGTTTCGATGTATCCGGTGCCACCGAGTTATTTTGACATAGCCACTACAAGAAACCCTAGACAATTCGGTCACACCAATACGGATCTTGGTCTCACCGAGATGGCCTTGCAACCTCTTTGTTGCATGTTGCAATTATTTCGGTCTCACTGAAATGTGCAATCGGTCACACCGAGTTTGCCTGACCAACTCTCTCTTTGCACATTGCTGAAATCAGTCTCACCTAGTTCATGCAGTCGGTCACACCGAGATAAGGATTTGCCTTAACCCTAGCACATTGGTCCCACCGATTTGATCATGTCGGTCCCACCGAGACTCCTAAAACCGAGTTCTTCTATTCAGTGTGACTGAGTTGGGTCAAATGTGTGTAATGGTTGGATATTGTCTCGAGGCTATATATACCCCTCCACCCCTTCTCTATTCAAGAGAGAGCCATCAGAACATGCCTACACTTCCACTACTCATTTTTTGATAGAACCACCTACTCATGTGTTGAGACCAAGGCATTCCAATCCAACCACAAGAATATTGATCTATAGCCTTCCCCAAGCTGCTTTGCACTCAAATCATCTTTCCACATAGCCAAATCTGAGTGAGAGAGTTGAGTGTTGGGAGAGACTATCATTTGAAGTACAAGAGCAAGGAGTTCATCATCATCACACCATCTATTACCTTCTGGAGAGTTGCGTCTCCTAGATTGTTTACGTGTCACTTGGGAGCCTCCAACTAGATTGTGGATTTAAACCAAGGAGTTTGTAAGGGCAAGGAGATCGCCTACTTCATGAAGATCTACGAAAGTGAGGCAAGTCCTTCGTGGGCAATGGCCATGGTGGGATAGGCAAGGTTGCTTCTTCATGGACCCTTCGTGGGTGGTTCCCTACCTGGACTCACGCAACCATTACCCTTCGTGGGTTGAAGTCTCCACCAACATGGACGTACGATAGCACCACCTATCGGAACCACACCAAAAAACTCTGTGTCTACATTGCGTTTGCACACTCCAATCCCATCCCTTTACTTTCTTGCAAATAGCATGCTTTACTCTTTTTGGTGCTCATACTCTTGCCATGCTTGCTCGAAATGTATTGTGAAAGCTTAAACATGTGCTAAAACTCCACCTCAACTTGAAGCACTTAAAATTTTCTACTTTCTAGACTCTCTTCTCGATCCTTTCAATTGGTATTAGAGCATTGGTCTCCATTTCTTTGGGTTAATCATCATTGGAGGAAGATGGATGAGTCTATGATTGGGAGTATTAGACACAGAGTGCCTATGCTTGATGGAGAGTTCTATTGTGCTTGGAAAAATGAGATCCTTGAGATACCTTGAGGAGCGCTTTCCAAACTATTCCTTGAAAAATCTAGATGAGATCCTTCAAAAGTCCATAGCTTTTCATAAAATGCATCCTAGTCATCCAAAATTTGGTGATTGTCTATTTGAGCTTCGTGACCTTATGCGTGCCAAAGGAGATGTTGGAGTTATTAGTAGCATTACTTCTCAAGTCATTAGAATTCATAAAGATGCACATTGTCATTGTCTTAAATCGAATGAATCACTCTCTCTAGGTGATGATCAATCAGAAGACAATGTTGAACATGGATATTATGATGAGGGTGATGATAGTGACTTTCATCTTGATGAGTCAATGAAAACTTATGGCTACCGTTCGTGGTTACATGGCCGGAGGAAAGGAATGGGTTCTTGATAGTGGATGTACTGATCACATGACCAGAGACAAGGACATGTTTCGTTAGCTTGCTGAAAACGACGGTCCCCGAAAGTATGTCACTTTTGGTGATAACTCAAAGGGTAAGGTGGCCATCTCACATGGTAGCTCCATCCAAAATGTTATGCTTATTGAATCTCTTGGCTACAATTTACTTTCTGTCTGTCGACTAGCCCATTTCAGTTCAATGTCCTACTTACTAAAGTAGATTGCCAAGTGTTTCAAAGAGATAATCATAATACGGTCTTTACCGATATATGTAGAGGTGATCTATGCATTGTTGATTTCACAAAAAAGGCTCAACCTAGAAGTTGTTTAATTGCTAAATCTTCTAAAGGTTGGTTTTCGCATAGAAGGTTAGGTCACGTTGGCATGCAAAATCTTGATAAGCTTATTAAAGGTGATCATATCCTTGGTGTTAAAGAAGTTATACTTGACAAGGATAGACTTTGTAGTGCTTGTCAAGCAGGAAAACAAGGTTGAGGGAGTCATCTCGTGAAGAACATGATGACCACGAGAAGACCACTTCAGCTACTTCACATGGATCTTTTTGGTCCCAACGCCTACAAGAGTGTCGGTGGTAACTCGTTCGGACTAGTCATTGTTGATGATTTTTCAAGATTTACGTGGGTGTTCTTTCTTGATGATAAATCATAGGTCCAAAAGATCTTCAAGAACTTCTCTAGGAAGGCCCAAAATAAATTTGAAGTGAAGATCAAGAAGGTTCACAGCAACAATGGAACGGAGTTCAAGAATGCCAATGTGGATACCTTTCTTGACGAAGAAGGGATTTCACATGAGTTCTTGGCTATGCACACACCTCAACAAAATGGAGTTTTTGAGAGGAAGAACCAGACACTTATTGAGATGGCGAGAACGATGCTTGATGAATACAAGACGCCAAAACACTTTTGGGTGGAAGTAGTTGAGACAGCTTGTCATGCAACAAATCGACTATATCTTCACAAGCTTCTCAGCAAGACAGCATACGATATTCTCATCGGTAACAAACCCCAAGTTGGATACATTCTCGATAAGCATCATAGTTCGAAATTTGCCCCTAAATCTCATGAAGGTTTCCTACTCGGTTATGGATCAAACTCTCACACTTACCACGTCTACAACAATTTCACCCGAAAGGTTGAAGAAACAATAGATGTGAAGTTTGATGAATCTAATGGCTCGCAAGTAGAGCAATTGCCAATTGATGTAGGAGATAAAGATCCCTTGGAAGCAATTCAAGACTTGTCTATTGGCAAGATTCGCCCAACGGAGGTGAAGGAGAATGCCTCGTCCATTCAAGTGGAAGCCTCAACTTCACAAAAAGATGAACCTCATCGACCTCCTTCTCTACCTCCACAAGAGAACAACAACGCCAACAACATTGAAGAAGGACAAGAGGAAGAACAAGACAATGAAGAGTATGTTCCACCCGACCCAAACAAAAGATCTCACGAGTTAGAGCAAGAGTCACAAGAGATCGTCCTGTAAAACAAATCTTTGATGATATTCAAATCGGGATAATTATTCGCTCTAAAACTCATTTGGCTAACTTTTGTGAACATTAATCATTCATTTCTAGTATTGAACCTATGAAGGTTGAAGAGGCTGTTGATGATCCAGATTGGGTGAATGATGTGCATGAAGAGCTACACAATTTTGATAGGAATCAAGTGTGGACATTGGTAGAAAAGCCGAACGACAACCAAAATGTCATTGGAACCAAGTGGGTGTTTCGGAATAAGCAAGATGATGATGGACAAGTTGTATGCAACAAGGCCCGTCTCGTCGCCCAAGGCTAAACTCAAGCCGAAGGTATGGACTATGGTGCGACATATGCCCCCGTTGCTAGACTTGAGTCCATATGCATCTTACTTGCTTATGGAAATCACGATGATATCACTTTATACCAAACGGACATTAAAAGTGCTTTTCTAATTGAGGAGGATGTCTATGTTAAAAAAAACCACCCAGCTTTGTTAATCCGAAGAAACCTGATCATGTTTACAAACTTCACAAAGCTCTTTACGGTCTTAAACAAGCTCCTAGAGCATGGTATAATTGTTTGACCAAGTTCCTTATTGAAAAAGGCTTTGAAATTGGAAAAATTCATTCTACACTTTTTACTAAAAGGGTTAATGGTGAATTATTTGTGTGCCAAATTTATGTGGATGATATCATATTTGGTTCAACTAACTCTCATTTTAGTGAAAAGTTTGGAAGTCTAATGTCGAAGAAGTTTGAGATGTCTATGATGAGTGAACTCAAATTCTTTCTTGGTTTGCAAATCAAGCAAACTAAGGATGGTACCTTTGTTTCCCAAACAAAGTATACCAAGGACTTATTCAAGAAGTACAACATGCAAGAAAACAAAGGTATGAAAACACCCATGCCTACTAGTGGACATCTTGATTTGACTAAGATGGCAAACCGGTTGACCAAAAGGTTTACCGATCTATGATTGGTTCATTGTTATATCTATGTGCCTCCCGTTCCGATATTATGCTAAGTGTGTGCATGTGTGCACGATATCAAGCGGCCCCTAAAGAATTTCATCTTAAGGCTGTGAAAAGGATAGCAAGATACTTAATTCATACACCAATTTTTGGCATTTGGTATCCTAATAGGTCCTCTTTTGATCTTTATAGCTACTCTGACTCGGACTATGCCGGTGACAAGGTTGATAGAAAGTCCACTTCAGGTACTTGTCAATTTCTTGGTAGATTTCTTGTGTCTTGGTCCTCCAAGAAACAAAACTCGGTATCCTTATCCACTGCTGAAGCGGAATAGATTGCCGTCGGATCATGTTGTGCTCAATTACTTTGGATGACCCCAAACCCTTAAGGATTATGGGATATATGTGAAACATGTTCCATTGCTTTGTGATAATGAAAGAGCTATTAAGATTTCTCGCAATCCTGTGCAACATTCTCGAACTAAGCATATTGAAGTTCGTCATCACTTCATTTGAGATCATGTTGCTAGAGGAGACATTAATCTTAAGCATGTTCGTAACCGATAAGCAATTGGCGGATATATTCACCAAACTGCTTGATGAGAAAGTATGTTGCCATTTGAGAGGTTAATTGAACATCATTGATGCCTCAAACTTGGAGTAGAAACTCCATTTGGATGCATGCAAGGCATGTCTTGGATCTATACTTGTACCCTTGCATGTTATCTAAACCTTGTAGGTACTTGGATGATCACAAATCTATGAGATTGCAAGTCACTCACATATAGGGAAATCTCTACATCACCAACTTTCTACTATATGGTTGTTGAATACAAGGAAGCATGAATCCACTCAACATATCCTCTGACAATCTCTATATATATCAAATTTCACTTAGTATCAAGTTTCATGATTGCCATTTTGGATACACAAGTGCTCTTCCTTGCAAGACTAACCCATGAAGGAAGATGAACTCAAACTATTAGTGGTGCTCCCAACTCTTCATGAACTACATCAACCTTGAGCATCCAACACAAGTTTGACTACATGATCAAGCCACCACCCAAGGTATGTTATTCCATCTTAGAGAAGCTTTACCCCAAGTCATTTCTCAAAGCAACTCAACAAGGTGTGAATACATCAAAGTGCTTAAACGAAAAATGGTATCCCCATTTTGAGCATAAATGATGAGTATGACCTACGATCAAGTGTTATCACTTAACTCCTCAGTCAATATACTCTAACATAGGTGACTTTGTCGCCGAACCCTTCAAGATGAAGTTCTCTAGTGTTTCTTGCTTTTTTGTTCCCCTTATAAAAAACAACATCTAGATTTCTTTTCCTTTCGTATGATTTTCTCTATATTTTCTGCATCTAGGTTTCGATTGCCAAGTGAGCTGAGTTGACAAGATTTTTCCTTTGCATTGAACTCGGCTTCGCCGATTCATGCCTATCGGCTAGACCGAACTACAAGAATACCATGTAGACGGTTCATCATTACAACCGACATGGACTAACCCGATATGACCGATATGCATCATCTATGACACTGCCAACCCGGTGTCACCGATGAAAACGGATCAGCGGTTACCGATTTCACTACTGGAAAAAAAAATTGCCATTGCAAATGTCATTTCTTCTCTAGCTCCACTCAATGATTCTTATCCCCTACTCGCATCTTAAACTACAAGCTGCTTTGTAGTGTGTCTCAAGGACCAGACCTGTTTGACTCATGCTCCAGAAGATCCCTTCTTGGAAATTGATGTCAAAGGGGGAGAGAGAGAGAGCACATCAAAGCTTACCACATGGGAGAGAAAGCACATCTTATCTTCTCTAGATACTTATTAACAATAGAGGAGAGAAGTCACATGTCTTTAAGAGGGGAATGCATGTTAATGTATGGTTGTTTGTACCATTTATTGCTCTGATTTTCTCTTACCCTACCTTCTCCCATTATCCAATATCATATTCAGGGCGAGAAAGAGTTCATATCTAGGGGAAGACAATCTTTGGAGTTCATTGCATATCTTTAATCTTTGAGGACATGTCCATATCCAAACAGAGTACTAAGTACTCACTCATTACATGTCATCCTAGTCTTGGTACTCTTGTGGTTTCCTGAAATTGCTTTAATTAGAGTGTTCTTGTGTTATCTAACCTTGTTTTCTCAAGCTTATCTCTTCCAAAGCCAGCTCAAGACCACAAGGTAAGTATATGCATCACACTCATGTGCATGATGATCTCTTGATGATGTACATAATTTTTGTAAGAAGGACTCATGAACATGAAGCCACACTTCATGTATCCACATCATCTGCTCTAATGCATATAGCCAAGATACATGTAACTGATTGCTTGCTCTAACATGCTTATGCATTCACACGCTCTTAAATACTATCTTTACATGATTGCATACATGTAGGGGGAGCTTATGCATGTTACATGTCTTTCCAAAGCTTTACTTGTTACTCTTCATATCTCTATCTAAAGCTTTGATGTATGTTGTCATCAATTACCAAAAAGGGGGAGATTGAAAGCACAAATGCTCCCTGGGTGATTTTCGTAATTAGTGTCAACATATCTCTTGTTGGACTAATACTTTTATCTAGTATATTTTAGGTAAGTTCAACAATGGCGTGGCATGGACAAGAGGATGTGAAACCCCTTCAAAATGCTAAGGACAATATTGGCTAAAGATCAAGACTCCTCATTTCTATTTTAATGATCCAAGATCACATTGAGTCCATAGGAAAGCCAATACTATTAAAAAGGGATGAGGTGTTGCTTAATGGTCTACTTGCTCAAAGTGCTTAGTGATATGCTCCAAAGCCCTCAACCACTTTCTCAATTCCAAATATGTCCAAAACCAAAAGTCAAACTCAGCCCCACCAATTTGATGTATCCGGCGCCACCGAGTTCTTTTGACATAGCCACTGCCAGAAACCATAGACAATTCGGTCACATTGATACCGATCTTGGTCTCACCGAGATGGCCTTGCAATCTCTCGGTTGCATGTTGGGATTATTTCGGTCTCACGAAATGTGCAATCGGTCACACCGAGTTTGCCTGACAAACTCTCTGTTTGCTCATTGCTTAAATCGGTCTCACCGAGTTCATGCAATCGTTCACACCAAGAAAAGATTTTGCCCTAACCCTAGCACATCGGTCCCACCGAGTTTATCATGTCGGTCCCACCGAGATTCCTAACATTCACATTTTGAATTGAATCGATCTCACCGAGTTCTTCTATTTGGTCCGACCGAGTTGGGTCAAATGTGTGTAACGGTTGGATTTCGTGTGGTGGCTATATATACCCCTCCACCCCCTTCTCTATTCAAGAGACAGCCATCAGAATGTGCCTACACTTCCACTACTCATTTTCTGATAGAGAACCACCTACTCATGTGTTGAGACCAAGATATTCCAATCCAAACACAAGAATCTAGATCTCTAGCCTTCCCCAAGCTACTTTCCACTCAAATCATCTTTCTACCATAGACAAAACTGAGAGAGAGAGAGAGAGAGTTGAGTGTTGGGAGAGACTATCATTTGAAGCACAAGAGCAAGGAGTTCATCATCATCACACCATCTATTACCTTTTGGAGAGTGGTGTCTCCTAGATTGGTTAGGTGTCACTTGGGAGCCTCCGACAAGATTGTGGAATTGAACCGAGGAGTTTGTAAGGGCAAGGTGATTGCCTATGTCGTGCTGGTCTTCCCAAGTGAGGCAAGTCCTTCGTGGCGATGACCATGGTCGGATAGACAAGGTTGCTTCTTTGTGGACCCTTCATGGGTGGAGCCCTTCGTGGAATCGTGCAACCGTTACCCTTCGTGGGTTGAAGTTTCCACCAACGTGGACGTACGATAGCACCACCTATCAGAACCACACCAAAAATCTCTGTGTCTACATTGCATTTGCACACTACAATCCCATCCCTTTACTTTCTTGCAAATAGCATTTCTACTCTTTCCGCTACTCATACTCTTGCCATGCTTGCTTTAAATGTATTGTTAATGCTTAAACTTGTGCTAAAACTCCACCTCAACTTGAAGAACTTAAAAATTGCTAGTTTTTCTTGATGAGGGTCTAATCACCCCCTCTAGACACCTCTTCTCGATATTTTCACTAACCCTAGTTGGATTATTAGCAAAAATCATTTGTATAAAACAAACAATTAATTATTAACCCTATACGGATACAATTCAAACAATCAATACACTACATGCATCTAACAGGTCTACGCTGATTTCATGGACTGAGAGAACATAAGCATAGGATTTTTATTCCAAAAAAATAGTGGGGGTGGGGAAGTAACTAGAGAAAGCACTTGATATGTTTGCCGCACAAATTGGTATAGATGACTAACCAGTTTTCCGTTGGAGTCGCAGTCGTTGCTGGAGTTGCTGTTGACCTCTGGCTCCGGCTGGGGGGGCATGACGGCACCGACGAAGTCAAGGTCATGATGCTGCCCACATGAGACCTGTTGGCAGCGACGACAACCTCTATG
The DNA here is from genome assembly GCF_018294505.1 of Triticum aestivum. NCBI lineage: Eukaryota > Viridiplantae > Streptophyta > Magnoliopsida > Poales > Poaceae > Triticum > Triticum aestivum. Next base: position 239,512,306 of record NC_057803.1, read on the forward strand.
TCGAGCTTCACGCGTTGCGCGGGTGCTTCACCAATACCGCCGTTGCCACTCCCTCCGCTGGTGCGCTTCGGTGGCATCCTAATAGACTCCAGAGTCCAGACGTTGGTGACCACTATGGACCAGGGGCGCAGCCGCCTATTATGGCCAGCGGCTCAGGCCTGCCATTTGTACGGACCAGTGGGAGCGAGGCAGGCGGCGGTCAAAGGCTGTCTCGCCTCCCGGTGAGCTTGCGCGGTGGACTTCTGGCATTCCTACCATCACTTCACACAAGTACTCGCACGCCTTCCAGTGGCACTACGCATCGAAAACACCCCCTGTCAATTCACACACCTGCACGCATGCCTCCTAGTCTGCCTATGCAGCAAACTGCTCGCATGCATCCAGTCAACTCACGCCTGCTCGCACGCCATACGGGGCGCATGGCAGCACGTATATTTTTTGTTTTTTTAGTGATTCATTATGCCGCTTTACTACTTAAACAAAGGATGGCACGGTCTAATGCACACAGTCTGAATAAATAATCTGTATGAGATATTGGTTACCAGTTATTAACAATCTCTCGTTTATAAGAAGATTATATCAAAACTTGTCTTAAGATTGACGAAAATATATAATATCACAGTCTCCTGGTGTCCATATATGACACCATGATAAGTTTCATGAATTTCAACTATGTTTTGGATTTAATAAATTTTAAAAATCAATATTCTCAATGTTTTGAAATGTCTTTCACAGGGAAACATGCGCGCAGGGACACACATATGGTTTTACAATCCATTTTGGTGCACATGTAGCTCAAATTTGATTTTTTGCACATTAAATCCCTAGGAAATCAAGTCGAATGATCTCCGTCTTTTTAAAACTTTAATATGACACTCGTTTGGTCACATGTTCGCTACAAAAAATATTTGACATACCTTAGAGTGGTGGTTGTGGTGCAGGATGTGTGTCTCTATGCGTGTGTGTGTGCGGGGGGGGGGGGCGGGGGGGGGGGGGCGGGGGGGGGGGGGGGTCCGACAGTACACTATGAGTCATGAGCCTCCGTGATGTGGAGTTATTGATCATTTTTTGAGTCATATATATATATATATGTATATATTCCATATCAAAGTCGTGAATTGGTTATTTAAATCACAACCCCTTCATACTTACATGTTTGGGCTACATGCATGCATTGGTGGTCCTCTCGGACACTCCCTTGTGTGGTTAGCAGTGACATGCCCATTCGTTAGCACATAAAGGTTTTCAGTTTCCACCGACAATGAGAGGCATTTGACCGAAGGTCGATTCATATTGGCATGTGTGTTACTGTGTGGATCATGGTGAGATTCGATATCAAAGTTCGGGCATGTGTGTACAGATGCGTCCCTCCCACCGGCTTGAAGTGAGGGGGCTACGCATCGTGAACCTCTGTGTAGTGTGTTTCCAGTTTGCGAAGCATGTGTCACATCAAAGTTCTGCATTGGGTATTCAAACATCACACAACACACGGGCACACGCACGCGGTGGTTGTCCTATGACACTCGCTCGCGCGTGACTCTCTTTGTGGGCCCACGAGGTCGTGGTCGATCGGTTGAATGTACAATGAGAGAGAGAAGTTAACTTGACCAACAATGATGGTTCTTTTTTTGTTTGTGTTATGCATATGCATGGTAGGAGTATGTAGTACATGTCAAAGCGGGGGCAACATGTATACTATATATATATGTGTGTCATAACCTCACTCCATGTGGGGACTTTCCAGTTCCCGAGGAAGGTGCCACATCAAAGTTGTGCATTGGTATTCAAACATCACGCAAATACCATGCAGGCGGTGGTTGCCCTATACGAACTCACTCACATGCGGCGCTTCCATCTGTGGGCCGGCGAGGTTGTCCTCCATCACTTTGACCCAACGCGAGAGAGGTTAATTTGACCATCAAGGAATGACTATTCTTTTTGGTTTGTGCTATACAGTATAAGTATACATATACCACATGTAGAATGGGGGCGTAGCACATACCACACATCATGAACCTCGCTCTCTGTGGGGGACCTCTTGGTTTTCGAGGTTGTCCACCATCATTTTGACCCAAAGAGGTGTTTGTGTGATGTTTGAATACGCAATGCAAAACTTTTCGGCTATCGTCCATCACTTTGACCCAACGAGAGAGAGTCACATTTGACGAACAAGGAGGATTAATTCTTTTAGGGCTGTGTTAGGGTAGGAGTATATAGTACTTGTCGAAGGGGGGATGGGACCAACATATACTAGGTGTCACATGAAGCTCGCTCTATGTGGGTACTTTGCGGTTTTTTAGGCAGATACCACATCAAGGTTGTGCATTAGGTATTCAAAACATCACAACCACACACCTCTCCATATATATGTTTTGGCACACATGCAAGCGATGGTGGTTGTCCTCTGGCACTCGCTCACGTGGTTATTGGCGATGCTTCCATCTATCGGCCCGCTTGGTCCATCACTTTCACCGACAGTGAGAGAGGTTAATTATTTTGACTTACGAGGGGATTAATTTTTTGTTCATCTCATGATATAGGTCATATTGTGAGATTACATATATAGTAGCGCATGTGTACACATGTCCATCCCGCTGGATCGAAGGGGGGGCATGCACAAGACACGGCATGAACCTCTTGCTCTGTGTAGAGACCTGTGCGATTTTGAATGCATGCACCACATCAATGTTGTGCATTGGGTATTCAACACATGAGCATGCATCACGCACCTCCATAAATATGCTTGGGACACATGCGTGCAATGGTTGTCATTGGACACTCTCACTCGCTTGGTTGTGGGCGGCAAGCCTATATATAGTAGTGGGCCCGCGTGGACATCCATCATTCCGACCGACAACAAGAAAGGTTGCCAGGGTGGATTCTTCTTCTTTGCTTCGAGTTACCGTATAGTAGGTCGATCCATTCCAAGCCTAATTAAGTGTGAGTGCATGCTACGCGTCGTGAACCCTCGCTCGGTGTGGGGATTTTACACACACCACAGAGTGGGTTTCATCCATCACTTTGACCAACAACGAGTGAGAGAGGTTATACGATCAAGTTAGATTCTTTTTGGTCCGTGTTATAGTACATCTTGGTGAGATTCCCTCCCCCCCCCCCGACACGTGTGGGGGGGGAGGGCTACTTCGCACTACTTGTAACCTCCGTGGGGTCGGGCAAGTCCGGTTAATTTGTGAAGCACACGTTCCACATCAAAGTTGTGAATGTTAGTTAAATATGACACCACACCTTTTTCATACATCTAGTATAGGGCCACCCGCAGGTGGTTCATATGTGGTCTCACCCATCTCCCGTGTTATTATTGTTGCAAAATTTATAAACAGCGGACGAGTTGGATGAAGCAACCTTCTGTGATTGGGGACGCAACAGACATGGTTCTCTTAGACCACCCTTGTGCCACGCTCGTGCCCCTGTCACTCACATCCGCACAGTACATTGGGCTCCACTAGGCTTGCCTCCCGCTCTCAAAAATATCTACTACCTCGCAATCTCGAAAATATCTACCGCCTGGAAGGTTTTTATGTCTAATAGCACATGATCATTATGTGTGGACCATGTGCGATGTCTGTTACTCCCGCTCTGCTTCAATCCCTTGATTCAAATTTTCAGTAGCCCTGGCGTTTTACTCCCGCCTCTGCATTCCTTGCAATCCCAAAAATATCTGCTCGCCCTTGTTCAAATTTTCAGTAGCCCTGCCTTGTTACTCCCGACTCTCATCCCTAGCAATCAAAAATATCTTCTCTCCCTTGATCAAATTTTTTCAGTAGCCCTGGAATTTTACTCCCGCCTCTGCATCCCTCGCAATCTCAAAAATATCTACTGGCCCTTGATCCAAATTTTTAGTAGCTCGGCATTTTCCTCCCGCCTAGTAAAATTTTCAGTTGTCGCGGTATTTCCTCAAACACCACCTTGGCCGCCCCCTCCACACACACCACACACACCCGAAAACCTTCGCTCACACAGACACACACTGACACCACCCCTCCCTCGCTCGAAACCATTGGTAGGTCGCCGCCATCGCCGCTGCAGCCTCCATCCTCAACATCTGCATGTCTGCCAGGGAGCTCAAGGAGCCAATGGCCCAAAATAGATTTATTGCGGCCTCTTCACCCGACGCCGGAGAGGTGTCCCCGTCGTCCTCCACGGGCACTTTATCGATTCGCCATTGTCGGTCGCCCGATCCGCCACCGTCGCGCCCCTGCGCCGGTTCGAGGACTTCCCCGTCCTCCCTCGGTGTCGGTGCAACAAACCCTGGGTCTGTTGCCCGGACTGTGCACATGCATGGGGACAAGATTGAGGCTCTAGCTCAAGTCAGAGTTCAAGGAGCTAAGAGATTCGAAGGACTAACATACGGATCAGAGAGACCAGGATCGAACCAGAGAAGCAAGATACCACCAAGAGAAAGGCCTCCTTTGCTGGCAGGCGAGCCCGGCAAAGGGTCACGCCCAGAAGAAGACAACCAAGCGTCCCGGCAGGGCCTGCCACGACCCATGTCGTCGATCAATGTGGTGTCAAGCCGCAAAGTGACTAAGTGGCATCCATTCGCCACATGGCAGCCTCTCTCTACAGGAAAAACCCACAGATGACACCCATCTTGCGACGTGTGAAGTGAGCAGGCGGGGAGCTGGCAAGATGGGCCGACAAGCCTTGTCGGGCAACCAAACGATGTGACGTTGGGCGGTGCATTTAATAAGCCATGTCAGCCTGCAGAGTTAGGTATCATAGCACTGTTTGCTATCTTATCAGTGCATAATGATTATTTTTCCATTGTGGTAACCCCTTGATCTATAAAAGGAGGCCCATGGCAACCGTAGACATGGTTAGAAGGTTGGATAACTAACAACCTCATACGCTAGTAGCCACTGTCGCTATGAGGCAACCCCACCCCGGCAAGTGTACTGCGCTCCACCACCACCATTCCACCATCAATAAACCAAACAAGGACTAGGGTTTTACGCCTCGCGGCGGCCCAAACTTGGGTAATATTGCCTGCGTGATCTCTGCCGTGCTGCCCCACGGCTGTGTGCTCTTCGTGCAACGTGATATCCCCCTGCCGAACCAGCAAGGGGCCCTGTGGTCCCATACGTGGCCATGGTTTCCCATGACATCTTTGGCACGCCAGGTAGGGGTCTCTCTTGCGTGAACCTGAAGGCGTGTGTAGCGTGTCATCTTCCTCACCATCTTCATCTTTCACGGCGCCATCGACCATGGCACCCAAGAAGAAACACCGCCCTTGGGCTGACCCATCCACCTTGAAGGCTCAGCTGCCTGCGGCCTCTAACACTGCGGGAGGTGCGGAGACACGCGAAGACGCGGACGTTGCTGGAGATGTGGTCAGAGTAGGTGGCACCGTCACCACTTCCGATGCGGCCGACGCAGGAGCCGGAGGCATCGGAGGAGAGCAGCATCAGAACATCCCGACGGCTATGCTCCACAAGGTACGGGCGATGGGGTTACTCCATTTGTTCCCCTCTCTCCCACTGATGGGCATAGTCACAGCAACGACACATGGACCGGGGTCAATCGCCGCCCTCCGGTCACTCCCACCACGGGTGTGGCTGCACCGTTTGTGCCTCCCCGGAATGTGTTGACCAAGCCGATGCACCCGACGGAGCTGCTTGCCCTCGAGCTCCTTCACCACACCACCTCCAGGTGGCCGCCTCGCAGCAGCGGCAGGGGCACAGTGCTGCCACCGCTGGCACAATTAGGAGCCGAGTGATGGTGCAATCGACTTCGTCATCGTCCCTGCCAAGTATGGCTACGGAGGCCATGGCGCGGCCTCAACTGGTGCTGAGGTTTCCGCCCACAGCCGAGAAGATGGACGAATGACATGCCACCATCCAAAGTCTGCTCGGTTTCACCGAAGCTGGGGGCTCACGACAAGATGGCCCGCCGCGACCTCCCAAAACGACAGCAACAGCTCACACTACTGATCGTATGGAAGGGGCCATCCCCAGGGTGTAGACCCCGCCACGACAGCCAGCGCGAGCACAATAGATTAAGACCGCTATGACATCTCGATGGCCTCTTCTGACCCTCGAGCGTGTCCAGGCCAACGACGAGCGCCGGAGGATAGGCGGATAGGAGGCATGCGCATCGTTGCCGAGCAACACCGCGATGGCCTCCACCGGACCGACGGGTGTGACGGCCCTGACGTCGACGAGCCTGCGCTCGGTGTTGGCGGGTGCCTACCTTTCGATGTTGGCTGCCCTGCCTTCACTCGTGAGTTATGGCAGGTCCGTTGGCCGTCTGTTCGCACGTTCAAGCCAGAGATACCTGAGAAGTATGATGGGAGGCTGAACCCGACAGAGTTCCTGAGCATCTACCCAATCGCTGTTCAGGCTACCGGGGGAAGGGATGAGAAGGTGTTTGCCAACTACTTCCCTTTGGCCCTCAAGTACAATGTGAGGCCTTGGCTGATACACCTACCGGAGAATTCCATTTCATCGTGGGCTGACCTATGCCACGAGTTCATTGTCGCCTTCACTAGCGGCCATCAAGAGCCAGGCCGACCCAACATCTTGCAGCTTCTCCAGCTGAAGGAAGGAGAAACCCTCTATAAGTATTTACAGTGATTCAGCAAAGTTCATAGAAACATCCCAAATATCCACCCGGCAGCTGTGATAGCTGCCTTCCAGTCCAATGTGCGTAATTGCTGGAATCATTCCAAGATGAACGTGCGGTTTCCCAAGACTGTGAAGGAGCTCTACACCCTAGTGGATAAGTGTGCCCAGATGAAGGAGGGAATGAAGTTGCCCAGATAGGAAGATTGCACAAATGTTGATTCAGAGGATGATGACGAATCAACCAGCCAGAATAAGAGCAAGAAGCGCAATAAGAAGCGGATGGATAAAGCAGTGATGACTATTGAAGGATCGGGTATGCCTAGTACCGGCAAGAAGGCCAAAGTTGAGGCCCCCGACAAGGAAGCTGCCGCGTGCGCTAACTGCCGGGAAGCCGCTGCGGCCGAGAAAGCCAGGAAAGGTGATGGTCCGTATTGCAAGATTCATCAGACCAAGGGCCCCGACCTTCAAGAGTGTTATCAGGTTGAGCAGCTTGTCAAGAGACAGAGCAGAGTATGAGAAGCATGACAAGGAAATATGTCAGAATGTTGCTGCCGGTAAGGGCCGAGGTGGTGAAGTAAATCGCCCCGACAAACCCTTTCGGAACCAAGGAAAACCCGCCAGAGGCCGAGAGAAGGAAGCTTGCGATGATGAGAGTGATGGAGTTCAGAAGGCCACCGACGCCCTGTGCATTGACTGGGGTGCATCCCTACAGACATCTCACTGCCAACTCAAACAGTGGGCGTGAGAGGTCAATGTCGTGGAACTAGCGTTGGAGGCCCGAAAGCCGCTCAAATGGTCCCGTACACCCATCATCTTTGACAAGGAGGATCATCCTGGTCATAGCACTGTGGTAGGGTGTTTACCATTATTGGTCTCCCCAATGATTCGCAACCTCAAGGTCACAAAGATGTTGGTGGACGGCGGGGCTGGGTTGAATCTGATCTCCCAGTAGTTTTTGGCAGACACCGGATAGCAGAGGAAGAGCTAGAGGTTACCAGCACGTTCCAAGGAGTTAATCTCGACAGGAGCCATCCTAAGGGAAAGATCAAGTTGCCGGTAAAGTTTGGGGGATAACTAAACTACAAGACTGAGAGGATTGTGTTTGATGTGGTCGATCTCCCCCTACCATACAATTGGATTCTTTGATGCCCAGCCTTGGTTAAACTCATGGCGGCATCCCACTATGCCTACAACACATTGAACATGCCTGGGCCACTAGGAGTCATCACCATCCCATCAGATGAGAAGGATGCAATCGTTTGTGTGGACAAGATGTACTGAGACGCGGTTGCGGCAGTGGCAGCGGTAGCAGCAGTTCCCACCAAGGAAAGCAAAGGAAAAAAGAGAGATTGTAGGAACTCTGGCAAAGAATCCAGGAAGCGTGCCCCTCCGAGTGCACGGCACCCGTTGATGACGTGCCGGAGTGTTCCAATAGCAAGATATCCGAGGTCACTGCACCCCGAGTGAAGAAGGTCCCGGCAGGGCTGGCTGGCATTGATGGTACTTTCACCATCATTGCCACCCTCGACGACAAATAGGAAAGCGCGCTCGTTGCCTTCCTGTGCGCGAATATCGATGTGTTTGATTGGCAACCATCTGATATCCCCGGTGTTCCTAGGGAGGTAATCGAGCACCACCTTTCTGTCTGCCCACATGCCCAACCTATCAAGCAGAAAGTGTGGAAGCAGGCCTTGGAGAGGCAATAGTTCATTGCGGAAGAGATCAAGAAACTTTAGGCAGCTGGTTTGGTCAGAGGAGTGTTGCATCCCATGTGGTTGGAAAATCCAGTGGCAGTCTGGAAGGCTAACGGGAAGTGGAGGCTTGGCATAAATTTCACATATCTCAACAAACTTGCCCGAAGGACCCATTTCCCTTGCCGCGTATTGATAAGATTGTGGATTCCACTTCAGGTTGTGATTTGCTCTCCTTTCTAGATGCATATTCTGGGTATCGGCAAATCTTCATGTCCAAGGAAGATGAAGAGAAGACGTCCTTCATTACCCCCTGTGGTACGTACTATTTTGTCTACATGTCATTCGGATTGAAGAGTGTCGGGTCCACTTTTGCATAGGTTGTCCAGATTCGTTTTGAACCACAGCTGCACAGAAACATAGAAGCATATATGGATGACACTGTGGTCAAGACCAAAGATAGATCCACCCTTATCTAGGATCTAGAGGAGACATTTTCTAATGTACGCAATACCTATTTGAAGCTCAACCAGGAGAAGTGTGTATTTGGTGTTCCCTCCGGCAAGTTGCTTGGGTTCTTTGTATCCCATCGCGGGACCGAGGCCAACCCCGACAAGATCAAAGCTATTGAGCAAATCCAAGCACCAAGGATAGTTAAGGATGTGAGGAGTCTGACATGATGTGTTGCCGCACTAAGCAGATTCATCTCCAAGTCTGTCGAGCGCGCCCTGTCGTTCTTCAAAATTTTGAAGAAGGCAGGGCCTATGGAGTGGACCCCGGAAGAAAATACAGCTTTGCAAGAGTTGAATGCCTACTTGTCCTCTGTGCCTACCTTGGTTGCTCCCAAACCCCAGGAGCCATTGTTATTGTACTTAGGGAAACCAACTAGGTGGTCAGTGCAGCTTCGGTAGCGCAGAGAGAAGTGGATGAGGCAGAGAGTTAGCAGGGACCGGCAGAGTCAGAGAAGGATCAGGACAACAACGGGCACGGCAACAAGAGCAACCCCAAGGACGCGACAAGGAAGAAAGTGGTGCAACGCCCAGTGTACTTCGTCAGCTCCCTATTACAGGGGGCTAGATCGAGGTACTATGGCATGCAGAAGTTGATCTTTGGTCTCATCATGGCCTCAAGGATACTGCACCACTACTTCCAAGCCCATGATATCACAGTTGTTACTCGTTTCCCGTTGCAAAGGATACTTCCAAACGCTAAGGATACCGGCAAAATAGTGGAGTGGGCTTTGGAGGTATCTCGTTTTGGTTTGAAGTTTGAGAGCACATCGACTATTCAGAGCAGGGTATTGGCAGAGTATATTGCAGAATGGATGCCAACCCCTGATGAGGAAGTGACAGAGACAGTTATCCCTGGTAAGGAATCACCCCAAGAATGGATTATGTATTTTCATGGTGCTTTTTCCCTACAAGGTGCAGGAGCTAGCGTGCTTCTTGTCGCCCTCTCTGGGGAGCACTTGAAGTACATCGTTCAAATGCATTTTTCCTGGGAAGAAGCAACCAACAATACAGCTAAGTATGAAGGGCTCCTTGCCGAGCTCAGATTGCATCGGAATTGGGAATTGAGAGGCTGATCATTCGAGGGGATTCACAACTTGTGGTGAGACAAGTTAACAAGGATTACCAAAGTCCATTTATGGAGGCATATGTTGAGGAAGTGAGGAGATTGGAGGAGCGCTTTGACGGATTGCAAACAGAGCATGTACCCCGTGCGAAAAACAACATGGTTGATGATCTGTCAAAGTGTGTTGCGCAGAAGCTTCCTACGGAACCAAGGACTTTTGTTCTCCATCTCACTCAGCCCTCCATATCCCAAGCAACAATGGCCCCAAAAAGGAGAAAGTTGTACACCAGTAAGCCTCGCCCGGTAGAGCCATCAGCTCCTGGTAGAGACCCTGCAGGAAACAATTCCTCATATCCTGCCGGACCACACCCTCCCACCAGGCCCATGGACCCCACGAATGATGCAAGTGCTCCCGCAGCAAAGGAGGTGCCACTAGTCGTCATTGCCGAGCCCCAGGCTCCAACTTGGGCAAGGCACATTGTCCACTTCCTCCAGACCAGAGAGCTTCCCGGCAACCAAGATGAAGCTGAAAAAGTAGGCTGGAGGGCCAGTATGTATCAGTTTGTCGATGACACTCTGTACAGAAGGAGGCCCAACACTGTGAAATTGAAGTGCGTCTGTCGGGAAGAAGGAAAGGAACTACTGGCTGAGATACACAAAGGCATATGCGGCTCCCACATTTGATCAAGGGAATTAGTTGGGAAAGCATTCCGGCAAGGATTCTATTGGCCCACATCCCTCCAAGATACGGTCGAGCTAGTCACCAAATGTGAAGCCTGCCATTTCCATTCCAAGAAAATCCATCTGCCTGCCCAAGCTCTTCAAACAATCCCTCTATCATGGCCATTTTCGGTTTGAGGATCGATATCCTCAGCCCCTTCCCCCGAGAAATCGGGGGATTTGAATTCTTGTTCGTTGCTATCGACAAGTTTACAAAGTGGCCCGAAGTGACTGCCGTGAGAAAGGTGTCTACTCAGTCAGCTATCAAGTTCTTGAAAGAGCTGGTGAGGGAGTCCTGGATTAGGGGGTGTCCGGATAGCCGAACTATACCTTCGGTTGGACTCCTGGACCATGAAGATACAAGATTGAAGACTTTGTCCCGTGTCCGGAAGGGACTTTCCTTGGCGTGGAAGGCAAGCTTGGCGATACGGATATGTAGATCTCCTACCATTGTAACCGACTCTGTGTAACCCTAGCCCTCTCCTGTGTCTATATAAATCGGAGGGTTTTAGTCCATAGGACGAAGGACAATCATACCATAGGCTAGCTTCTAGGGTTTAGCCTCCTTGATCTCGTGGTAGATCTACTCTTGTACTACCCATATCATCAATATTAATCAAGTAGGACATAGGGTTTTACCTCCATCAAGAGGGCCCGAACCTGGGTAAAACATTGTGTCCCCTGCCTCCTGTTACCATCTGCCTAGACGCACAGTTCGGGACCCCCTACTCGAGATCCGCCGGTTTTGACACCGACATTGGTGCTTTCATTGGGAGTTCCTCTAGGTCGTCACTTTTAGGCCCGATGGCTCCTCCGATCATCAACGACGATGCGATCCAGGGTGAGACTTTTCTCCCCGGACAGATCTTTGTATTTGGCGGCTTTGCACTACGGGCCAATTCGCTTGGCCATCTGGAGCATATCGAAAGCTACGCCCCTGGCCGTCAGGTTAGATTTGGAAGTTTAAACTACACAGCGGACCTCCGCGGAGACTTGATCTTCGACGGACTCGAGCCGCAGCCGAGCGCGCCGCACTGTCACGATGGGCATGATCTAGCTCTGCCGCCCAACAGTGCCCTGGAGGCCGCACCCGCATCAGCTCTGACCCTTAATTCGGAGCCAACTGCGCCAATCGAGGATGGATGGTTGGACACCGCCTTGGGGGCTGCAATCTCTACGGCGATCGAGCCAAACACCAGCCCTATTCTCTGCGAAGCCCATGACTCCAAGGAGCCGGACTCCTCTCCAGACTCCAAGCCCTCCGCGCCCCTACCGATCGAACCCGATTGGGCGCCAATCATGGAGTTCACCGCCGCGGACATCTTTCAGCACTCGCCCTTCGGCGATGTTCTGAATTCACTAAAGTCTCTCTCTTTATCAGGAGAGCCCTGGCCAGACTATGGTCAGCAAGGTTGGGATGCGGATGATGAAAAAATTCAAAGCCCACCCACCACCCACTTCGTAGCCACTGTCGATGATTTAACCGACATGCTCGACTTCGACTCCGAAGACATCGACGGTATGGACGCCGATGCAGGAGACGATTAAGAACCAGCGCCTATAGGGCACTGGAAAGCCACCTCGTCATATGATATATACATGGTGGACACCCCAAAAGAAGGCAATGGCGATGGAACAGCGGAGGATGACACCCCCAAGAAGCAGCCTAAGCGCCAGCGTCAGCGGCGCCGCTCTAAATCCCGCCAAAGCAAAAACGGTGATTCCGGCACGGGAGATAATAACACCCAGGACAATGCCGAAGACAACCACCTCCAACAAGATTCAGCACAGGAGGATGGAGAAGCCAGCCCTCATGAGAGAGAGGCAGACAGAGAGGTTGAGGACGATAATTATATGCCTCCCTCCGAAGACGAGGCAAGCCTCGACGACGACGAATTTGTCGTGCCGGAGGATCCCGTCGAACAAGAGCGTTTCAAACGCAGGCTTATGTCCATGGCGAGTGGCCTCAAGAAAAAATAGCAATAGCTTAGAGTTGATCAAGATTTGCTAGCCGACAGATGGACTGAAGTCCTTGCGGCCGAAGAGTATGAACTCGAACGCCCCTCCAAGAGCTACCCAAAGCACAGGTTGCTACCCCGACTAGAGGAGGAAGCACCTAAACCTACATCACCAGTGCATGATGGGGCCGACCGGCCACCCCGTGGCCGCGACAGAGAAGCCTCTCGGCCCTCCACTCAAGCCGCACCCCGGTGCCGCTCAAAAAATACCAAGGCACGGGAAAATGCGCCAGACCTGCGAGATATATTGGAGGACAAAGCAAGACAAACAAGATCGATCTACGGATCTCGTGGGCGCCCCACGACACGAGATGGTAATCGTCACTTCGGATACAGTCAATCCGGCCGGGCCGAACACAATAGACAAAGCTCGTTTGAGCTGCATCGTGATATAGCCCAATACAGAGGCGCCGCACACCCACTATGCTTCACAGATGAAGTAATGGGTCATCAAATCCCTGAGGGTTTCAAACCCATGAACATCGAATCATATGATGGCACAACAGATCCTGCGGTATGGATCGAGGATTATCTCCTTCATATCCACATGGCCCGCGGTGATGACCTACACGCCATCAAATACCTCCCACTCAAGCTTAAAGGACCAGCTCGGCATTGGCTTAACAGCTTGCCAGCAGAATCAATTGGTTGTTGGGAGGACCTGGAAGCCGCATTCCTCGACAATTTCCAGGGCACTTATGTGCGACCACCAGACGCCGATGACCTTAGCCACATAATTCAGCAGCCAGAGGAATCGGCCAGACAATTCTGGACACGGTTCCTAACCAAGAAAAATCAAATCGTCGACTGTCCGGACACAGAGGCCCTAGCAGCCTTCAAGCATAACATCCGCGACGAGTGGCTTGCATGGCACCTAGGACAGGAAAAGCCGAAATCATTGGCAGCCCTCACGACACTTATGACCCGCTTTTGCGCGGGAGAAGACAGCTGGCTAGCTCGCAGCAATAACATGACCAAGAGCCCTTGTAATTCGGATACCAAGGACAGCAGTGGAAGGTCGCGTCGCAACAAGCAAAAGCGCCGCATTAACAGCGACAATGCTGAGGACACGGCAGTTAATTGTCAGGACCCCGATTCCAAGTCACATCGATCTAGCCGGTAACACCTCATATCACTTTGCGGCCTCACGCACGGTATCCCCACGGGTGTCGCCTTACCCTGGCCCGGGACCATTTGCGCCTTTTGGCTCACGTATATGATTGTGTCGCTAGCATCCATATGACAGAGAACCCGGGCCAACATGGCTAGTCGTGAACCCAAAGGGGCACTAACCTATTGGGACATGCATACATGATTCAAATCGAGCATGTCGGTCAGCAGCGTGTGAATCCGGGCTGTAGCACTGGGCTAACAGGACTCCGGGGAACCCGGGCTGTAGCAAGCTAGGCAGGACTCCAAATGTCACCGCATGACATTTCCCCCAGGGGACAGACACAGGAACGAAGCGAAACACATGTCGGCCAGTCAAGTGTCCTGAGCAATAGTGTTGGGCTATCAGGACTCCGGTGAACCGGGCTGTAGCGGACTACTATGGCTCAAGGAAGCACTAGACTACATTTCCCCATAAGAGAGGCTGCCAAGGATAAATAGCTAGATTGTCGGACCCCACACATAGCAATACACGTCACACGTACGCATAACATGCAAGTATGTGTTGTACAACATGGCATCACAACATAACGCAAACTCATATAGATATAGGCCCTGAAGAGCCACATAGCATTAAATACAAACAGGGGTCACATGACCCATCATTCAGAGCATACAAGCAACGGAAGCATTACATGTCTGAGTATAGACAACTACAAAAGGAAAAAGGCTCGGAAGCCTAACTATCTACAAGTCCCTCCCAAGGGTACAAGATCGTAGCTGAGGTAACAAGCTACTCGTCGAAGTCCAAGTGGTACTACTAGTGAGATAGATATCTCACCTGTGAAAATGCTAGTGATCGACTAGATGGGGGGTGAATAGGCGATTTTTATGAAAGTCTTCAAAACATGTAAGTTTCAAAGACAAACGATAGAAATAAACCTATTACCATGCAGCAGAAGGTAGACTACACAAGACAAACCATAGTCAAGTATTCAATGAAGTGAAAGCACAATGACTAATAGCAGCTAGGCAGTAAGGATCAGGTAGGAAGATATTGTGAAGCCAATCAGAACAAGTAATCACTCAGTGAAGCCAAATGGTGTTGCAATCGTACAATGACTTCGCAAGGACCAAAAGTAAGTAAAGGGAAGGGAAGGACGAAACCAGTGACTCGTTGAAGACAATGATTTGTTGGACCAGTTCCAGTTGCTATGACAACTGTACGTCTGGTTAGGGAGGCTGAAATTCAACTCAGAAGACCTCGTCTTCACCATATTCCCCTTTTTCTAAGGACATCCAGTCCTCACCCAATCACTCTGGTAAGTCTTCAAGGTAGACTTCCAAACCTTCACAGACTTTGTTCACCGGCGATCCACAATGACTCTTGGATGCTCAGAACGCAACGCCTAACCGGCTGGAGGATTCACAGTCCTCAAGTGTAATAAGTCTTCAGATCACACAGACAAGAAGACTTAAGTGATGCCTAACACTCTTTGGCTCTGGGTGTTTAGGGCTTTATCCTCGCAAGGAATTCTCTCTCAAAGGTTTCGAGGTGGGTTGCTCTCAAACGACAAAAGCCGTACTCTCTCTCTGAGCAGCCAACCGTTTATGGTTGTAGGGGTGGGCTATTTATAGCCACTAGGCAACCCGACCTGATTTGTCCAAAATGACCCTGGGTCACTAAGGAACTGACACGTGTTCCAACGGTCAGATTTCAAACAAACATGGCAACTTTACTTGGGCTACAAGAAAAGCTGACTTAACCAACTCTGGACAAGATTTGCTCTCATAGTCTTCACTCGAAGATATACGATTTTGGTTAAGCATCACTTCAGTCATTCTGACTAGTTCTCTTGGACCCCACTTAACAGTACAGTGGTTCCTATGACTCAACAAAGAAAAACACAGAACGACGAAACTGCTAAGTCTTCGCGCTCCATAGTCTTCACGCAATGTCTTCTCTTGTCATAGTCTTCAATGTGAATGTCTTCACATACCACCTTTGACTTCAATGTCTTCATACATTTTTAGGGGTCATCTCTGGTAGGAAAACCGAATCAATGAGGGACTTCTACCTGTGTTATCCTACAATTCTCACAAACACATTAGTCCCTCAACTAGGTTTGTCGTCAATACTCCAAAACCAACTAGGGGTGGCACTAGATGCACTTACAACCTGCAAAACATAAATAAAGCAAACGTGAGTACAAAGGTACTCAGCAAGACTTACATCAGATCCTATCATACATGCATTGGTATCAAGAAGGTAATGTGGGGTTTAGTTGCAACAAGCCAGCTTTAACTCAGTGGCTATCCTGTTCTACGACAACGAGAAACTTCTTTGAAATGAGGCAGCGCACACGAGTCCACTAATCACCACATCAATACACTACTATGGATTCATCCTCGTCTCCTTACGAGAAGGCCATCCATAGCACTCACACTTGTCTTGAGCATTTTAGAGTATCCACTTAAAGTTGTGTATGTACCACGTAAGCATCCAAGAAGTCCATAACCGAGGACACGGCTATTCGAATAGATCATGATAACCCTGCAGGGGTGTACTTCTTCACACACGCTCTCACCACTTATCACCATATACACGTCATGTATCTCGGCAACCTTCAAGCAGAAGCCTGGCGAGGGTGTCGGCCATGACCTGACTAACCAAACAAGACTCTAGTCCAGGTTTATCCCCTATTCGGGTTCCATCCGCAAGGAGATCTGGCCGGGGTTTCGCTCACGGCCCCTAACGATGTGTACAGGGTTCCCGAGCCCACCATCCGGGTGCCACTCGGTACACCGGGCCACGTGTGCCTAGTCTATCCCAAGTCCACCCTACCGGGTGCCACTCGGTAGAAAAATAGCACTACCTATAAACACCAGAAACTATTTGCAACTCCTGGATAGAGATCAAGTTGGCTAATAAGTCGAGAGGGGTTGAGTTACCGGAACCCAATGTGTGGTAGTAGCTAGTCCTTGGACAACATACACAGAACTCAGTTCTTAGGGACGGTTCCAGTGAGACAACCCACCATGTACTCCCACATGGCCTCTCACCGCTACCTTTACCAAATCGTGTTCACACGCTTAACTCTCAACATCAGAACATAGCACTGTACTCTAATTCATTCCCAATGAATCAGACCTGACATACTCTAAGCAATAGCAGGCATGGCATGGCAAGAACACAACATGGCTCAAGCAACTCCTACACATGCTAGTGGGTTTTAACTATTTACTGTGGCAATGACAGGTCATGCAGAGGAATGGGTTCAACTACCGCAGCATAAAGTAGCAGTTGAATCATTGTTATCCTAATGCAATAAATGAGAGAAGGAGCGAGAGAGTAGGATTGTATCGGAATGAACAGATGGATAGATTGCCTGGTAGATCAACAAGGAAGGCACTGCTCCTCAGATAGGTACTCTGGATCGGTCTCCGGAGCAGGACCTATCGAGAAGGAACGGTGTCGATAATCAAACACAAGAATATGCAACAATATGATGCATGATCATGGCATGAGTATGTGATGTGCTTTGAGCTAATGCATTTAGCATTCTATTTGGAAGAGGTCCATTTGAACCAAAGGTTCAAATGCAACTCTAAATTAAATCTTTATAAATGCCATTTATATGTTTTCACCTATACAGCAAGTATAAGTTGGTTTGTCATGCATGAAAATGGTACAGATGGATAGATTGAATTTTTTCTGATCATTTTCCATATATAAATTATTTCAATCTGACCTATGGTTGAATTTCTATGAATTTTTGAAGTGTATATCATTTTCTGGAATTTCCTAATTTAATTTAATACCAGAAAATGATATATTGCGTCAGCACAACGTCATGCTTACGTCAGCAGGTCAAAGGCGGCTGACCAGGTCTAACCTGACGTGTGGGGTCCACACGTTAGTGTCTGTGGCTAATCTTGATTTAAAATAAACCTAAACTGGTTTAGTTAATGGGGTTGGGCCCACGCGTCAGTGACCCAATTAGCTAAACATGCTTAAATTAGTTGTTAAACTGATCCTAACTAAAACTTAACAGGGCCGGGCCCCACATGTCAGCGACCCACGGAGAGGTCAAACCTCCTGTCTGCGGGGTCAAAGCCCACCGGCAACTCGACGCCGGTGAGGCCAGACGCGGCGGAGGCGTCAGAAATCGCCTTCCGGCGACCAAACGCGCGGCGGAGACCACGGACGAGGATCTGGAGCTCGTCCGCGTCGTTTGGAGCAAGCGGGAGGCTGCGGGGGTGCCAGAGCTCGCCGGAAACAAGCTCGAGGTGGCGGCCGAAGTTCGGCTCCAGGCGAAAATGGGCTGTGGGGCACGGCAGGAGCTGCGGAGGGCCTCTACGGCCTCCTGGAGTCACCAAGAGCACGGTGACGCGCGCCGTTGCGAGCTGCAGCGGCTAGCGCGACGGCGGCGGCATGGACGGCGGCGAGGAGCTCGCAGTTGCATCGGTAGCAGGGCTACGGCACGGAAATGGCGGAACGGAGAGGGGGAAGCGGAGCAGAAGCTTATAGCGAATCCGGCGAGGTCTTCAGTGAGCTCGGGGAAGGTCGAACGCGAGCAGAACGGCGTGGGCGATCTCCTGCGGCCGGAAGTGAAGACGACGACGAGGCGGCGCTCCAGGGCCTCCCGAGGTGCGTGTCTTGGCGAAGAGGACGAGGGAGACGCGGCAAAGCTCTTGGGCTTGTCGGAGATGCGAGGGGAGAACGGTGGACGCGGTGGTAGTGAACAGCGGCGACTGCGTGTTTGGGCGTGCATGAGAGAGAGCAGAGAAGGGGGAGGGGGTCTAGAGCGAGAGGGGAGAGACGCAAGGGGTCGAGGGCGTCTCCGTGGCGTCATCTAGGCGCACCGGGGAGGAGCCAGGCAAGCAGGGAGGGAGCAGGTGGCCGGCGCATGCACGCGCGCGTCGGGCACACGCGCATTGTCCTCCTGGCAGGAGGTAGGCGATTACTTAGCCTGGGCCAACAGTGCTGGGCCGGCACAGGTAAGGCCCAGGTGAGTCATTCTCTCTCTGTCCTCTCTAATTCTTCATGTTTTCTAATTTCTGTCATTTGTTTTGACTTAATAAAAAATACTAATCCATTTTATTTAATTCTATCAAATTTTGCAGGGACCTAAGGAATTAATCCAAAGCCCCTCACCAAAATTCAGAATTATTGGACAATATTTTGTATATATAAAAATATTTATCCAACACAAATAAATATTGGATTAATTCCAAATGCCCAAAATAAATACTTATGAGCTCTTTAAAATATTGGTTTGATTTTTATCTCTGTCCAATATTTTCAGAGAGCAACATGAGCATTTTCTTGGACCCTTTTGGAGCAATTTTTTACTTGGGTTATTTTCAGAAATGATTCTGAGGGTTTCACAAATCCCCATTTCAAATTTAAATGGAATTTAAACATGATGCAAACATAAAGGCTAGCCTAGGTCATACCAGAACTAGGGATGTGACATTAATGCCGGATTCAGAGGCTCTAAACCCAGTCAGCGGAAGAATCTTGTCCCAAGATTCAGGAGTTGGTGGAAAAAAGCGGGGTACTCAAGTCGAAGACGATCTTCACGCTCCCAAGTAGCTTCTCTCTCGGAATGATGAGACCACTGAACCTTGAGAAACTTGATGTTATGACGTCGAGTGACACGCTCTGCTTGATCAAGGATGCAAACAGGGTACTCTCGATAGGTGAGGTTATCTTGAAGATCAAGCGCTTCGTGGTCCACTCCACGGATGGGATCCGAGAAGCAACGCCTGAGTTGGGACACGTGGAAGACATCATGAACTCGAGAAAGATGTGGGGGTAGTTCCAACTGGTAGGCAACCTCTCCTCGTTTAGCGAGAATGAGAAAAGGACCAATGTAACGAGGAGCCAACTTACCCTTGATACCGAAACGATGGGTACCCTTCAAAGGGGTAACCCGAAGGTAAGCCTTGTTGCCAATTTCATAAGCCACTTCCTTATGACTACGGTCATACTGGCTCTTTTGACGAGATTGGGCTGTTTTCAAATTCTCACGAATGATGCGAACTTGCTCTTCTTCCTCCTGGATCATATCCAGTCCAAAGAATTGTCTTTCACCGTTTTCTGACCAGTTCAAAGGTGTTCGACATCTTCGTCCATACAGAACCCCAAAAGGAGCTTTCTTGAGGCTGGATTGGTAGCTATTATTATAAGCAAACTCAGCGAAGGGAAGACACTTCTCCCAATCCATACCGAATGAGATAACACAAGCTCTAAGCATGTCTTCGAGAATTTGGTTGACCCTTTCCACCTAACCACTTGATTGAGGGTGGAAAGCGGTACTGAAGGAAAGATGGGTGCCCATGGTAGTTTGGAAACTCTCCCAGAAATGAGAAGTGAAAAGACTACCACGGTCTGAATTGATCTCTAGTGGAACACCATGAAGTGACACTATTCGAGAAATATATAAGTCAGCAAGCTGACTAGCAGTGATACTCTCCCGAACAGGTAAGAAGTGAGCCACTTTGGAAAGACGATCAATGACTATGAAGATAGCATTATTCCCTTTCTTGGTCCTGGGAAAGCCGATGATGAAGTCCATACCAACTTTATCCCATTTCCACTCAGGAATAGCTAAAGGTTGAAGGGTGCCAGCAGGTCTTTGATGTTCTACCTTAACGCGACGACAAACGTCACAGTTAGCAATAAACTGAGCAATTTCTCTCTTCATCCTAGTCCACCAGAACCTCTGGCGTAGGTCCTGATACATCTTAGTACTACCGGGATGAATCGTGAGAGGAGATTCATGCGCCTCCTTAAGGATTAATTACCGAAGATGCTGCTTCTTGGGGACCACCAGGCGATTCCCGAAGAAAACAACACCTCGATCATCTATAGAGAAACTACCAGCAATGCCCTTGGCAATGTTTCTCTTGATCCGGGTAATCCCCGTATCATGCTTCTGGGCTTCTATGATATGATCCACAAGAGTAGGTTCTGCCACCAAGGTAGAAAGGAACCCGTGAGGAGCAATGTGAAGGTTAAGTTTACATAATTCCTCATGGAGAAGTGGTTGGCCCTGCTGCAACATGAGATTGTTGCAATAGGACTTACAACTTAGCGCATCAGCCATGACATTCCCCTTGCCTGGGGTGTAGGTAATTCCTAAGTCGTAATCTGAGATCAACTCCAACCAACGTCTTTGCCTAAGGTTCAAATCTGGTTGGGTGAAGATATACTTGACACTCTGGTGATCGGTGTAAATCTCGCAACGTTTACCAAGAAGGTAATGTTGCCAGGTCTTAAGTGTATAGACTACGGCTGCAAGCTCTAGATCATGTGTAGGATAATTCTCCTCATGTGGATGCAACTGTCGAGATGCATAGGCAATCACATGGCGATCTTGCATAAGAATGCAACCTAGTCCCTGTCGTGAGGCATCACAATAGATAACAAAGTCCTTAGTGAAATCCGGTGGCACAAGTATGGGAGCAGAAGTCAGGCGTCTTTTCAGTTCCTGAAAACTGTGCTCACACTGTGGGGACCACTCAAACTTTTTATCTTTCTTGAGAAGTTTCGTGAGAGGTTTGGCCACTTTGGAGAAGTTCTCAACGAAAGCGACGACAATAACTGGCTAGACCAAGGAAACTCCTAACTTGCTTAACTGTTTCAGGCGGATTCCAATCAAGAACGGCCTGAACTCTCTCGGGATTGATGGCAATGCCCTTACCAGATATCACGTGGCCTAGGTAGGTCACTTCTGGCAACCAAAATTCGCACTTGGAGAACTTGGCATAAAGGCGGTGCTCTCTGAGTTTTTCTAACACAAGTCTAAGATGTTCGGCATGCTCTTCCTCGTTCTTCGAGTAAATAAGGATATCATCGAGGTAAACCACAACGAACTTATCTAAGTACTCCCATGAAGATCGAGTTCATCAAGCGGGAGAATGTAGACCAAAGGACATGACGGTGTACTTGTACTGACCATAACGAGTGACAAAAGCCATCTTAGGAATGTCCCCATTTCTGATCTTGATTTTGTGGTAGCCTAACCTCAAATCCATCTTGGAAAAGACTGAGGATCCAGCGAGCTGATCATATAGGTCGTTGATCCTGGGGAGCGGATACTTGTTCTTTATCGTGACCAAATTAACGGGACGATAATCTACAACCATCCAGTCCGTACCATCCTTCTTCTTGACGAAGAGGACGGGGCAAGCCCAGGGAGAAGAACTAGGACGGATGAAACCCTTTTGCAAGGATTCATCGAGTTGTTTCTTAAGCTCAGCTAGTTCTAAGGGTGCCATCTTGTAGGGTCTCCTAGAGATTGGAGCGGTTCCTGGGATAAGATCTATGACAAACTCTACATCTTTGTCAGGTGGAATACCTGGCAGTTCCTCTGGAAAGACATCCGAAAAGTCACGGACTACCGGGATATCTTCAAGGTCTAGAAGAGGGTTGGCACTAAGAGAATAGAGCTGACACTTTGCAACTCTAGTGGAGACGGTGACTATCTTGCCAGATGGGTGTGTAAGCTGAACAGACCTAGTGTAACAATCAATCTTGGAATAATGAGCTTTCATCTAGTCCATACCCAAGATGATGTTAATATCTATAGACTTGAGGGCTATAAGTGATGCAAGGAATACAAGTCTGTCAACAAGGATTTCATTACCATGGCTTATTCTGGTGGTTTGCCATCTAGACCCTGGAGTTTGGATTTCAAGTGGAGTTGGCATATCACAAAATGACATGTCGTGCAAACGAGCATAGCCTTTAGAGATGAAGGAGTGAGATGCTTCGGTATCGAACAGAACCGAAGATGGATGACAGTTGACAAGGAGTGTACCAAGAACGACATCCGGATCATCATGAGCGTCTTTAGCTGAGACATGATGCACACATCCACGTTCAGTGGGAGCTGACTTGACACTAATCATCTTGCGTGATTGCTTACCACGGCCAACAGACTTCTCAGGCTGGGGTGGATCATAGTTGGTTTGAGAGCAGTCACGTGCATAGTGTCCTAGCTCTCCGCATGTGAAACAAGTCCCTGAAGTAGGACGTGGACCCGCTTTGACAAGCAGTCTACCGATAGGCCTGGGTGGAGCATGTAACTGAACTGGGTGAGGTGCCACACAAGATGGCCTTGGTGTATAACCGGGTGGAAGAGCGGAGTTCGGAACCCAAATCTGGCACTTCTGCGAAGTAGAACCAGAAGAAGAACCCAAACCATGGTTGTGCTTACGAGTCTCCTCGTAAGTGAGTTGAGCTGTCTCTACATTAATGGCCTTGTTCACAAGAGCCTGGAATGTATTGCAATGATGCAAGTGGAGATCACGACGCAACTTGGGGTTGAGACCCTTTCGGAACCTGGCCTGCTTCTTGGCGTCTGTGGACACTTCTTCTGTAGCATAGCGGGCAAGGTTCTCAAACTCTCTACTGTAAGCATCAACATCCATCTTACTCTGGGTGAAACTACAGAACTCTTCTCTCTTGCGGTCGATGAGAGCCAGAGGGATGTGATGCTCGCGAAAAGCCTCGGTGAAAACTCTCCAGGTGGGTATCTGGCCAGCTGGAAGCATAGCCTCATAGTTCTGCCACCAAATACTAGCAGGACCTTCCAGATGATAAGCAGCGTAGGTGACCTTGTCACTTTCAGCTACATTCGCAGAACGCAGCTTGTGTGTGATACTACAGAGCCAGTCATCTGCATCGAGTGGTTCAATGGAATGATGGAAGGTAGGTGGTTTCAGACCAATGAAATCATAGATGGATGCTGACTCTTTGCACTGATGGGAGGTGTTCTCCTCAATACGTGCTAACAAGCGGTTAGACTCTCGCTTGTTCTTCTCCATCTCTAACATGAACTCTGCCAACGAAGGCTGGTCGGGAGGATCCTCATCCCTACCATCTCTGTGGTTCCGGCTACGAGCAACAGAACTTCGGTTAACTGACGACATCCTAAAGAACCAACCAAGGAAACAAAGATGGATTCAACATCATCATAAGGATGTAGATTATAGTACGAGGAATATAATATCTCTTGAACTCCTAGGACAAATCCAACAGCATAACGGCAGTAAAATGCTCGAAATGAGACATTCTGCAAAAGACGGGGTAGAACCATTGTAACGCCCCAGTTATAATTTCCATATTTGTATCCAACTCTTGCCGTCTCCGGCGCTTAGTTATATTTATTTCTCGGGTTCGGGTCTTTGTCTCCGTGTGTTGTTTTCTTTTTCGTGCATCTCTTATCATGTCATCTCGTGCATCGCATTTGCATACATGTTCATCTCATGCGTTCGAGCATTTTCCCCGTTGTCCGTTTTGCATTCCGGCGCTTCGTTCTCCTCCGGTGGTCATTTCTAGTCTTCTTTCGTGTGTGGGGTTTAAACATTTCCGGATTGGACCGAGACTTGCCAAGCGGCCTTGGTTCACTACCGGTAGACCGCCTGTCAAATTTCGGGTCATTTGGACTTCGTTTGATACTCCTACGGTTAACCGAGGGACCGAAAAGGCCTCGTGTGTGTTGCAGCCCAACACCCCCCAAATTTGGCCCAAAACCCACCAAACTCTGCTCCATGCCCTAGAGCGTTCGATCACGATCGTGTGGGCGAAAACCGCACCTCATTTGGACTCTCCTAGCTCCACTTATGTCTATTTATAGACCCCCTCCTCCAAATCCCCGGATCCCCTCGTCTCAAACCCTAGTTTTAAAAAAATAACAGCTCCCAGCCACCGAAGGACATGTCCGCCGCCTGACCGGACACGTCCGCCGGCGCCCCCGACCACTCCGGTGCCGCCACGTGGCAGGACCACATCGCCGCCGCCGCCGGCCCGCGGGAGCCCGCGCCCGGCCCCCGCGCCGCCCGAGCGGGCCACTTCCCCGCCGCCTCGCGCCGCCCGTCTTCCCCGACGCCGTCGACCCGCGCCGCCGCACGCCTCCGTCGCCGGCGAGCCTCGCCATCGCCGCCCAGCCGCCGGCCGGCCGCTCCACCGCCGCCGCAACTCACCGCGGTGAGCTCCGCCGCCCTCCACCCGGCCGGGGCAAGGTCCGGGCCGGATCCGGCCGCCCCTCACCGGCCACGGCCTCTCCCCTCCATCTCCGGCCACCACGCCCTCGCCGGAGTTCTCGAAGAACGCGCCGTGAACAGTGTCGTGAACAGTACCCGCGAGATCCCGATCTGGATCTGAGTTCTCGGTTGACTTTTTCGTCCCTAACCCTAGTTTTTTATGCATACTTTGACCGCCCGTAACTTTGCATCAGTAGCTCTATTTTGGGCATATGATATATCAAAATCTCCGCCTCGACATGTACATCATTTCATTCCATTGCAGCATTTGCATTTGAGGTCATCTTGATGCCCAAAATGCTGTTAGAAGGAGGCTTCGTGAGTTAAATTGCAGATCCGTTAGTTTATCATGCACTTTTGTCATTTTTGCCATGTTTAATTCGTGCATGATATGCCTGTGCCCCTTTGGGATGAATTGTTAAGCATTTTGCCTTCTTTCCAAAGGTGCCACCCATGCATTTTTAGGATGTGTGTGTTGTCTTGTGCAAGCTTGCGAAGAGAGGTACCTGAGATTGCTGATTTCAGAGACTTAGTGATTTTCACTAAGTCTGGGATATTTTAGTTCATGATGCTATATGTCCAGCTTGTTTCCTAGTGATCCGTGCCTCTTTTGAGGATGATCAGTAAGGGAGTTTTGATATTTATGTTATGCTCTATCCATCCATGTCTTTTTTTACATATGTGGAGTGCTTTAGGTTGACTCAATCGAGCTCAACTTTTGCTTCGTTGTTAATCTGGGCAGATCGTCAACTTGTTTGCGATTTTGCCGATGCTACCGTTAGTGTTCCATGCATGCTATGCCTTTGTTCTTGCCATGTGTAGCTAGCACATTGTGCCTTCTTGCTGGTCATATGCTTTCCTTGCCATGACTTGCACCGTAGTGAGTGCATCGAGCTCGTTTACATGCCTTCGTGAGTTAAATTTCTGCATGCCTCAGTTTTCACTAAGTCTGAAAACTGATTGTGTTCGAGCTATGTTCGTGAGCTCGGTAGAGTATTTTGTGAACCCTTCTGGCCCCAGGTCACTTTGGGTGTTTTGTTAAGCTTGTTGAGTAGCTCCATGCCATGTTATTACTTGTCATGTTCAGGTTTTGTATCATGTTGTTTTGCTGCTCCGAAGAGGGCTTCGTGATCTGAAATTTCAGGCTAGTGTTAATTTCACTAAGTCTGAAATCTGTTTTGCATATTCATTTTTTTCCATGCTTGTTTGAACCTCTTAATGGATGAATTTGCCTATGTCTCAGTGCTAGTGTTTTGATAACCATCTTGTGTACATCACTGCCATGTATTTTTTTTCATGTTTGGTGGTTGTAGCATATTCATTTCGTTGCATTTAGATGCCTACTTGCTGTAAATCGCAGACCGGTGTCATATCTTAAAGCGCTTGCCATTTCCAAACCGTAGCTCCGATTCCAATGATCTTTATATCGTTTTCAAGCGATTTCATCCCCTCTATCCAGTGGCACACTTGGTTTTCCAAGTTGAGGCCAGGTTCATGCATTTCCTGTCATATCTTGCATTTTGCATCCCGCATCGCATCCCGCATAGCATATCATCATTTCATCATATTGCTTGGTCTTGCACGTGGTTGATTGTATCCTTGTTGCTTGTTTGTCTTGTTGGGTAGAGCCGGGAGACGAGTTCACTACCGAGGAGCCCGTTGAGTTTGCTTGTGAGGATCCAGCCAACTCTGACAACTGTGCAGGCAAGATGATCATACCCTCGAAATCACTACTATCTTTGCTATGCTAGTTTGCTCGCTCTTTTGCTTTGCCACTGCTACGATGCCTACCTTTTGCTTGTCAGCCTCCCAATTGCCATGTTGAACCTCTAACCCACCATTGTCCTAGCAAACCGTTGATTGGCTATGTTACCGCTTTGCTCAGCCCTTCTTATAGCGTTGTTAGTTGCAGGTGAAGATTTGAGCCGTTCCTTGTTGGAACTTTTATTTACTTGTTGGGATATCATTATATTGCTATGTTATCTTAATGCATCTATATACTTGGTAAAGGGTGGAAGGCTCGGCCTCTCGCCTAGTGTTTTGTTCCACTCTTGCCGCCCTAGTTTCCGTCATATCGGTGTTATGTTCCCGGATTGTTGCGTCCCTTACGCGGTTGGGTTATAATGGGAACCCCTTGATATTTCGCCTTGATTAAGGCTTGTCCAGCAATGCCCAACCTTGGTTTTACCATTTGCCACCTAGCCTTTTCTTTCCCTTGGGTTCTGCAGACTCAAAGGTCATCTTATTTTACCCCCCCCCCCCCGGGCCAGTGCTCCTCTGAGTGTTGGTCCACCTGTCAGCTACCGGTGGCTACCAGGGGCAACTCTGGGCTGGCCTACCCGTACCTAAGACAATCTGAGTGTGCCCTGAGAAAGAGATATGTGCAGCTCCTATCGGGATTTGTCGGCACATTCGGGCGGTGTTGCTGGTCTTGTTTTAACCTGTCGAAGTGTCTTGAGTTACCGAGATACCGAGTCTGATCGGAACGTCTTGGGAGGAGGTCTATTCCTTCGTTGACCGTGAGAGCTTGTCATGGGCTAAGTTGGGACTCCCCTGCAGGGATTGAACTTTCGAAAGCCGTGCCCGCGGTTATGGGCAGATGGGAATTTGTTAATGTCCGGTTGCAGATAACTTGAACCTTAATTAATTAAAATGAATCAACTGAGTGTGTTACCGTGATGGCCTCTTCTCGGCGGAGTCCGGGAAGTGGACACGGTGTTGGAGTAATGCTTGCGCAGGTTGTTCCTCTAGATTCTCGCTCGTGCTTCGCCTCCTCTTCTCGCTCTCTTTTGCGTATAAGTTAGCCACCACATATGCTAGTCGCTTGCTGCAGCTCCACATATATTTGCCTTATCCATTCCTATAAGCTTAAATAGTTTTGATCGCGAGGGTGCGAGATTGCTGAGTCCCCGTGGCTCATAGATACTATAACTCCAGATGCAGGTCCAGGTGATTTCGCTCCAGGTGACGAGTACGAGCTCAAGTGGGAGTTCGACGAGGACTCTCAACGTTATTATGTTTCCTTTCCCGATGATCAGTAGTGGTGCCTAGTTGGGGATCGATTCAGGGCCTTGTCGCACGTTGGGTTCTTTTCTATTTTGGCGCCGTAGTCGGGCCATGAGTGTTTGTTTGGTGGATATTATTTATGAACTCTGATGTGACGTGGCGAGTGTAAGCCAACTATGTATCTTCCCCTTTTTATCATATACTACATGGGATGTTGTAATGATTGCCTAACTTGCGACATTGCTTTCAATGCGGTTATGTCTCTAAGTCGTGCCTCGACACGTGGGAGCTATAGCCGCATTGAGGGCGTTATAAGTTGGTATCAGAGCCTTCCCCGACCTTAGGAGCCCCATTGCTTGATCGTTTTTAGCAGCCGAGTTGTGTCTAGAAAAATGTTTTGAGTCCTTAGGAATTATATATCGGAGAGCTTAGGAATTCTTTTTACTTCCCAGCCTCCTCATCGCTCTGGTAAGGCATCCTGACGTAGAGTTTTGACCCTTCTCTTCTCAAATTTCACAAAAAAAAATTTTAGGATCACGCGAGTATATTGGATTTGTTCCGATGGTTTTGTGACGAGAACATTGTTCTTGGTGCCTCCTGTCTTTAGGGGTTGTGGCAGTGTCCCGGGGAGTTGAGCTCCGAGGTGTTGTCGTCACAATTTTATCGTTGCAATTCTGGTATACTTGAGATATGTTCGCCGACATCGAAAATCTCTTTTATGCAGTTCGTTGGTGAGATAACCTCGACGCCACCCAGTACTGGGGCGGGAGTTCGGGAGTATCGCCATAACTTGTATAACGGATGCTTTTCGAAGGTTGAGATAGATGGTTTCCGAAGGTTTCTTGGTTATGTGTTGAAGGATGGATACAGCTGGATGTAGGATTTGCTAGCTTGGGTGAGATATTATGCTTCCCCTGTATCCCCAACACCTGATTGCATAACCAGAAAGGTTCGGGAATTTCATAGGTGGGAATTCTAGTAGCTCTAGTTCTTCTTCCACGGATATTGGTTTGAGATTGGGATTTCTTACCGATTATTCGTTCTTGATCCGTACCTTGTTGATTTATTTCTCTACCTTAATTCTTCGTGGCTTCGCAATTTATGGATATGTGACCACTTCAAGAGAAATGCATTCGTTCATTTTGTTCGGATGTGAAGACTTTATGTTGCATTTTCATTCCGTTGGATTCAGCTTCTATATTGTTGTCTATCAATGTGCTAATGGTGGTCAACCTCTTCAGGATGGCTCCTCCAACGCGCACGACTCCGAATCCTGATCCGCCTCCACCTCCGCCTCCTCCGGAAGCATGGCAAGCTGTGATGGCAGCTACTAATGCAAATACACAGTTGATCATGCAAATCCTCCAAGAGCGGAATCAAGGCAGTCAAGGGAATCAAGGCAATAATCAGCACCATTTTGCTACACTGAACCAGTTCCTCGCAAATGGCCCAAAGACGTTCAGCGGTTGTGTTGAGGCTACCGATGCTGACGATTGGCTAGTGGATCTGGGCAAGCATTTTGAATGCAGCAACGTCAGGCCTGAAGATTTCGTCAAGTTCGCTTCTTTCCAGCTCAAAGATCAGGCTGCAGAGTGGTTCCAGCAGTACAAGGATTCCAGAGGTGGACGTGTTATCACTTGGAATGATTTTCGTCAAGATTTCCGCGCTCATCACATTCCTCAAAGTGTAGTTGAGAGTAAGCATCAGGAATTCCGCAATCTGAAGCAAGCCTCTTTGTCTGTCTATGACTACAACAAGTTGTTCCAGAAGCTCACCCGTTTTGCCAAGCAGGATGTTCCTGATGAGAAGAGCATGATCTATCAGTTCAGGGGTGGTCTTCGTG
Source organism: Triticum aestivum (assembly GCF_018294505.1). NCBI lineage: Eukaryota > Viridiplantae > Streptophyta > Magnoliopsida > Poales > Poaceae > Triticum > Triticum aestivum. The sequence goes on from NC_057803.1 coordinate 239,541,911, forward strand.
AGGAAATTCAGCTCGCTCTTGTCCTCTTTGAGCCGTTGAGATACGATGAGTTCTACAACATGGCACTGAAGCAAGAGGCTGCTCAGTTGAGGTGTGATGCTTCCAGGAAGCGTGCCAGAGATGTTACTCCGTCTTCCTCTACTCAAGTGGTCAAGCAGCAGAAGTACTGGCTTCCTCCTCCTCCAAGTTTTGGGATTCTTTTCAGAAAGCCATGGGCACCAACATCCGCTTCAGCACAGCTTTCCATCCTCAAACGAGCGGTCAAGTCGAGCGTGTCAATCAGATTCTTGAAGATATGCTCAGGGCTTGTGTGATCTCCTTCGGCATGAAGTGGGAGGATTGTCTTCCTTATGCTGAATTCTCTTACAACAACAGCTTTCAAGCAAGTTCGGGCAAGGCCCCTTTTGAAATTCTGTATGGCAGGAAGTGATGTACCCCTCTCAACTGGTCTGAAACCGGTGAACGTCAGCTGCTGGGTAATGACTTAATCACAGAAGCAGAAGAAATGTGCAAAGTCATTCGTGATAACCTCAAAGCAGCCCAGTCCCGCCAGAAGAGCTACTATGATAGTAAGCACCGTGATCTGGCTTTCGAGATCGGAGATCACGTTTACCTCCGCGTCTCTCCTATGAAAGGTACTCGTCGCTTCGGTATCAAAGGGAAGCTTGCCCCTAGATACGTGGGACCTTTCAAGATTGTCAGCAAGAGAGGCGACCTCGCCTATCAACTTGAGCTTCCTTCAAACTTTGCAATGTTCATGATGTGTTCCATGTCTCTCAGCTTCGTAAGTGCTTCAAGACTCCTGACCGCACCGTCAACTTCGAGGACATTGAGCTCCAAGAAGATCTCTCCTATCGTGAGCACCCAGTTGCTATTCTTGAAGAGACTGAACGCAAGACTCGCAACAAGTCAATTAAATTTCTCAAAGTCAAGTGGTATCACCATTCCGACCGTGTAGCTACCTGGGAACGCGAGGATCACCTCCGTTCTGAGTACCCGGAGTTCTTTCAGTCCTAGATCTCGGGACGAGATCTTTTCGTAGTGGTGGAGTGTTGTAGCGCCCCAGTTATAATTTCCATATTTGTATCCAACTCTTGCCGTCTCCGGCGCTTAGTTATATTTATTTCTCGGGTTCGGGTCTTTGTCTCCGTGTGTTGTTTTCTTTTTTGTGCATCTCTTATCATGTCATCTCGTGCATCGCATTTGCATACATGTTCATCTCATGCGTTCGAGCATTTTCCCCGTTGTCCGTTTTGCATTCCGGCGCTTCGTTCTCCTCCGGTGGTCATTTCTAGTCTTCTTTCATGTGTGGGGTTTAAACATTTCCGGATTGGACCGAGACTTGCCAAGCGGCCTTGGTTCACTACCGGTAGACCGCCTGTCAAATTTCGGGTCATTTGGACTTCGTTTGATACTCCTACGGTTAACCGAGGGACCGAAACGGCCTCGTGTGTGTTGCAGCCCAACACCCCCCAAATTTGGCCCAAAACCCACCAAACTCTGCTCCATGCCCTAGAGCGTTCGATCACGATCATGTGGGCGAAAACCGCACCTCATTTGGACTCTCCTAGCTCCACTTATGTCTATTTATAGACCCCCTCCTCCAAATCCCGGATCCCCTCGTCTCAAACCCTAGTTTTAAAAAAATAACAGCTCCCAGCCACCGACGGACATGTCCGCCGCCTGACCGGACACGTCCGCCGGCGCCCCCGACCACTCCGGTGCCGCCACGTGGCAGGACCACATCGCCGCCGCCGCCGGCCCCGCGGGAGCCCTCGCCCGGCCCCCACGCCGCCCGAGCGGGCCACTTCCCCGCCGCCTCGCGCCGCCCGTCTTCCCCGACGCCGTCGACCCGCGCCACCGCACGCCTCCGTCGCCGGCGAGCCTCGCCATCGCCGCCCAGCCGCCGGCCGGCCGCTCCACCACCGCCGCAACTCACCGCGGTGAGCTCCGCCGCCCTCCACCCGGCCGGGGCAAGGTCCGGGCCGGATCCGGCCGCCCCTCACCGGCCACGGCCTCTCCCCTCCATCTCCGGCCACCACGCCCTCGCCGGAGTTCTCGAAGAACGCGCCGTGAACAGTGTCGTGAACAGTACCCGCGAGATCCCGATCTGGATCTGAGTTCTCGATTGACTTTTTCGTCCCTAACCCTAGTTTTTTATGCATACTTTGACCGCCCGTAACTTTGCATCCGTAGCTCCGTTTTGGGCATATGATATATCAAAATCTTCGCCTCGACATGTACATCTCTTCATTCCATTGCATCATTTGCATTTGAGGTCATCTTGATGCCCAAAATGCTGTTAGAAGGAGGCTTCGTGAGTTAAATTGCAGATCCGTTAGTTCATCATGCACTTTTGTCATTTTTGCCATGTTTAATTCGTGCATGATATGCCTGTGCCCCTTTGGGATGAATTGTTAAGCATTTTTCCTTCTTTCCAAAGGTGCTACCCATGCATTTTTAGGATGTGTGTGTTGTCTTGTGCAAGCTTGCGAAGAGAGGTACCTGAGATTGCTGATTTCAGAGACTTAGTGATTTTCACTAAGTCTGGGATATTTTAGTTCATGATGCTATATGTCCAGCTTGTTTCCTAGTGATCCGTGCCTCTTTTGAGGATGATCAGTAAGGGAGTTTTGATATTTATGTTATGCTCTATCCATCCATGTCTTTGTTTACATATGTGGAGTGCTCTAGGTTGACTCAATCGAGCTCAACTTTTGCTTCGTTGTTAATCTGGGCAGATCGTCAACTTGTTTGCGATTTTGCCGATGCTACCGTTAGTGTTCCATGCATGATATGCCTTTGTTCTTGCCATGTGTGGCTAGCACATTGTGCCTTCTTGCTGGTCATATGCTTTCCTTGCCATGACTTGCACCGTAGTGAGTGCATCGAGCTCGTTTACATGCCTTCGTGAGTTAAATTTCTGCATGCCTCAGTTTTCACTAAGTCTGAAAACTGATTGTGTTCGAGCTATGTTCGTGAGCTCGGTAGAGTATTTTGTGAACCCTTCTGGCCCCAGGTCACTTTGGGTGTTTTGTTAAGCTTGTTGAGTAGCTCCATGCCATGTTATTACTTGTCATGTTCAGGTTTTGTATCATGTTGTTTTTCTGCTCCGAAGAGGGCTTCGTGATCTGAAATTTCAGGCTAGTGTTAATTTCACTAAGTCTGAAATCTGTTTTGCATATTCATTTTTTTCCATGCTTGTTTGAACCTCTTAATGGATGAATTTGCCTATGTCTCAGTGCTAGTGTTTTGATAACCATCTTGTGTACATCACTGCCATGTATTTTGTTTTCATGTTTGGTGGTTGTAGCATATTCATTTCGTTGCATTTAGATGCCTACTTGCTGTAAATCGCAGACCGGTGTCATATCTTAAAGCGCTTGCCATTTCCAAACCGTAGCTCCGGTTCCAATGATCTTTATATCGTTTTCAAGCAATTTCATCCCCTCTATCCAGTGGCACACTTGGTTTTCCAAGTTGAGGCCAGGTTCATGCATTTCCTGTCATATCTTGCATTTTGCATCCCGCATCGCATCCCGCATAGCATATCACCATTTCATCATATTGCTTGGTCTTGCACGTGGTTGATTGTATCCTTGTTGCTTGTTTGTCTTGTTGGGTAGAGCCGGGAGACGAGTTCACTACCGAGGAGCCCGTTGAGTTTGCTTGTGAGGATCCAGCCAACTCTGACAACTGTGCAGGCAAGATGATCATACCCTCGAAATCACTACTATCTTTGCTATGCTAGTTTGCTCGCTCTTTTGCTTTGCCACTGCTACGATGCCTACCTTTTGCTTGTCAGCCTCCCAATTGCCATGTTGAACCTCTAACCCACCATTGTCCTAGCAAACCGTTGATTGGCTATGTTACCGCTTTGCTCAGCCCTTCTTATAGCGTTGTTAGTTGCAGGTGAAGATTGGAGCCGTTCCTTGTTGGAACTTTTATTTACTTGTTGGGATATCATTATATTGCTATGTTATCTTAATGCATCTATATACTTGGTAAAGGGTGGAAGGCTCGGCCTCTCGCCTAGTGTTTTGTTCCACTCTTGCCGCCCTAGTTTCCGTCATATCGGTGTTATGTTCCCGGATTGTTGCGTCCCTTACGCGGTTGGGTTATAATGGGAACCCCTTGATATTTCGCCTTGATTAAGGCTTGTCCAGCAATGCCCAACCTTGGTTTTACCATTTGCCACCTAGCCTTTTCTTTCCCTTGGGTTCTGCAGACTCAAAGGTCATCTTATCTTACCCCCCCCCCCCGGGCCAGTGCTCCTCTGAGTGTTGGTCCACCTATCAGCTACTGGTGGCTACCAGGGGCAACTCTGGGCTGGCCTACCCGTACCTAAGACAATCTGAGTGTGCCCTGAGAAAGAGATATGTGCAGCTCCTATCGGGATTTGTCGGCACATTCGGGCGGTGTTGCTGGTCTTGTTTTAACCTGTCGAAGTGTCTTGAGTTACCGAGATACCGAGTCTGATCGGAACGTCTTGGGAGGAGGTCTATTCCTTCGTTGACCGTGAGAGCTTGTCATGGGCTAAGTTGGGACTCCTCTGCAGGGATTGAACTTTCGAAAGCCGTGCCCGCGGTTATGGGCAGATGGGAATTTGTTAATGTCCGGTTGCAGATAACTTGAACCTTAATTAATTAAAATGAATCAACTGAGTGTGTTACCGTGATGGCCTCTTCTCGGCGGAGTCCGGGAAGTGGACACGGTGTTGGAGTAATGCTTGCGCAGGTTGTTCCTCTAGATTCTCGCTCGTGCTTCGCCTCCTCTTCTCGCTCTCTTTTGCGTATAAGTTAGCCACCACATATGCTAGTCGCTTGCTGCAGCTCCACATATATTTGCCTTATCCATTCCTATAAGCTTAAATAGTTTTGATCGCGAGGGTGCGAGATTGCTGAGTCCCCGTGGCTCACAGATACTATAACTCCAGATGCAGGTCCAGGTGATTTCGCTCCAGGTGACGAGTACGAGCTCAAGTGGGAGTTCGACGAGGACTCTCAACGTTATTATGTTTCCTTTCCCGATGATCAGTAGTGGTGCCTAGTTGGGGATCGATTCAGGGCCTTGTCGCATGTTGGGTTCTTTTCTATTTTGGCGCCGTAGTCGGGCCATGAGTGTTTGTTTGGTGGATGTTATTTATGAACTCTGATGTGACGTGGCGAGTGTAAGCCAACTATGTATCTTCCCCTTTTTATCATATACTACATGGGATGTTGTAATGATTGCCTAACTTGCGACATTGCTTTCAATGCGGTTATGTCTCTAAGTCGTGCCTCGACACGTGGGAGCTATAGCCGCATTGAGGGCGTTACAACCATACTCAACATCATTACTCAAGGTTCTGAGATATTACTAAACAGGCTACACTAGAGGTACTCAAACTGGGATATGACTCAGATCAACCAAATCTTAGAGACTACGGAGTAGTAACACGTGATCCTGATAGACGGAAGAGAATGCCTAGTTCCTTAACCTCGTAGGAAAGATAGGATGACTCAGATCAGAAGGCATGAGGCATAAGGAGTAAAAAGAGCCTTACGTTCCCTTCCACAATCAATTCCCCTATATAGCTAAAGAATTTCTAGACTCAACTTCGACCAGGTTGGCTTGGTAATCCTACAGGCAGTCAGGCTCTGATACCAAAGCTGCCAGGACCCCGATTCCAAGTCACATCGATCTAGCCGGTAACACCTCATATCACTTTGCGGCCTCACGACGGTATCCCCACGGGTGTCGCCTTACCCTGGCCCGGGACCGTTTGCGCCTTTTGGCTCATGTATATGATTGTGTCGCTAGCATCCATATGACAGAGAACCCGGGCCGACATGGCTAGTCGTGAACCCAAAGCGGCACTAACCTATGGGGACAGGCATACATGATTCAAATCGAGCATGTCGGTCAGCAGCGTGTGAATCCGGGCTGTGGCACTGGGCTAACAGGACTCTGGGGAACCCGGGCTGTAGCAGGCTAGGCAGGACTCCGGATGTCACCGCGTGACATTTCCCCGAGGGGAGAGACACAGGAACGAAGCGAAACACATGCCGGCTATCAGGACTCCGGTGAACCGGGATGTAGCGGACTACTATGGCTCAAGGAAGCACTAGACTACATTTCCCCATAACAGAGGCTGCCAAGGATAAATAGCTAGATTGTCGGACCCCACACATAGCAATACATGTCACATGTACGCATAACATGCAAGTATGTGTTGTACAACCTGGCATCACAACATAACGCAAACTCATATAGATATAGGCCCAGAAGAGCCACATAGCATTAAATACAAACAGGGGTCACATGACCCATCATTCAGAGCATACAAGCAACGGAAGCATTACATGTCTGAGTACAGACAACTACAAAAGGAAAAAGGCTCAGAAGCCTGACTATCTACAAGTCCCTCCCAAGGGTACAAGATCATAGCTGAGGTAACAAGCTACTCGTCGAAGTCCAAGTGGTACTACTAGTGAGATACATATCTCACCTGCAAAACATAAATAAAGCAAATGTGAGTACAAAGGTACTCAGCAAGACTTACATCAGATCCTATCATACATGCATTGGTATCAAGAAGGTAATGTGGGGTTTAGTTGCAGCAAGCCAGCTTTGACTCAGTGGCTATCCTGTTCTACGACAACGAGAAACTTCTTTGAAATGAGGCAGCGCACACGAGTCCACTAATCACCACATCAATACACTACTATGGATTCATCCTCGTCTCCTTATGAGAAGGCCATCCATAGCACTCACACTTGTCTTGAGCATTTTAGAGTATCCACTTAAAATTGTTTATGTACCACGTAAGCATCCAAGAAGTCCATAACCGAGGACACGGCTATTCGAATAGATCATGATAACCCTGCAGGGGTGTACTTCTTGACACACGCTCTCACCACTTATCACCATATACACGTCATGTATCTCGGCAACCTTCAAGCGGAAGCCTGGCGAGGGTGTCGGCCACGACCTGACTAACCAAACAAGACTCTAGTCCAGGTTTATCGCCTATTCGGGTTCCATCCGCAAGGAGATCCGACCGGGGTTTCGCTCACGGCCCCTAACGATGTGTACAGGGTTCCCGAGACCACCATCCGGGTGCCACTCGGTACACCGGGCCACGTGTGCCTAGTCTGTCCCAAGTCCACCTTGCCGGGTGCCACTCAGTAGAAAAATAGCACTACCTATAAATACCAGAAACTATTTGCAACTCCTGGACAGAGATCAAGTTGGCTAATAAGTCGAGAGGGGTCGAGTTACCGGAACCCAATGTGTGGTATAGCTAGTCCTTGGACAACATACACAGAACTTAGTTCTTAGGACGGTTCCAGTGAGACAACCCACCATGTACTCCTACATGGCCTGTCATCGCTACCTTTACCAAATCGTGTTCACACGCTTAACTCTCAACATCAGAACATAGCACTGTACTCTAATTCATTCCCAATGAATCAGACCTGACATACTCTAAGCAATAGCAGGCATGGCATGGGAAGAACACAACATGGCTCAAGCAACTCCTACACATGCTAGTGGGTTTTAACTATTTACTATGGCAATGACAGGTCATGCAGAGGAATGGGTTCAACTATCGCAGCATAAAGTAGCCGTTGAATCGTTGTTGTCCTAATGCAATAAACGAGAGCAGGAGCGAGAGAGTAGGATTGTATCGGAATGAACAAGGGCGATTGCTTGCCTGGTAGATCAACAAGGAAGGCACTACTCCTCAGATAGGTACTCTGGATCGGTCTCCGGAGCAGGACCTATCGAGAAGGAACTGTGTCGATAATCAAACACAAGCATATGCAACAATATGATGCATGATCATGGCATGAGTATGTGATGTGCTTTGAGCTAATGCATTTAGCATTCTATTTGGAAGAGGTCCATTTGAACCAAAGGTTCAAATGCAACTCTAAATTAAATCTTTATAAATGCCATTTATATGTTTTCACCTATACAGCAAGTATAAGTTGGTTTGTCATGCATGAAAATGGTACAGATGGATAGATTGAATTTTTCTGATCATTTTTCATGTATAAATTATTTCAATCTGAGCTACGGTTGAATTTCTATGAATTTTTGAAGTTTATATCATTTTCTGGAATTTCATAATTTAATTTAATACTAGAAAATGATATATTGCATCAGCACAGCGTCATGCTTACGTCAGCAGGTCAAAGGCGGCTGACCAGGTCCAACCTGACATGTGGGGTCCACACGTCAGTGTCTATGGCTAATCTTGATTTAAAATAAACCTAAACTAGTTTAGTTAATGGGGTTGAGCCCACGCGTCAGTGACCCAATTAGCTAAACAGGGTTAAATTAGTTGTTAAACTAATCCTAACTAAAACTTAACAGGGCCAGGCCCCACATGTCGGCGACCCACAGAGAGGTCAAACCTCCTGTCTGCGGGGTCAAAGCCCGCCGGCGACTCAACGCCGGCGAGGCCAGACGCGGTGGAGGCGTCGGAAATCGCCTTCCGGCGACCAAACGCGCGGCGGAGACCACGGACGAGGAGCTGGAGCTCGTTCGCGTCGTTTGGAATAAGCGGGAGGCTGTGGGGGTGCCAAAGCTCGCCGGAAACGAGCTCGAGGCGGTGGCCGAAGTTCGCTCCGGGCGAAAACGGGCTGCGGGGCACGGCAGGAGTTGCGGAGGGACTCTACGGCCTCCTAGAGTCACCAGGAGCACGGTGACGCGCGCGGTTGCGAGCTGCGGTGGCTAGCGCGACGGCGGCAGCATGGACAGCGGCGAGGAGCTCGCGGTTGCGTCGGTAGTAGGGCTACGGCACGGAAACAACGGAAGGAGAGGGGGAAGCGGAGCAGAAGCTCACAGCGAATCCGGCGAGGTCTTCAGCGAGCTCGGGGAAGGTCGAACACGAGCAGAACGGCGTGGGCGATCTCCAGCGGCCGGAAGTGAAGACAACGGTGAGGCAGCACTCCAGGGCCTCCTGAGGTGCGTGTCTTGGCGGAGAGGACGAGGGAGACGCAGCGAAGCTCTTGGGCTTGTCGGAGAGGCGAGGGGAGAACGGTGGACGCGGTGGTAGTGAACGATGGCGACGACGTGTTCGGGCATGCGTGGGAGAGAGAGCAGAGAAGGGGGAGGGGTCTAGAGCGAGAGGGGAGAGACGCAGGGGGTCGAGGGCGTCTCTGTGGCGTCGTCTAGGCGCACCGGGGAGGAGCCAGGCAGGAAGGGAGAGAGGAGGTGGCCGGCGCGTGCACGCGTGCATCGGGCACATGCGCGTTGTCCTCCTGGTAGGAGGTAGGCGATGACTTGGCCTGGGCCAATAGTGCTAGGCCGGCACAGGTAAGGCCCAGGTGAGTCATTCTCTCTCTGTCCTCTCTAATTCTTTTTGTTTTCTCATTTCTGTCATTTGTTTTGACTTAATAAAAAATACTAAACAATTTATTTAATTCTGTCAAATTTTGCAGGGACCTAAGGAATTAATCCAAAGCCCCTCACCAAAATTCAGAATTATTGGACAATACTTTGTATATATAAAAATATTTATCCAACGCAAATAAATATTGGATTAATTCCAAATGCCCCAAATAAATACTTATGAGCTCTTTAAAATATTGGTTTGATTTTTATCTCTGTCTAATATTTTCAGAGAGCAACATGAGCATTTTCTTGGACCCTTTTGGAGCAATTTTTTTTACTTGGGTCATTTTCAGAAATGATTCTGAGGGTTTCACAAATCCACATTTCAAATTTAAATGGAATTTAAACATGATGCAAACATAAAGGCTAGCCTGGGTCATACCAGAACTAGGGATGTGACATTAATGCTGGATTCAGAGGCTCTAAACCCGGTCAGCGGAAAAAGCCATTCAAAAGAAATACTCCGGGCCCGTCCAGTTTGGACCGAATACTCGACCGCTCATGCCAGATACATGGCACCCCTGAAAAACCAGCTAATCACACCAACAGGGATTGTTGGGTGTTCAAGCAGGCAGGCAAGTTAAATGCCGAAAGCAGAGACAAGGGGCTGCATAGCGATGACGAGGAGGAACCCCGGCCGCCGAACAACAGTGGACAGAAAGGTTTTCCCCCACAAGTGCGGACGGTGAACATGATATACGCAACCCACGTCCCAAAGAGGGAGCGCAAGCGTGCGCTAAGTTCCGTTAAGGGTTCCTTTCCCTGGGTGTGCATGCGTTACAGTGCATGTCCGAACTGCGATTGAAAAAATTGTAGTACATATATATCTTCTGGGGGTTTGCAATGGAGCGAATGCAAAAAACATCTTTAATCCACCGACCGAATATTCCCTTAATAACACTAGATTTCGGCTTCACCCATTCTGAGGTACACATCCGGATGACCCGGCAGTAACAATCGCAGAGGTGCTCCCTTTATGCCCTAGCCGAACTAACGGGAACATAGGGCATAAGCACAGGAGCCAGGCAACCCAGCTTGGCCAAAACTTAAGTCATATCGATGCATATAATGGCGAAGAAAAGGTACATATGGAAAAACGCATATGCGATGAGCTTGATGCTCGGGTAATAATAGCAAGCTTCTGTACAAGAAGCCCCCAAGTATAATGGACGTACATATTTGAAAGCATATGTGTGCGTCAAGGGTGCGCGGTCTAACTGCACGAAAGCTTTAACGCTAAAGAGAAAAACAAAAAGAGAGAGAGAAGGACGAAAAAATGTATTATGGAAACAGCAGGGAGAAGGAGACGAACAAAGAGTTCGGCGCTTAGGCGTAGAATCTTCGGAGTCTGGTCGCATTCCAGGGGTTCGGCTCGAGGCGATTATCTGACGCATCACGCAGGCAGTACGCTCCTCCGGTGAGAACTTCGTCAATGATGAGGGGACCCTCCCATTTGGGCTTGAGTTTGTCCTTTTTCTTCTCTGGCAAGCGTAGAACAAGTTCGCCAATGTTATAAGTCTTAGCCTGTACTTCTCTGCTTTCATATCTGTGGGCCTGTTGTTGATAAAATGCGGAACGGGCTTTTGCAACGTCACGCTCCTCCTCCAGGGCGTCTAGGCTGTCGTGCCGATCGAGCTCGGCCTCTCTCTTCGTACATGCGCACCCGAGGTGAGTCATGTATAATGTCGCAGGTTAGCACAACCTCTGTGCCGTATACCATGAAAAAAGGTGTGTATCTGATAGTGCCATTGGGCATGGTCCGTGGCCCCCAGAGTACGGAGTCAAGCTCCTCAACCCAGTGTGTGTCTGATTCCTTCAGAGAGCGCACTAGTCTCGGCTTGATACCGCTCATAATAAGACCATTGGCTCGTTCGACTTGACCGTTTGTTTGTGGATGATAGACAGAGGCGTAATCGAGTTTAATGCCTAGATTAGCACACCAGGTTTTCACCTCATCGGCTGTAAATTGGAGCCGTTATCGGTGATGATGCTGTGTGGAACGCCATAACGGTGTACAACACTAGATATGAATTCTATCACCGGTCCGGACTCGGCCGGTTTAACTGGTTTGGCCTCTATCCACTTAGTGAATTTATCCACCATAACCAGCTGATATTTTTTCTTATGGCTTCCTCCTTCAAGGGGTCCAACCATATCTAGTGCCCTGACCGCAAAAGGCCAAGTGATGGGAATTGTTTGTAGGGCGGTGGGGGCATATGGCTTTGGTTGGCGAAGAGTTAGCATCCGACACAACGTTGGACAAGGTCCTGTGCATCTACTTGGGCCGTCGGCCAAAGAAACCCTGTATGGAAGGCCTTGCTAACAAGGGCCCGAGCTGCGGCATGGTGCCCGCTGAGACTAGCATGAATCTCAGCCAGGAGCTGCCGCCCCTCCTCCTCGGAGATACATATTTGAAGGACTCCGGTAGTGCTTTTCTTATAGAGCTCTCCATCATGAACCTTGTAGGCCTTCGAATGCCGGACAATGCGTCGGGCCTCGTTCTAATCCTCAGGAAGTTCCTTCCTATTAAGGTAGGCAAGGAAGGGTTCGGCCCATGGGGAAATGACTGCCATAATGAGATGGGCCGACAGTGTTATTTCGGTGGCTGAGCCTCCGATGATCTCGGTGGGTTCGGAATCTGGGGTTGTGTTCAGATCCAGATTGGTGTTACTACTCTCTCCCTGCCACACTACGGATGGCTTAAAAAGTCTTTCCAGGAAGATATTGGGTGGGACGGGGTCGTGCTTGGCGCCGATACGAGCAAGAAGGGCCGCCACTTGATTAGTTTCTCAGGCCACGTGATGGAACTCGAGCCCCTCGAACTGAGTCGACATTTTTAGGATGACATTATGATAAGCTACCATCTTCAGATCTTTGGCATCGAAGTCCCCATTTATTTGAGATATTGCAAGGTTTGTGTCCCCGCGCACTTCCACGCGTTGTATGCCCATGGAGACAGCCATCCAGAGACCATGAAATAAGGCCATGTATTCGGATGCGTTGTTGGAGTCTGTGTATAATATTTGGAGTATGTACTAAACGACGTCTCCAGTGGGGGACATTTAAACGACGCCCGCTCCTAGCCCAGCCAGCATTTTGGAGCCATCAAAATACATAACCCAATTGGAATATGTGTCGTACTCTTTAGGGAGTTCGGCCTCTGTACATTCGGCGATGAAGTCAGCCAGTACTTGGGATTTAATAGCTCGATGTGGTTTGTATGTAATATCAAATGGAAGGAGCTCAATGGCCCATTTGGCAATCCAGCCCGTGGCATCACAGTTGTTTATTATGTCGTTGAGTGGTACTTCAGAAGCCATTGTGATTGAACACTCCTGGAAGTAGTGTCATAGCTTTCGGGATGCCATGAAGACCGCGTATGCTATCTTTTGATAATGGGGGTACCAGGATTTGCATGGTGTAAGGACAGTGGATACATAGTATACTGGCTTCTGCAGCGGGAATTTGTGTCCGTCCTGTTCTTGTTCAATGACGAGCACGACGCTCACCATTTGATGTGTTGCCGATATGTCTAGCAGCATAGGTTCGCCGATGTTTGGCGTGGCCAGGATTGGGTTGCTCGCTAGGTGTGTTTTTATTTCCTCAAGTCCGGCTGTTGCCGCGTCCGTCCACTCGAAGTGATCGGTTCGCCGCAGAAGGCGATAGAGTGGTAGTGTCGTTTCTCCCAATCTGGAGATAAAGTGGCTTAGAGCTGCCACGCAACCTGCGAGTTTTTGGACTTGTTTAAGGTCTATTGGCGTAGCCAACTGTGACAGAGCTCGGATTTTGGCTGGATTTGCTTCAATTCCTCTATTGGAGAGGACTTTTCCGGATTGAGCTTAATGTCATATGCGCGGAGGTTGTCAAATGTGATGCGTAGGTCGTCTATTAGTGTTTCGATGTGCCTTGTCTTGATTACGACATCGTTCACATAGGCTTCAACTATCTTTCTGATCTGTTTCTCCAGTCATGTTTGGATCATGCATTAGTAGGTGGCGTCGGCATTCTTCATCCCGAAGGGCATGGTGTTGAAGCAGAATGGCCCATATGGGGTGATGAATGCTGTTGTAGCTTGGTCGGACTCCTTCATTTCGATTTGATGGTATCCGGAATATGCGTCGAGGAAACACAGCGAGTCGTGTCCTGCGGTAGCATTAATGTTTTGATCAATGCGGGGAGGGGGAAGGGATCTTTAGGGCAAGCCTTATTGAGGTCTTTAAAATCGACGCACATGCGCCAGGATTTATCCTTCTTTGGTACCATCACCAGGTTTGCCAGCCAGTCCGTATGTTTTATTTCTCTAATGAATCCGGCCGCAGGTTCGCCTGGCTCCTCTCCCATGGCTTGACGTTTGGGTTCGGAAAAGCTCCGTAGTGTTTGTTTGACCGGTATGTATCCCTTTAATATGTTGAGGCTGTGTTCGGCCAGTTTGCGCGGGATTCCTAGCATGTCAGAAGGGTGCCAGGTGAATATATCCCAGTTTTCATGAAGAAAATCCCTTAGCACGGCGTCGACCGCTGGGTCTAGTTGTGCCCCAATAGATATTGTCTTTTTGGGGTCCGTTGGATGGACCTGGAATTTGACTATTTCTTCCGCTAGCTTGAAGGAGCTGGATTTGGGGCATTTGTCTAAGATCACATTGTCCCTGTCCACCGTGGAGCGCAGTGCGGTTAATTCTTTGGCCGCAAGGGCTTCAGATAATGCCTCAAGGGCCAGGGATGCGGTTTTATTTTCGGCGCGGAGTGCTATGTCCGGATCACTGGCGAGAGTGATTATGCCTTTGGGCCCGGGCATCTTAAGCTTCATCTACACGTAATGAGGTACAACTTCGAAGCGTGTAAATGCCTCCCACCCTAAGAGGGTGTGATATCCACTGTTGAAAGGGGCCACTTGGAAGGTTATTTCTTCGGACCGATAATTCTCCGCCGTGCCGAATAACACGTTGAGTGTTATTTTTCCTGCACACCACGCCTCCTGGCTGGGAATGATTCCTCGGAAGGTCGTGCTGCTTTGCTCAATGTGGCTCCTGTCTATTTCCATTTTGTGGAGTGTGCCTTCGTAGATGAGGTTTAGTCCACTGTCGCCGTCCATGCGAACCTTGGTGAGCCGGAAGCCTTCCATAATTGGACTGACAACCAAGGCGGCTGGTGCTTGGACTGTCCTGTATTTTGGTTCGTCATCGGCATTAAAAGTTATAGCCATGTCGTTCCAAGGGTTTATTGCTGCTATTTAACAGACTTCGGCGAGTCTGCGTAGTGCTCTTTTGCGCCTATTGTTTGAGGCAAATGTCTCAAAGACCGTCAGTACTTTGGGGTCGTCGTCCTCTGGGGGGTGTTGTTCTGGTTATTCTTGGTGAGGATATCCTCACCGCTCTTGGCCACTTGCCAGAGTATCCAACATGCTCTAAGGCTATGTGTTGGTATGTTATCCGGTGTTGCGTGTATTTTGCATGGCCCATCGAGCCATCCTTCCAGAATGGTTTCGTGCCTCGTACTGGACTTATATTTCTTTACTATTGGACCAGGCGTGTTGCAAGGGTGCGCCCTTTTTGCCTGAATGAGGGATTGAGTGGGGACCGGTGGTTCCCAACGGGCTGCCTGAGTTTTCCAGGCGCTTTCCATTGCGCTGTACTTCTGAACGATAGTTGCCAAGTCAGCGAACTATAGTATACGATGGTGGTTGATGATGTTGAGTATTCCTTTGTCCATGCAATTGTTGCGGAATGGTGAGATCGCTTCCTCGTCGCGACAATCTTTAATCTTGTCTTTGACAAGACGGAATCTAGCCCAGAAGTGGTGGACCATTTCCTGAGACTACTGTTGTATGCTCATGAGAGCGCTTATATTTGGGTGGGTGGGTGGTTTTAAATCTGAACCCTGACCCAATATTGGATCCGGAGTTTGCAGGAATTCCAAACTTAACAGATCGGGCTCCTGGATATCCATTGATTTCTTAGGCCCATCGTCCGATTCTATGTTCGGAGGGCAGGATGCATCTCCTCTTAGGTGGGTGTCCGGCTCTTCAAAGCCGGAGATCTGGACATAGTCCGTCTTTAGTATGAAGGAAGAGTTGTCATCTCGCTCCTCGACTATCGCTATCTGGTGGGTGATCGGTGGAGATTTGATTTCTCTCTGATCGGGTTTAAGCCCAATTCGATCGTAGTCTGTGGCGACCCCTAGGGTGGCGATGCGATCTAGGAGCTCGTTTAAAGATGAAAGCTCCGTTGGATCCATCTGCTTGGAGTGTTCGGAGTCGATACGAAGGGGATTTTCGATGACTCGGGAGATCATCGTCTGCTTAACAACCGAACGGGCGGTCATGGTAAAGCCGCCCAGCCGGATGGTTTGGCCTGGGGCTAGTGTTCCTACGGCGGTGGTATTGTCCTTGAGAACAAGGCGAGCCATCGATCCTATCATCAACGTCACAAATGAAAGCACCAATGTCGGTGTCAAAACCGACGGATCTCGGGTAGGGGGTCCCGAACTGTGCATCTAGGATCGATGGTAATAGGAGACGGGGGACATAAAGTTTTACCCAGGTTCAGGCCCTCTCTATGGAGGTAATACCCTACGTCCTGCTTGATTGATCTTGATGAATATGAGTATTACAAGAGTTGATCTACCACAAGATCGTAATGGCTAAACCCTAAAAGTCAAGTCTGGATATGATAATGATTGTCTCCTCCGGACTAAGTCCTCCAGTTTATATAGACACCCAGGGGATCTAGGGTTACATGAGGTCGGTTACAAAGAAAGGAATCTACTTATTTGATCGCCAAGCTTGCCTTCGACGCCAAGGAGAGTCCCATCCGGACACGGGTGCAGTCTTCGGTCTTCGTATCTTCACAGCCCGTCAGTCCGACCCACGGCTAACAGGCCGGACGCCCGAGGACCCTTTAGTCCATGACTCCCTCAACGGTCACATATGTAACGCATCCGCATTGGGACAGCCGCGTACATACTAGGGGATACTCTATAGACCCACCGTCAAACTCCTACGTCTAAGTGAGAGCAACAAAACCAAATAGTCTGATTGTGTGGTTTGCCGCACTGATACCTCCTTCATGGACCAAGACGTTGGGTTAAGTGTATTCATGTGCAATTCCGAACACGCCGGTAGTATCTACATGGGGGTTGAAACAGACGACTGGGAACTTTCAGATATAAAAACGGCCACATAGGAGGATAAAACTCTTGATAAAGGAAGGAATATATTAAAAAAAAACTTAGTTCTTAATACAAATTCCCGAATAGTTTGGACTCGTTCATTCAAACACTACACCCTTAGAGCATTAGCATTCTACAAGGCGAGCACCTTTTAGTATGTCCTCAAAATAGCGCTCCAGTGTGCGATGGCCCTTGCTTTCGGGCGGACCCTCAACTGCCACCTTTTCGGCCTTCATTTTCACCCAGTGCATCTTAACATGGGCGAAGGCCATTGGTGCTCCTTCTATGTAGGACCACCTCTTAACGGCGTCAATTCGGGGTAGCGCATCGATGAGACACCGCACAAGGTCGAAGTAGCTATCCAGAATAGCCTCGGTCAGCCACAACCGGACTATGACGTCCTTCATGGCTGCTCTGGACATGTTATGCAGCTTCGCCCACTGTGCCATCTAGTCATTTAGTAGTGGAGGACACTCCTACCCTACAAACTGCAACCAGAAAAGCTTCTCCGTCGCGTACCCCTCCTGGGCCCAGAAGAATTGGGCGGCGCCTGCAGCACTCTTCGGCAGATCCGCATATGCGTCTGGAGAACTCCATAGTCGATTAAGGAAGGCATACCCCTGATCCCCAAATTTATCCTGTAACGAAAAAGGCTTACCAGCCGCTATCTGTCCGGCTTGACAGAATTCCTTGCACATAGTGCGGGATTCGGACTACGCCTACTTGGCCAGCCGCTATCTGTCCGGCTTGACAGAATTCCTCGTGCATAGCGCGGGATTCGGACCACACCTACTTGGCTTCTTGAAGGGCCTTGGCGAGTTTGGTCCCCTTCGCCTTATTTTCCCCTTCTAAGAACTCACACTTGCGGGAGGTGTCCTTGAGCCTCTGCTCCACCTCGGTCACCCGTTCCTCAAAACAGCACCGAGCGGCCTGTTCGGCCGATAAATCCACAGCCGCTTTATCAATGGCCGCCTTGCTTACCCTATCTTGCTCCTTGGCTTGGGTAAGCTCACCCCTGAGGGTTTCAACCGCGGCAGCACCATCTGCACAAACGCACACATTGCAGCTCTGGAAATCCCATAGAATACAGACATAAACAGGCATAACATAAGAGTATCTCATACCTTGTGCCTGCTCGAGCCGCTTGTTAACAAGGACTAGATCCTCATCCGCCCGCTCTAGTTTTCGTTTGAGTTCAGAAATTTCCGCTGATTGGGCAGTCGCCTCTAACAAGGAAGCCTATTTTTAATCCAAATGAAATAGCATGTTACCACCTGATAACTGACTATTGATCCTCTGCTCGCTTTTCTTTCAAAGAATGAAGAGAGTCTCAAGGGCTACTGTCTATATACAGGCATATTTCTCGTAAAATGATCAAAAATATTACATTGCGTACCTCGAAGCCTGCTAGTAGGCTAGAGAAGGCTTCGTTCAGCCCGCTGTAGGCGGACTGAATCTTCTCAGCCACCATACCCATCAGGATGCGGTGCTCGTGCAGGATGGATGCACTTTGCAGTTCGTTTGCCGTGGTATTCGGCGCCTCCGGATTAACAGAGGACGCCACTCCCCTTTTCGTTGCAGGGGGTCTCTTATTCGACTCCGGAGCCGTATCAGTCTTCGGAGTAGTACGCGGCTATGGGTCGGATTGACCGGGGCTCCCGTTGTCGGTCTCCATGGGGCCCGTACCCCCCAGCCCTTCGGCAGCCGAGGTGTTGCCCTCCGGCGCAGTCAAGTCACCACCCCCCCCCCCCCCGCATCTCTTCGAGGCCCGAGGAGGGCCTATGTGATGACACCTCGGTGTCATCCGCTCTATGCGGTGTGGAAGCTAGGGGAGGCGATTCGCTCTCCATCAACTCCGGCGGCAGATCCCCCGAGGATGAGGATTGCTGGGGAAGAATGCGGGCTGGATTAACACAAAAATAGAACTTAGAGTTATCATCATAGTCCATAGATATTGGATGTGTGTGGAAAAATCTTGGACTACTTATGAGTCGGCTTGGGGCTTAGTCTGGCGATGGTGTGTCGGGATGGCCTCGGCGTCTGACTCCGAGTCATCGGGGAGGGTAATTTTGTCCCTCTTGGAGGCTTCGGCCTCCAGGTCTTCGGAGGCTGCCCTTTTCTTGCCTTTGCGCGGGGGGGAGGGGGGTCTTCTTCTTCATCCTCCTCATCATCGTCGTGATCG
This sequence comes from Triticum aestivum, assembly GCF_018294505.1. Classification (NCBI taxonomy): domain Eukaryota; kingdom Viridiplantae; phylum Streptophyta; class Magnoliopsida; order Poales; family Poaceae; genus Triticum; species Triticum aestivum. The sequence continues at coordinate 239,560,646 of NC_057803.1, forward strand.
CCCTCGTGAGAGGACTGGGCATCAGCTTCTCCGGACAATGTGTCCGAAGTGTCCTCCTCTTTGTTCTTCTTCTTCTTCTTGTCCTTCTTTACCGGTGCCTGGTATGGCACCGGGACCAGCATCCTCATTAATAGAGGATCGGCTGGGTTTTCAGGGAATGGAGTCGGACACCGGATCTGCTCCGCCTTTTTGGTCCAGACCTGTTTGGAGATAGACTACTCAATACTTCTCCTTAGGATGGACGCATCAATTGGTGTTCGGAGGTTTTTAACTTACCTAAGAGGCTGGATGATTGCAGTCGAGGCCGGTGTCATCCGATGATTTTGGCCACGACTTCTGCTTCTTGAAAAGCAGCATCCAAGTCCGCTTATGCGTTGTGCCGTAGAACCGTTGTAGGGTCCGCGGCCCTTTTGGATTGAACTCCCACATCCTGAGGGATTGCCGCTGGCAGGGAAGTGCTCAGCGGATCAACATCACATGGATCACATCTGCGAGGGTAATGTACTTCGCTATCATGCCTTTGATGCGCTTCTGCAGCCGTAGCACCTCATCAACCGACCCCCAGTCCGGACCCTTGTCGGTCCAGGATGTGAGCCTTTGCGGGGGTCCGGATCTGATGGCTCGAGCGGCTACCCACTTGGAGCCGCGGGGTTCTGTGATATAGAACCATTCATGTTGCCATATCCTAACGATGTCCACAAAGACTCCCTTTGGCCACTTGACATTGGGGAGCTTGCTCATCATAGCACCACCGCAGTTCGCATGTTGCCCATCAACCACGTTCGGCTTCACGTTGAAAATCTTGAGCCATAAGCCGAAGTGTGGAGGGACACAGAGGAAGGTCTCACACACAATGATGAACGCCGAGATATGCAGGAATGAATTTGGGGCCAGATCGTGAAAATATAGCCCGTAGTAGAACATGAGACCCCTCACAAAGGGGTGGAGGGCGAATACGAGTCCACAGAGGAAGTGGGGGATGAATATCACCCTCTCGCCGGGGTCCGGAGTGGGGATGACCTGCACCGGACCGGGAAGCCTGTGCTTGGTTTCCGCGGTTAGATACCGCCCCTCCCGAAGCTCCTTGGTATTTTCCTTCGTGAGGGAGGAATCCACCCACTTGCCCTGGGAGCCGGCTATGGTCGGGGGAGTTGCGGATGGACGAAAATCTTGGAACTTGGCCGCTAGAGCTCGAGGACGGGGAAGTAGAGAAAGAGAATGAGGCGTGGGACAGAAGAGTTGGACTCTGTCCACTTATATGGACTGCGAATATCAAGCGTCCCCCTTTTTTACCCTTAAAACTCGCCTATTCCCAAGGGGTCGTGCGAACAACATGGTTAGATTACCAAAACTCGTATTGATGAGAATCCCGCAATAAGGGGACACGATCTCTGTTTTCACAAGACGTGCTGATAGGAGTTGCATGTTAAAACTCAAAGTGGGATGCCCCACAAACGGTTCGAAATAATAGGAGAGCTAAGCATGACGTTTCGCCGGAAAAAGCTGTCGATGGATATAACTTATTTTAAGTATTATGCTTTTATGGTTTTAGAGTTAACTTGTTAAATAGATCCGGACATAGTTCTCGTTTATCAACTACTCTGAAGTATTCGGAGGAGGAACACTCCATGCAATGCCGAAGACAATCTGTGCGCTGGATACATCGACATTGAAGCCTGGTTCAGGGGTTACTGAGGGAGTCCTGGATTAGGGGGTTGTAGGATCGAAAGTATGTCTAGAGGGGGGTGATTAGACTACTTGACCAAATAAAAACTTATCCTTTTCCCAATTTTAGTTCTTGGCAGATTTTAGCAACTTTGGACAAGTCAAGCAATCTTAACACAATTGAAGCAAGCATGCAAAGAGTATATGAGAAGCGGAATGTAGAGCACGCAACCTGCAAGAATGTAAAGGGAAGGGTTTGGAGGATTCAAATGCAATAGGAGACACCGATGTTTTTGTCGTGGTTCCGATAGGTGGTGCTATCGTACATCCACGTTGATGGAGACTTCAACCCACAAAGGGTAACGGTTGCGCAAGTCCACGGAAGGCTCCACCCATGAAGGGTCCACGAAGAAGCAACCTTTTCTATCCCACCCTGGCTGTCGCCCACGAAGGACTTGCCTCACTAGCGGTAGATCTTCACGAAGTAGGCGATCTCCTTGCCCTTACAAACTCCTTGGTTCAACTCCACAATCTTGTCGGAGGCTCCCAAGTGACACCTAGCCAATCTAGGAGACAACACTCTCCAAGAAGTAACAAATGGTGTGTTGATGATGAACTCCTTGCTCTTGTGCTTCAAATGATAGTCTCCCCAACACTCAACTCTCTCTCACAGGATATGAATTTGGTGGAAAGAAGATTTAAGTGGAAAGCGACTTGGGGAAGGCTAGAGATCAAGATTCCTATGGTAAGAATGGAATATCTTGGCCTCAACACAAGTGTAGGTAGTTCTCTCTCAGAAAAAGTAAGTTGGAAGTGTAGGTTTGTTCTGATGGCTCTCTCCACGAATGAAGAGGTGGTGGAGGGGTATATATAGCCTCCACACAAGATCTAACCGTTACACACAACTTGCCAATCTCGGTGGGACCTAATAGTTAAACTCGGTCGGACCGATTCAGCAAAGCTAGTGATGGTTAGGGTTTTCGGTGGGATCGACATGCAACTCAGTAGGACCGATATGATTAGGGTTAGGGAATAACGTAATCTCGGTGAGACCGATTACACAAACTCGGTGAGACCGATTTTGGTAATAAGCTAACCAGAGAGTTGGTCAGGTAAACTCGGTGGGACCGATCGCTCATTTCGTGAGACCGAAACGTTACGAAGGGAAAACAGAGAGTTTACATTGCAATCTCGGTGGGACCGATCGCTCATCTCGGTAAGACCGAAATGTTATGAAGGGAAACAGAGAGATTACAATCCCATCTCGGTGAGACCAAGATCCCTATCGGTGAGACCGATTTGCCTAGGGTTTGTGGCAGTGGCTATGACATTTGAAACTCGGTGGCGCCGGATAGAAAGAATCGGTGGGGCCGAGTTTGACTTTTGGTTTAGGTCATATGTGGATGTGAGAAAGTAGTTGAGGGTTTTGGAGCATATTACTAAGCATTTTGAGCAAGAGCCTCATTAAGCAACACCTCATCCCTCCTTGATAGTATTGGCTTTTCCTATAGACTCAATGTGATCTTGGATCACTAAAATAGAAAATGTAGAGTCTTGAGCTTTGAGCTTGAGCCAATCCTTTGTCCTTAGCATTTTGAGGGGTCCACTTTTCTCATCCATGCCATGCCAATCATTGAGCTTTCCTGAGATATTAATCTTGAAATAGCATTAGCTCAATGAGCTATATGTTGTTAGGAATTACCAAAACCACCTAGGGATAGTTGCACTTTCAATCTCCCCCTTTTTGGTAATTGATGACAACATATAGATCAAAGCTTCGACAAATGATAATAAGAGTGAAAAACATTGTCGCTTTGAGAAGTATGTGAAAAGCAAGAGCTCCCCCTAAATTTGTGCATAGTTTAAGATTTGCTTTGGACTGCAAATGCACAATGAGTTAGGAACATGGGTTACTCTTCCACGTCACATACATCTTGGTGGAGCGCTCAAAATGATAATAATGAAATACATGCACTCATCACCAAGCGAAGTGAATGATCATATATGGGATAAAAAGATAATGTCATCCAACAAGCATTAAGGTAGCATATGACCAAACACATGATCATCCAAGTATCACACACAAGTATAAAGTATCACAAACAAGCAAATAAACAAAGTTTAACCACCAAACAAAAAGAGAGAATAAAAAGCAACACTCTCTCTCGAAGCCTATGATCTATACATTTTCTCCCCCTTTGGCAACAAGTTACCAAAAAGTTCATAAAAATGCATAGTGCTAGATCGACTCTCAGGCTTGGTCTTCAGGTGGTGGTGTAGATAACACGCCAAGGACGAAGGCATCAGTTGATGTAGATGGAGCTGGTGGAGTGGGTGCTGGAGCTGGTGGCACTGAAGCTGTAACTGGTGCAGATGAAGTTGCTCTGGTGTCTGTGACAGGCACTGCAGCAGATCTCTGTCCTCTGGGCACTCTAGCAAAAGCATCAGTGGTAGACTTGCCCTTCTTCTCCTGCACTTCATCCTGAAGTTGCTCAACAACTGACTGGATCTCAGTGACCTTCACATCTAAGTCATAGAACTTCTGCTCCATGATCCTCTCCAAGCTCTCCTGGTTTTGAGTCAGGGTAGCCAATCCCTTCTCAATCCTCAGAGTGGAGGCAATCAAGTAGCCAAGCTGATCTTGCTTGCTCTTCAGAAGATACTGAGATGCCTCTTCAGTGGTTGGCATCTTTGCAGCCTTTTCAGCCCTTGCCTTCTCCCTCTTGGCTTGTGCTTGCACAGAAGATGGTTCATTTTCATCCATCACCACAGTGTTGTCCTCAAAGTCTGGGTAGATGGGCATGTGTTCCTTGTCCAGGAGATATGTGCCAGTGCCCATCTTGGAGTTGATTAGCTCCTGGATCTGTGGGGCATACCCACAACTTCTCTTCTGATCTGCAGCTATTCTCTTAATGGTTTCCACAATTAGGCTCATGACCTTAAACTTTTGAGGCACATCAAATATGTGAAGCAAGTTAATTGCATGGCCTCTGATCATCTTGTGATCACCTGACTTTGGCAGAAGAGTGTGCCTGAGGATCCAGTTGATTGTTGGCAAGCCTGACAGAAGGTAATGTACTGATCCAAACTTGTGTGTCTCAAGAGCAGCATCTGGGATCTCTTTGTACATATGTGCCATGGTGTTGTGATCATTCTTCTTCTTGGCATAGACATCCAAGTCATATTCACTCTCCTCATGAGCATTGATCAATTTTGCCCATTCAGCAACCATTGACTGGTACCTCGTACCTTCAGACATCCAGACAATCCTTCCATCTGGGTAGAAATGAACTGTGGAGTAGAACTGCATAATGAGCTCATCATTCCACTTTGTGAGCTTATAAGCCACAAACTCATCGACTCCACATGCCTTGAAGCTATCATATACACCAGGGAAGTGATCTTCATTTTCCTCAATGAATTTCCAGTCTAACCATCTCATGTCACACACGATGGGCTTCTTGTCAAGTAAGATGGTCTCACAGAAGTCCTGATGTTCCTTTGTATGGAACCTGTAGTCCACAGCAGTCCTTCTCCTGGTGGCATATTGATCAGACTCTCTCCATAGCCTTAAACCTGAATCCTTCCTGATTTTCATGTTCTCTACAACCGGGTGAGCATCATTGTGATCTGGAATTTTGGGCTTCAACATTCTCAACACGACAGAATCATCTTCTTCTTCAGCAGCTTGAGGCACTAGGGCCTTGTTCTTCTCCTCAGCAGGGATGTTCCTGGTGCTCCTCTTGGGTTTTGGCTTTGGAGCTAGAGCAGCAGCCTTAGGAGCAGCCTTAGGCTTAGATGGAACAGCCCCTGCCCTTATAGCATCTCCCATAAGCTTTCGAGCTTTGGGTGCTCGTGCTGCATCCTCTTCCTCTTCCTCTTCTTCAGAGTCTCTCATTATTGAGGATCTGCCAAGCACTCTCGCAATGGTCTTCTTGACCCTTTCCTTCCTTTTCTTGCCTTCTCCAACTGCCTCTTCTGATGGCTTGGAGGTTTCAGCAGTGGATGCTCTAGCCTTTGACATAGGCACTCTCTTGGCAGGAACCTTTTGCTTCATTCCTGGCTTAGTGGCAGCAGCTGTGCCATATTCCTTTTTCAGGACTTTCCTCTTTGAGGTGGCCTCTTCCTCAACAACCACATAGTCCTCATCCTGAGAATCTGAGGTTTTCTTCTTTCTGGTCCTGGTGGCTGCCTTAGGCAAGTTGCTGGGTGTACTTCTGCTTCCTTCATCAAAGCTGCTAGAGGGACTAGTGCCCTCACTCATGTTCACTTGCTCCTCGGACTTGTTCTGACTGTCACTCTGATCTAACAAAATGCAAACACTGACAACAGACCCTGTGAATAGATTATAGATGAGGTAGATTTGATAAGCATCACAAAGTATAGATGTTTTTGAAAAAGAATGAGTTAAAAAACTTAGTTTTAGTTTTCCACAGAAAGCATTTTGGATCTACTGATTTGCAAACTCGGTGAAACCGAAGTAGATTTTGGAACCTAAACTAGTGAACTCTGTCAGACCGAGTCACATTTCGGTGGCACCGAGACTGCTAGGGTTCAGAAAGTATTGAACTCGGTCACACCGATTTGCAATTCTCGGTCAGACCGAGAATCACATGTGCAATGGCCTTAGCCAAATCGGTGGAACCGATTTCAACAACTCGGTCGGTCCGAGATGGTTTCGGCGGAAACCTAACCCTAAATTTTCAATCCACGACTAAACTACGGAGTGATTTCGCTGGATAGAGTGATCTCAATCATGGCAAGATACATGGCAAAACAATGTGCTAAGAATCGGAGGGGGAATAGCACAAGGATCAAGTCCATACCCTAGTGCGGCGATGGACTTGCTACGGCGGCAACGACGGAGATGATTCCCGTTGACGGCGGTAGAGACCAATGGCAGCTGGCGATGAGGAGGACGATCCAGAGACCCAGGGAGGTAGGGCAGGCTGAGCGCGGGTGAAGAGGTTCGGAAATTTTTCCAAATTTTGGGCCGCGGATATATATAGCCTGACTCTGTCGGTGTGGCCGAGTGGAACAACTCGGTGGCACCGAGATTCATAACTGCAAGCAGTTACTGAAACTTGGTGTGACAGAAAAGTTCAAATCTGTTGCACTGAGATGGAAAACCTAGATCGACTTAGTGATCTCGGTATGACCAAAATGGATGAATCGGTCAGAACGAAACGCACAAAGAAGTTTTGGATTTTAAATTCTATGAAGAATCGGGGACTCCAAGTGCTCCTCACACAGAGTGGTTCGAATCTGACTTGATCAAACTTTGTGATGTAGCATGAATAGAGTTTGAGACGAGAAAAGCATAGATAGCTAGAGAAGGTTCTTAGGCATTCTTGTCCATCCACTTGGCAAAAGAAAAAGGAACCAAACAATCAAAACAACAAGTGGATGTCCTCGAATGAGTAAATTATGAAACCAACATGCTCACACAATAAAATGGCAAATGAAATATGTGGCAAAGCATGCACAACCAATTCTAGCATCTATCAAGCAATTGGCGATGACTAGGTCATCTATATATGAGTATATTGACTTAGGAGTCAAATGAGAACATTTGATCATAGGTCATACTCATCGTTTAAGCACAAATGGGGTTACCATTTTACATAAAGCGTTGTTGTGTTCACACCATTAGAGTTGCTTTAGCTCAATTTTAGAGTAAAGCTCCCCTAGATGTGAGATCCCCCGTAAGAGGGATGAACTAACCTTGGGTTTTGTCGATGATGACTTCATGTAGGTGTTGAAGATGTGGATGCTCAATGTTGATGTAGATCATTTGGAGCAATCCTTTGGAGTGAGTTGCACTTTCAATACCTACACGGGTTAGTCCCACAAGGAACAAACAAGGATATCCATAGACATAGAGTGATGCACACACAAGATGATGTCTATGAAAGCATTAGGTTACCTTGTCCCTTGTCTTACCAACAAGAGGGTTTGTGACTCCTTGAACTAGTGCAAGATGTGGAAGTTGATTGCACTTGTTCTTGCCAAAATGATAAGAGTGAAGTATGTTGGCGGAGTCACCCTCAAGAACTCTCTAGTTCTTCTTCTTCGGGATCCACATCATCTTGATGGGAATCCTTGGAGTTGTAGTCATACTTGATGAAGTAGAACTTGATGTAGTCTTGGGAACCCACTTGACCAAGGCCTTGGGTGCTTCTTCAAATGCATCAATTTCCTCTTGAAGCTTATCCTTGCCTTTTTGCTTGTGGTCTTGTGGTGGAAGATCATCTTGAGCTTGTGTCCCTTTGAAGGAAGTAGGATCATACTTCTCTTGTTGAGGAACAAACTTCGTCTTGGGGTATTGATCTTCTTCCCACTCAACTCCATTGGCATTGAACTTTCGTTCAAAACCAACACCTTGGTTCTTCCGGTGCCTTCCTTGCTTGCGTACAATTTCCTCGAATTGCTTACTCCCGGCAAGGCTCTTGTAAACACCTTTCTCTATAATTCCCTTCAATAAGCTATTTTCTTGCTCAAGTGTAACTTGGCTAAGAGAATCATTAGTGGAATCAAGAGAACTACTAGAAGCAACAACATTAGATTTAGCATGATTATTGTTACTACTAGAAGAAGAATCTTTCTTGTTCTTGTTACAAGACTTGACTTGAGGCATGTAAGTGGATAAGAGTAAACGCTTGGCAATGTAAGAAGAACTTTTCTTGCGAAGATCATCGTTGATTTCCTTTAAGAACTCATGCTCTTGCTCAAGGTTGAGCTTTCCAAAACGTAATTTCTCATGACTCCTTCAAAGTTCTCGATGATCTCCTAAGATAGTTTCATGAGCTAACTTAAGAGTGTTTAGTTCTTTAGTTAGAAATTCAATCTTCTCCTTATCATTGTCATTCATTTTATCTTGATTACCATGATTAATTGACGTTTCATCATAGTATTCATCACTAGAGTTGTCAACAAGTAAATCATCATCACCTAACAAGTCATCTTCATCACTATTGAAATGAACATACTCGGGGTGTGATACCTTTGGGCCTTTAGCCATGAAGCATCTTCCAAGTCCTTCATTTGGTGAATCAAATCGGTTGTAGGAGCTGGTTGACACAAGTGCTAGACTGGCAACACCTTCATCTTGAGTATATTCAGAGTCAGAGTGATAGCTTCTCTTGGAATGATTGCCGGAGTCGGAGCCGGATACTCATTCACCAACATGAGCTTGATGTCTTCGTTTTTTGTAGCTCCTTAATGACTTGTCCTTCCTTTCCGAATCTTTGCTTCTCCGGGATGTTCTTCGTTCATAACGATCATCTCTACTCATTTTCTCTCTTGATGGTGATTCTTCTCTTCTACTTCTTCTTTTTGGAGAATCTTCTCTTCTCTTGTAGGGTGTCGTACACTCATTGGAATAGTGTCCGGGTCTTCCACAATTGTAGCAATTTCGCTCTCGACTAGAATATCTTTTGTCATTGTAGGACCTTGACTTGGAACTTCTCTCTTTGCTTCTACTCTTGTAGAACTTGTTGAAGTTCTTCACCATTAGGCTCAATTCTTCATTGAAGGTTTGTTTCTCACTTGATGATGTGGGAGCTTCACATGAGGCTTTGTAAGCACCACTTGACTTGTTATGGAGCTCCTCCTTATCCTTGAGTGACATCTCATGAGCAACAATTCTTCCAATGACTTCTGTTGGCTTGAGATCTTTGTAAATGGGAATCATTTGAATCAATGTGCAAACGGTATATTTTCCGTCCAAAGCTCTTAGGATCTTCTTGATGATGAATTTGTTGGTCATCTCTTCACTTCCTAAGCCGGCGATCTCATTTGTGATAAGATCAAGCCTAGAGTACAATTCAGCGACACTTCACCATCCTTCATTTTGAACTTGTCAAGCTAACTTTGAAGCACATCCAACTTGGATTCCTTGACGGAGTCGGTACCTTCGTGCATATCAATCAAAGTATCCCAAATTTCCTTTGCATTCTCAAGACGGCTGATTTTGTTGAATTCTACGGGGCACAATCAGTTGAAGAGGATATCACAAGCATGAGCATTGTATTGCAGCATCTTCAACTCTTCCGCGGTAGCTTCATTATTCGGTTCTCTCCCATCAAATAATTCACCTTGCAAGCCAATACACACAATAGCCCATACGGCGGGGTTATGTCCAAGAATATGCATTTTCATCTTATGCTTCCAACTTGCAAAATTAGTACCATCAAAGTAAGGACCTCTACGGTGGTAGTTTCCCTCGCTAGACGCCATACTCTCCTAGGTTGTGAAACCAAGGCTATGACTTCCAAAAGCTATGAAAATCAAGGTAAATGGAGACCAAAGCTCTGATACCACTTGTAGGATCGAAAGTATGTCTAGAGGGGGGTGATTAGACTACTTGACCAAATAAAAACTTATCATTTTCCCAATTTTAGTTCTTGGCAGATTTTAGCAACTTTGGACAAATCAAGCAATCTTAACACAATTCAAGCAAGCATGCAAAGAGTATATGAGCAGCGGAAAGTAAAGCATGCAACTTGCATGAATGTAAAGGGAAGGGTCTGGAGGATTCAAATGCAATAGGAGACACAGATGTTTTTGTCGTGGTTCCGATAGGTGGTGCTATCGTACATCCATGTGGATGGAGACTTCAACCCACGAAGGGTAACGGTTGCACGAGTCCACGGAGGGCTCCACCCACGAAGGGTCCACAAAGAAGCAACCTTGTCTATCCCACCACGGCCGTCGCCCACGAAGGACTTGCCTCACTAGCGGTAGATCTTCACGAAGTAGGCGATCTCCTTGCCCTTACAAACTCCTTGGTTCAACTCCACAATCTTGTCGGACGCTCCCAAGTGACACCTAGCCAATCTAGGAGACACCACTCTCGAAGAAGTAACAAATGGTGTGTTGATGATGAAATCCTTGCTCTTGTGCTTCAAATGATAGTCTCCCCAACACTCAACTCTCTCTCACAGGACATGGATTTGGTGGAAAGAAGATTTGAGTGGAAAGCAACTTGGGGAAGGCTAGAGATCAAGATTCATATGGTAAGAATGGAATATCTTGGCCTCAACACAAGTGTAGGTAGTTCTCTCTCAGAAAAAGTAAGTTGGAAGTGTAGGTTTGTTCTGATGGCTCTCTCCACGAATGAAGAGGTGGTGGAGGGGTATATATAGCCTCCACACAAAATCTAACTGCCGAATAGTTAAACTCGGTCGGACCGATTCAGCAAAGCTAGTGACTGTTAGGGTTTTCGGTGGGACCGACATGCAACTCAGTAGGACCGATATGATTAGGGTTAGTGAAGGAAATATGCCCTAGAGGAAATAATAAAGTTATTATTTATTTCCTTATATCATGATAAATGTTTATTATTCATGCTAGAATTGTATTAACCGGAAACATAATACATGTGTGAATACATAGACAAACAGAGTGTCACTAGTATGCCTCTACTTGACTAGCTCGTTAATCAAAGATGGTTATGTTTCCTAACCATAGACAAAAGAGTTGTTATTTGAGTAACGAGGTCACATCATTAGTTGAATGATCTGATTGACATGACCCATTCCATTAGCTTAGCACCTGATCGTTTAGTATGTTGCTATTGCTTTCTTCATGACTTATACATGTTCCTATAACTATGAGATTATGCAACTCCCGTTTGCCGGAGGAACACCTTGGGTGCTACCAAACGTCACAACGTAACTGGGTGATTATAAAGGAGCATTACAGGTGTCTCCAAAAGTAGATGTTGGGTTGGCGTATTTCGAGATTAGGATTTGTCACTCCGATTGTCGGAGAGGTATCTCTGGGCCCTCTCGGTAATGCACATCACATAAGCCTTGCAAGCACTGCAACTAATATGTTAGTTGTGAGATGATGTATTACGGAACGAGTAAAGAGACTTGCCAGTAACGAGATTGAACTAGGTATTGGATACCGACGATCGAATCTCGGGCAAGTAACATACCGATGACAAAGGGAACAACGTATGTTGTTATGCGGTCTGACCGATAAAGATCTTTGTAGAATATGTAGGAGCCAATATGGGCATCCAGGTCCCGCTATTGGTTATTGACCGGAGACGTGTCTCGGTCATGTCTACATTGTTCTCGAACCCGTAGGGTCCGCACGCTTAAGGTTACGATGACAGTTATATTATGAGTTTACATGTTTTGATGTACCGAAGGAGTTCGGAGTCCCGGATGAGATTGGGGACATGACGAGGAGTCTCGAAATGGTCGAGACGTAAAGATTCATATATTGGATGATATGGTTAGGCCAAGGGGTCAAGCCCATGAGGCTTTAGATCGGTGCAAAAGGAGTTTTGCGGAGTCCAGGGGGCCAAACGCCGGAGACCCTGGCGTCTGGCCCTGGGCCAGACGCCGAGGCCCATGGCGTCTGGGCCAGACGCCAAGGATTGTGGCGTTTGGTCCTGGAGTCCGAGTGGGACTCTTGCCTTTCGGGAAAAACCGACTTTGAGGAGGCTTTTGCTCCAAGTTTCGACCCCGGGGCTCAACATATAAATAGAGGGGCAGGGCTAGCACCAAAGACACAACAATTGATCCCTTGGATCTCTTAGCCGTGTGCGGTGCCCCCCTCCACCATAGTCCACCTCGATAATATCGTAGCGGTGCTTAGGCGAAGCCCTGCGACGGTAGAACATCAAGATCGTCACCACGCCGTCGTGCTGACGGAACTCTCCCTCGACACTCGGCTGGATCGGAGTTCGAGGGACGTCATCGAGCTGAACGTGTGCTAGAACTCGGAGGTGCCGTAGTTTCGGTGCTTGATCGGTCGGGCCGTGAAGACGTACGACTACATCAACCGCGTTGTGCTAACGTTTCCGCTTACGGTCTACAAGGGTATGTAGACAACACTCTCCCCTCTCGTTGCTATACATCACCATGATCTTGCGTGTGCGTAGGAAAATTTTTGAAATTACTACGAAACCCAACAGTGGCATCTGAGCCTAGGTTACTTATGCTGATGTTATATGCACGAGTAGAACACAAGTGAGTTGTGGACGATACAAGTCATACTGCCTACCAGCATGTCATACTTTGGTTCGGCGGTATTGTTGGACGAGACGACCCGGACCAACCTTGCGCGTACGCTTACGCGAGACCGGTTCCCTCGACGTGCTTTGCACATAGATGGCTTGCGGGCGACTGTCTCTCCAACTTTAGTTGAACCGAGTATGGCTATGCCCGGTCCTTGAGAAGGTTAAAACGGAGTCTATTTGACAAACTATCGTTGTGGTTTTGATGCGTAGGTGAGATTGGTTCTTACTTAAGCCCGTAGCAGCCACGTAAAACATGCAACAACAAAGTAGAGGACGTCTAACTTGTTTTTGCAGGGCATGTTGTGATGTGATATGGTCAAAGCATGATGCTGAATTTTATTGTATGAGATGATCATGTTTTGTAACCGAGTTATCGGCAACTGCCAGGAGCCATATGGTTGTCGCTTTATTGTATGCAATGCAATCGCGATGTAATGCTTTACTTTATTACTAAACGGTAGTGATAGTCGTGGAAGCATAAGATTGGCGAGACGACAACGATGCTACGATGGAGATCAAGGTGTCGCGCCGGTGACGATGGTGATCATGACGGTGCTTTGGAGATGGAGATCACAAGCACAAGATGATGATGGCCATATCATATCACTTATATTGATTGCATGTGATGTTTATCTTTTTATGCATCTTATCTTGCTTTGATTGATGGTAGCATTATAAGATGATCTCTCACTAAATTATCAAGAAGTGTTCTCCCTGAGTATGCACCGTTGCCAAAGTTCGTCGTGCCCAGACACCACGTGATGATCGGGTGTGATAAGCTCTACGTCCATCTACAACAGGTGCAAGCCAGTTTTGCACACGTAGAATACTCAGGTTAAACTTGACGAGCCTAGCATATACAGATATGGCCTCGGAACACGGAGACCGAAAGGTCGAGCGTGAATCATATAGTAGATATGATCAACATAACGATGTTCACCATTGAAAACTACTCCATCTCACGTGATGATCGGTCATGGTTTAGTTGATTTGGATCACGTAATCACTTAGAGGATTAGAGGGATGTCTATCTAAGTGGGAGTTCTTAAATAATATGATTAATTGAACTTTAATTTATCATGAACTTAGTCCTGGTAGTATTTTGCAAATTATGTTGTAGATCAATAGCTCGCGTTGTTGCTTCCCTGTGTTTATTTTGATATGTTCCTAGAGAAAATCATGTTGAAAAATGTTAGTAGCAATGATGCGGATTGGATCCGTGATCTGAGGTTTATCCTCATTACTGCACAGAAGAATTATGTCCTTGATGCACCGCTAGGTGACGGACCTATTGCAGGAGCAGATGCAGACGTTATGAACGTTTGGCTAGCTCAATATGATGACTACTTGATAGTTTAGTGCACCATGCTTAATGGCTTAGAATCGGGACTTCAACGACGTTTTGAACGTCATGGAGCATATGAGATGTTCCAGGAGTTGAAGTTAATATTTCAAGCAAATACCCGAGTTGAGAGATATGTAGTCTCCAACAAGTTCTATAGCTAAAAGATGGAGGAGAATCGCTCAACTAGTGAGCATGTGCCCAGATTGTCTGAGTACAACAATCGCTTCAATCAAGTGGGAGTTAATCTTCCAGATAAGATAGTGATTGACAGAATTCTCTAGTCACCATCACCAAGTTAGTAGAACTTCGTGATGAACTATGATATGCAAGGGATAACGGAAATAATTCCCAAGCTCTTCGTAATGCGGAAATTGACGAAGGTAGAAATTGAGAAAAACATCAAGTGTTGATGGTAGACAAGACCACTAGTTTCAAGAAAAGGGCAGAGGGAAGAAGGGGAACTTCAAATAGAATGGCAAGCAAGTTGCTGCTCAAGTGAAAAAGCCCAAGTCTGGTCCTAAGCCTGAGACTAAGTGTTTCTACTGCAAAGGGACTGGTCACTGGAAGCGGAACTACCCCAAGTGATTGGCAGATAAGAAGGATGGCAAAGTGAACATAAGTATATTTTATATACATGTTATTGATGTGTACTTTACTAGTGTTTATGGCAACCCCTCAGTATTTGATACTAGTTTAGTTGCTAAGATTAGTAACTCGGAATGGGAGTTGCAGAATAAACAGAGACTAGTTAAGGGTGAAGTGACGATGTGTGTTGGAAGTGGTTCCAAGATTGATATGATCATCATCGCACACTCCCTATACTTTCGGGATTAGTGTTGAACCTGAATAAGTGTTATTTGGTGTTTGCGTTGAGCATGAATATGATTTGATCATGTTTATTGTAATACGGTTATTCATTTAAGTAAGAGAATAAATTGTTGTTCTGTTTACATGAATAAAACCTTATATGGTTACACACCCAATGAAAATAGTTCGTTGGATCTCGATCGTAGTGATACACATAATCATAATATTGAAACCAAAAGATGCAAAGTTAATAATGATAGTGCAACTTATTTGTAGCACTGCCGTTTAGGTCATATTGGTGTAAAGCGCATGAAGAAACTCCATGCTGATGGGATTTTGGAATCACTTGATGCTTGCGAACCATGCCTTTTGGGCAAGATGACTAAAACGCCGTTCTCCGGAACAATGAAGCAAGCAACAGATTTGTTGGAGATCATACATACTGATGTATGTGGTCCGGTGAATATTAAAGCTTGCAGCAGGTATCATTATTTTCTGACCTTCACAGATGATTTGAGCAGATATGGGGATATCTACTTGATGAAACATAAGTTTGAAACATTTGAACAGTTCAAAGAATTTCAGAGTGAAGTGGAAAATCATCGTGACAAGAAAATAAAGTTTCTACGATCTGATCGTGGAGACAAATATTTGAGTTACGAGTTTGGTCTTCAATTAAAACAATGTGGAATAGTTTCACAAACTCATGCCACATGGAACACCACAGCATAATGGTGTGTCCGAACGTCATAACCGTACTTTATTAGATATATAGTGCAATCTATGATGTCTCTTACGGATCTACCACTATCGTTTTGGGGTTATGCATTAAAGACAGCTACATTCACATTAAATAGGGCACCATCTAAATCCGTTGAGGCGACACCATATGAACTATGGTTTGGCAAGAAACCTAAGCTGTCGTTTCTTAAAGTTTGGGGTTGCAATGCTTATATGAAAAAAATTCATCCTGATAAGCTCAAACTCAAATCGGAGAAGTGCGTCTTCATAGGATATCCAGAGGAAACTATTGGATACACCTTCTACCACAGATCCGAAGGCAAGACTTTTTTTGCTAAATTCGGAATCTTTCTGGAGAAGGGGTTTCTCTTGAAAGAAGTGAGTGGGAGGAAAGTAGAACTTGACGAGGTAACTGTACCTGCTCCCTTATTGGAAAGTAGTACATCACAGAAAACTGTTTTTGTGACACCTACACCAGTTAGTGAGGAAGCTAATGATGATGATCATGAAACTTCAGAACAAGATACTACTGAACCTCGTAGATCAACCAGAGTAAGATCCGCGCCAGAGTGGTACGGTAATCCTGTTCTGAAAGTCATGCTACTAGATCATGATGAAACCTACGAACTATGAAGAAGCGATGATGAGCCCAGATTCCGCAAAGTGGCTTGAAGCCATGAAATCAGAGATGGGATCCATGTATGAGAACAAAGTATGGACTTTGGTTGACTTGCCCGATGATCGGCAAGCAATTGAGAATACATGGATCTTTAAGAAGAAGACTGACGCTGATGGTAATGTTACTGTCTACAAAGCTCGACTTGTCGCAAAAGGTTTTTGGCAAGTTCAAGGGATTGACTACGATGAGACCTTCTCACCCGTAGCGATGCTTAAGTCCGTCCGAATCATGTTAGCAATTGCCGCATTTTATGATTATGAAATTTGGCAGATGGATGTCAAAACTGCATTCCTGAATGGATTTCTGGAAGAAGAGTTGTATATGATGCAACCGGAAGGTTTTGTCGATCCAAAGGGAGCTAACAAAGTGTGCAAGCTCCAGCGATCCATTTATGGACTGGTGCAAGCCTCTCGGAGTTGGAATAAACATTTTGATAGTGTGATCAAAGCATTTGGTTTTATACAGACTTTCGGAGAAGCCTGTATTTACAAGAAAGTGAGTGGGAGCTCTACAACATTTCTGATAAGTATATGTGAATGACATATTGTTGATCGGAAATAATGTAGAATTATTCTGTAAAGCATAAAAGGAGTGTTTGAAAGGAGTTTTTCAAAGAAAGACTTCGGTGAAGCTGCTTACATATTGAGTTTCAAGATCTATAGAGATAGATCAAGACGCTTGATAAGTTTTTTTCAATGAGTACATACCTTGACAAGATTTTGAAGTAGTTCAAAATGGAACAGTCAAAGAAAGAGTTCTTGCCTGTGTTCCAAGGTGTGAAGTTGAGTAAGACTCAAAGCCCGACCACGGCAAAAAAAATAGAAAGAGAATGAAAGTCATTTCCTATGCCTCAGTCATAGGTTCTATAAAGTATGCCATGCTGTGTACCAGATCTATTGTATACCCTGCACTGAGTTTGGCAAGGGAGTACAATAGTGATCTAGGAGTAGATCACTGGACAGCGGTCAAAATTGTCCTTAGTGGAATAAGGATATGTTTCTCTATTATGGAAGTGAAAAAAGGTTCGTCGTAAAGGGTTACGCCGATGCAAGTTTGACACTAATCTAGATGACTCTAAGTCTCGATCTAGATACATATTGAAAGTGGGAGCAATTAGCTAGAGTAGCTCCATGCAGAGCATTGTTGACATAGAAATTTGCAAAGTACATGAGGATCTGAATGTGGCAGACCCGTTGACTAAGAGTCTCTCACAAGCAAAACATGATCACACCTTAGTACTCCTTGGGTGTTAATCACATAGCGATGTGAACTAGATTACTGAATCTAGTAAACCCTTTGGGTGTTGGTCACATAGCGATGTGAACTATGGGTGTTAATCACATGGTGATGTGAACTATTGCTGTTAAATCACATGGCGATGTGAACTAGATTATTGACTCTAGTGCAAGTGGGAGACTGAAGGAAATATGCCCTAGAGGCAATAATAAAGTTATTATTTATTTCCTTATATCATGATAAATGTTTATTATTCATGCTAGAATTGTATTAACCGGGAACATAATACATGTGTGAATACATAGACAAACAGAGTGTCACTAGTATGCCTCTACTTGACTAGCTCGTTAATCAAAGATGGTTATGTTTCCTAACCATAGACAAAAGAGTTGTTATTTGAATAACGAGGTCACATCATTAGTTGAATGATCTGATTGACATGACCCATTCCATTAGCTTAGCACCTGATCGTTTAGTATGTTGCTATTGCTTTCTTCATGACTTATACATGTTCCTATAACTATGAGATTATGCAACTCCCGTTTGCCGGAGGAACACCTTGGGTGCTACCAAACGTCACAACGTAACTGGGTGATTATAAAGGAGCATTACAGGTGTCTCCAAAAGTAGATGTTGGGTTGGCGTATTTCGAGATTAGGATTTGTCACTCCGATTGTCGGAGAGGTATCTCTGGGCCCTCTCGGTAATGCACATCACATAAGCCTTGCAAGCACTGCAACTAATATGTTAGTTGTGAGATGATGTATTACGGAACGAGTAAAGAGACTTGCCAGTAACGAGATTGAACTAGGTATTGGATACCGACGATCGAATCTCGGGCAAGTAACATACCGATGACAAAGGGAACAACGTATGTTGTTATGCGGTCTGACCGATAAAGATCTTCGTAGAATATGTAGGAGCCAATATGGGCATCCAGGTCCCGCTATTGGTTATTGACCGGAGACGTGTCTCGGTCATGTCTACATTGTTCTCGAACCCGTAGGGTCCGCACGCTTAAGGTTACGATGACAGTTATATTATGAGTTTACATGTTTTGATGTACCGAAGGAGTTCGGAGTCCCGGATGAGATTGGGGACATGACGAGGAGTCTCGAAATGGTCGAGACGTAAAGATTCATATATTGGATGATATGGTTAGGCCAAGGGGTCAAGCCCATGAGGCTTTAGATCGGTGCAAAAGGAGTTTTGCGGAGTCCAGGGGGCCAAACGCCGGAGACCCTGGCGTCTGGCCCTGGGCCAGACGCCGAGGCCCATGGCGTCTGGGCCAGACGCCAAGGATTGTGGCGTTTGGTCCTGGAGTCCGAGTGGGACTCTTGCCTTTCGGGAAAAAACGACTTTGAGGAGGCTTTTGCTCCAAGTTTCGACCCCGGGGCTCAACATATAAATAGAGGGGCAGGGCTAGCACCAAAGACACAACAATTGATCCCTTGGATCTCTTAGCCGTGTGCGGTGCCCCCCTCCACCATAGTCCACCTCGATAATATCGTAGCGGTGCTTAGGCGAAGCCCTGCGACGGTAGAACATCAAGATCGTCACCACGCGTCGTGCTGACGGAACTCTCCCTCGACACTCGGCTGGATCGGAGTTCGAGGGACGTCATCGAGCTGAACGTGTGCTAGAACTCGGAGGTGCCTTAGTTTCGGTGCTTGATCGGTCGGGCCGTGAAGACGTACGACTACATCAACCGTGTTGTGCTAACGTTTCCGCTTACGGTCTACAAGGGTATGTAGACAACACTCTCCCCTCTCGTTGCTATACATCACCATGATCTTGCGTGTGCGTAGGAAAATTTTTGAAATTACTACGAAACCCAACAGTTAGGGCATAACATAATCTCGGTGAGACCGATTTTGGTAATAAGCTAACCAGAGAGTTGGTCAGGTAAACTCAGTGGGACCGATCGCTCATTTTGGTGAGACCAAAGCGTTACGAAGGGAAAACAGAGAGTTTACATTACAATCTCGGTGGGACCGATCACTCATCTCGGTAAGACCGAAATGTTACGAAGGGAAACAGAGAGATTACAATCCCATCTCAGTGAGACCGAGATCCCTATCAGTGAGACCAATTTGCCTAGGGTTTGTGGCAGTAGCTATGACATTTGAAACTCGGTGGCGCCGGATAGAAATAATCGGTGGGGCCGAGTTGGACTTTTGGTTTAGGTCATATGTGGATGTGAGAAGTAGTTGAGGGTTTTGGAGCATATTACTAAGCATTTTGAGAAAGAGCCTCATTAAGCAACACCTCATCCCTCCTTGATAGTATTGGCTTTTCCTATAGACTCAATGTGATCTTGGATCACTAAAATAGAAAATGTAGTCTTGAGCTTTGAGCTTGAGCCAATCATTTTGTCCTTAGCATTTTGAGGGGTCCACTTTTCTCATCCATGCCATGCCAATCATTGAGCTTTCCTGAGATATTAATCTTTAAATAGCATTAGCTCCATGAGCTATATGTTGTTAGGAATTACCAAAACCACATAGGGATAGTTGCACTTTCAGGGGTCCTCGGGCGTCCGGGCTATGTGACGTGGGCCGGACTGATGGGCCATGAAGATACAAGATGGAAGACTTTTCCCTGTGTCCAGATGGGACTTTCCTTTGCATGGATGGCAAGCTTGGTGTGCGAGTATGAAGATTCCTTTCTGTGTAAACCGACTTTGTACAACCCTAGCCCCCTCTGGTGTCTATATAAACCGGAGGGTTTAGTCCATAGAGGCAATCATAATCATACAAGCTAGACATCTAGGGTTTAGCCATTATGATCTCGTGGTAGATCAACTCTTGTAACCCCTATACTCATCAAAGTCAATCATGCAATACGTAGGGTATTACCTCCATCGAGAGGGCCTGAACCTGGGTAAACACCGTGTCCCTGTCTCCTGTTACCTTCGATCCTTAGACGCATAGTTCGGAATCACCTACCCGAGATTTGCCAGTTTTCACCCCGACAGCAGGGCCTGCCGAGACTCACGGAGACGAGACCACCTCACCAACCACTCACCCAAGACCCACGTCGTCGATCAATGTGGTGTCAAGCCGCAAAGTGACTAAGTGATAGCCATTCGCCACATGGCAGCCTTTCTCTACAGGAAAACCCCACAGATAACACTCATCCTGCGACGTATCAAGTGATCAGGCGAGGAGCTGGCAAGATATCCCGACAAGCCTTGCCGGGCAACCAACGATGTGACGTTCCTGTCAGCCCACAGAGTTAGGTATGATAGCATTGTTTGCAATATTATCAGTGCATAATGACTACTTTTCCATTGTGGTAACCCCTTGATCTATAAAAGGAGGTCCATGGCAACTGTAGATAGGGTTAGAAGGTTGGATAACTCACACCCTCATACGCGCGTAGCCATTGTCGCCCTGAGGCAACCCCTGCAAGGAAAGTGTACTATGCTCCACCACCACCGTTCCACCATCAATCCACCAAAGCAGAAGTAGGGTTTTATGCCTCACGGCAGCCCGAACCCGGGTAAAATTGCCTGCATGATCTCTACTGTGCTGCCACACACTCGTCTGCTCTTTGTGCAACGCGACATCCCCCTGCCGAACCAGCAAGGGGCCCTCTGGTCCCATAGCACTACAAAAAATACACTTCTGTGATGATACGTGTTTGTCACAGTAGGTCACATTTTCTATCATGCTTGTACATCCATGACGATTTTATGTTAGAATCAAGATAGTCATACCTGTACTGTCATAGAAGTGTTCCATAACATTACCAAAATTATCATCACGGAAGTGTCCACTTCCATGATGATAAATCACGTGTCATAGAAGTGATTTCATCAAGGGTGATCGACACATGGCATCCACCGTAACGGGTCGTTGTTAAGCTATCGGGTCCGGTTTTGGATTCTATAACCCGTTAACAGTCTAGACAAATGAGGATTGTCCACGTGTAAAATTCTCATTGGCCGGAGGAAACGGGTGTTGGCTCACCGTTGGGACAGATGTCATCCATTCATTGGACAGGAGGCGCCTATGATACATTGACACATGGCACGACCCAACAGAGGCCCATTCTAGTGAAAAAGCCAGCCCGTTTGACTTCGTCAAAAGGTAACGGGCTGGCCCACGGAAAGCATGTTAACGGCTTGTTCATATATGGCCCATTTACGACCCGCTAACTCACGGCCCGTTATGGCCTATTGGAATTAAGCCTAGTAGCTTCATCTAGGTCGTCCAATATGATTCCAGCCCGTTGTAAATTTCGGCCCATGTATGGCCCATGATGTCCTTCGGCCCATACCAGGCCATTTTTAACTCTTGGCACATTAACGACCCGTGGTGAATCTAGCCCTGCAATGAACAGTGTATCTCTTTATACCCGTTAACGACCCATTATCCCATTGGGCCGTTTCCAACCCGTGTTATCTTTCGTCCTTCTCAGGGCCCATTTATTCTTGGGCTCATTTCCAGCATTCGGTTACTTATGGCATGTTACTGGCCTTTTCTGCTTGTGGGCCAAATTCAGCCCGTGGTTACAATCGGCCCGTTTGCAGCCCATTAATCCGTTGGGCTGTTTTCATAACATCATCAAATACGACCAATTAACGACGACCCATTATGGTTGACCCATGAACGGACGATTCCAAATCTAGCCCGTTTACGGCCCATAATGCGGTATGTTATTGGCTCATGTTTGGCCGATCGATCATACGACCCGTAGAAGGCCCATTGATGCTACGGCCTATAGAAAGCCCATTGTTTCTACGGCCCTTAGAAGGCCCATTGTTTCTATGGCCCGTAGGAGAGGAGGCCCATGGTAACTACAGTAAATCTGTAGCCCATGGTTATTGTGGCCTACTTTAAAAAAAATATTATTGCGGCCACTAGCAAACCACGGAAAAATAACTACATTGTCTACAAGCAAACAAATAAACAAGACAACAAGGAAATAAATAAGCAAGCAACTTACGCTAGGCTATCACGGCTTTTACACATATTACATCCACTAGGCATCAAAGTTCGCCACCAGTGGAAATATAGGGAACAAAGCTGCATATCATATAAACCGGTTGTCAAAGTTGGCGACCAGTGTGAATAAGCAATGCAGCAAAACAAGTCCAGAACTGAAACAACTTCAGAAGAGCTCAAGAAACAATATCCCGGGTACCCATAATACTGGAAAGATGCTTAGCAAGCTAATTAACTTTCTCTTGTTTGCCACTTAAATCCTCCAGCACTTGTTGTTACACCAGAAAGTATGCATCTGAATTCTGCAGGGACTTCCTCAGTCCTTCGGCTTCCTGTCGCGTAACATCTGATTGATGTCTTTCAACTTGAATTTGAGACTCAAGAAGCCGAACTGATTCAGGCAGCAAGTTCGAAGAGCTGGTGCCAGCAGTAGTAGCCAGTAACTCGAACACTACATCAAGACATGACTTTGGGGTTGTCTCAGTGACTTCAATATAGTTTTTATCAGCTTTCTTGGAGACCAACAGGGATGTCTCACTATCATGAACCTTATCTATATTACTTCCTTTACCATTACATATCGGGGCACTCTTCTCCAATATTTTATCCGTGTTCTAAAAGAGAAACAAACAAACAAATCACAGTTTACCATGTTGTATATGAAACTCATTTTGGTAAACCAGTTCAGTAGTAAGGTGGACAGGATAACAGCATGAAACAAACATATATCTATGTAGTATGGTCACTATATGGTCTATATCATTCTAGTTTATGTTGCCAAATCAAGATAGAGACAGTTCGCATCATATCTATTTAAGACAAAGCAGCATAGACAGAATATAAGTGTGGGAAACTACACAACAATAACAACACTTGTAATGTGCACGACATGAGAACATAACTGTTTATTCAATTGAAACTGAAATCCACATAAAGCAAGTTACAACAGCAAACACGTTAAAGAAACAAGTATTAAACATACCTGTTATGCCATTGGAGTTTCAATTGCATCCTTCAAATTTGATATTAGTTGGTATGAGTAAATATAGTGATGCAAGAGCAAAGTAGTATGAACCATAGATACAGAACCTGACCTAAGAACAATTCTTCTTCTGCTTTAAGCGCTGACTTGGGGTTCGGAGTGGTGGTCCTCGTGCTTTGGGCACTGCAGTTGCCCTACTAATTGCTCGTGTTTGGGTGCTCTATGGTGGAGACGGTGTTGTGTCAACTGGAACTAGGTTACTACCTACTGGGGTTGGGGTTAGAAGGGGTGTAGTTGGTTCTCTGTCCAATTGGGTAGGGGTACAATCTACGTGAGTCTGGGTTATGTGTGGTGGGGCCGGTTCTTGGGCAAGTACAACCGTGGTTCTATCTGCATCGACGGGTAGCATGATCTTTTCTGAAGATCGTGTTTTTACTCCCACAGATACTGCCATCACCCCCTCCAATTGAAATGGTTGATAAACAAGAAAAGTAATTGAATGTACAGACATTGTAAGATAGATAGGTGCAATGGATAGTAGGGAAGAAAACTGGGCATGAAATAATTCACATTTATGTTGTCTAACCAAACAGAATAGCAGGACATAATTTCACATATATGATGGCTAATTAAATAGGATATCATGACACAATTTCACATGTATGATGGCTAACAAAATAGGATAGAATGACATACTTCAAAATATGATGACTATGTAAATAGGATGACATGATATAACTATACGACGTGTCTTTTAAAGTGGTTGGCATGCCATAAATCACAAATATGCCGTCGATGGAAACATGATGGCATGATATAATTCACGGATAGAATGACATAATTCAAAATATGATGATTATGTAAACAGGATGAGATGATATAACTATATTATCTCTTTAGAAAATGGGTTAGCATGCCATAATTCAGATTCATGTTGTCTATGTAAATATCATGGCATGATATAATTCAAATAATTTATATACTAAGCAAGTGAGCAGAGGGTAATCGCATATATGATGTGTCAACTAAGGAGATCGCATTCAATATTGTGTATATGATGTAAAAACTAAGCATTGCAATACAACATATGCATGATATGAGTAATATAACCTTGCCAAGTTTGAGCATACACCTCAGGGGGATAATAGGACTGGTCATCTGCCTCTAAATCCTCCTATGAAGATCTATCTATAATCAGCAAGATATCTGCTTCAGCAGGTAGCATTGTCTGCTCTGAAGACCTTGTTTTCACTTCGGATTTCTCCATCACCAATTCAAATGGCTGATGCACAGGAAGAGCAATTGAATATACAAACATTGTTGACAAATGCAATGAGAAATACAAAAAAAGGACGGCATGATATAATTCACATACATGATGCTTGGCTAAACAACGTGGCATTGCATAATTCACATATATAATGCCTTGCAGCATGATAGGATTGCATAATTCACATATATAATGTCTTGCAACAAGATGGCATTGCATAATTCACATATATGGTAATTAGACACTAAATAGGTGACATTCACACAAAGCATGTCTAAACTAAGCAAATGACATAGCAATGCAAGACACCATACACACGATATGAGCAACATAACCCTGCCAAGTTAGAGCATGCACCTCGAGGGGGGGGGGGAGAATAGGACTGTTCATCTGTCTCTGAATCCTCCTCTGAGGAGCTATCCATAACCAGCAATACATGCACTTCGTCAGATAGCACTGTCTGCTCTGAAGACCTTGTTTCCACTCCAGATTTTTCCATGACCGTGCCGAATGGCTGATGCACAGGAAGAGTAATTGAATGTACTAAAATTGCTGACAAATTTAATACGTAATAAAAAAATGATGGCATGATATAATTCACATATAAGATGACTGGCTAACCATGGTGCCATTGCAAAATTCACATATATGATGCCTGGCTAAACAAGATGGCATTGCATGATTCACATATACAATAAAGAAACTAAATAGATGGCATTCACACAATGCATGTCTAAACTAAGCAGATGACATATTTGATGTATAAAGTAAGCAATACAAGGCACCATATGCATGATATTACCAACATTAGCCTGCCAAGTTAGAGCAAAGACCTAAGGGGGTAACTAGGAGTGGTCTTCTCCTTCTGAATCCCCCTCAGAACAGTTATCTTCCTCTTGATTACAATCCGAAATGGGTGGAGGGGGTTGCCTTTGCGCCTACCATGGAGCGACGTCTACATGCACAAATCCAAAGTGATGGTAGCAAAGTGTGGACAGACCCAAAACCAATGATAGCAGGTAGATAATAGCTTTAGTTAAAAAATAAAGATAATGGCTCCTTTATGTTTGTTTGCACCAAACATGAAACTCATAGTAGACACGTGTGACGCCCCAAGACCGGTGCTCCAGATGCCTTCCAGTAATTTGGTTGCCTCCATGTGTTTCATTTGTGCTTGCTCTATTTATTTTTGCATTGCATCATGCCATCATACCAGCATGTCTTTTAATTTTGTAAACTCAAATAAATAAACAGCATGGATCTTTGGTCCATATAAACCGAGAGAATTCACATGGCGATTCTCTTTACAACATATCCTCCCAATATTAGGGAGCTATAATAAATATTCCATTCTTTTAGAATTCACCATAACACACTTGCAAATTATCCCAATGTCTTTGTTATCTTAACTCTTGGTCTCCAACCTTTCCATATATTCTTTCACCATATTCCGGAGCTCCATCAAAAATCTCAACATTTTTGGACCTTCCTTTTACCAAGTCCTAGTTCAAACCCATTTGAATTAAATTCAAATTAGTTTGAATTTAATTCATGCAATTTTGCCACTTCTATTTTTCTGTGTACATGCACATTTTTGTGAGTCCAGAAAAATTAACCTCATGTCAAACTCTACCCCTAACCCCCTTCCTTTTCCTCTCCTTTCCTTTGTTTTTTCTGTTATTTGGAGTTAAGAGAGAGAGAGCCCAGCCACGACTGTGGCCACTTGGGCCTCCTAGAAGGCCGGCCCATTTGCCCCTAGGCCCCATCGGCGCCCTTCCTAACCCTAGCCGCAGGCGCAGTCATCCCGCTCGAACCCTCTCCCTCTCTTCGATCTCCCTCGCACCGCCAGACTCCTTCAGCCCGATCCCCATCTCTCCCTCGCAACCATCGCTCTTCCTCCCCTCGTCTCCCTCTCTTCCTCTCTTCCACCTCGAGCCAGGGGAGGAGCCCCCGCGCCCGATCCCCACCAGCGCCGCCGGCGACGACCCAGCCTCCCCCCGGCGCGCCCCTTCTCCTCCTCCGCCTGGTGCCTGCGCAACCAGTGCCAGGGGTAAGCGTTGCGTTCGTCCACATCACCTGCGCCTCCTCCCCTCCCCTGCGTCAAGATCTCCATCTCTTCCAGACCTGCAGGCCGCCGAGTCCAACGCCATTCGGCGCCCCTTCGCTCAACCCGTGCGACAGCTCCTCTGCCTTATCCTAGGTCGCCCCGTCATGGCTTTGCCTTCGGCCAGAGACGTCCATCCCCGACGCCTTCTCCACGTCGTCCTCCACCGGCCAGGACCCTCCAGCGCCGCTGCTTCCTTCCTCCTGCTGCTCGGCCCCCTGTTTCATGAACGAGGAGTCCAGCACCCCTGCGTCCTCTGCTTCCAGCGAGCCGTGCCGCTCGTTCCCCCTCGTTGACCCGATCTGGGGCTAGCGTGGACGAGCACCTGACCCGGCCATCTTCTGCTGCTACCTCGAGCAGTCCCGCCACGGCCATCACCTCCCTGACGCCCTTGCTGCTGCTGCTAGACCACCTCGGTGCCATCAGGGAGTACCATGGCCGCCACCGAGACACTTGGATTCACGAAGATCGGCAGGTACCACGACCTACGGCACACGAACGACCACCGCACCGAACGCCAAAGTACAGGATGACCCGCGAAGCACCTTGATGCCATGTACCACTACAACCATTGCGTTTCGTTTCGTTATTGCCAAGTACCCATGGACGGCAAGTACCACGATGTCAGTGCCCCTCAAGTTCGGCTACACGAAAACGCCAAGTA
Source organism: Triticum aestivum (assembly GCF_018294505.1). Classification (NCBI taxonomy): domain Eukaryota; kingdom Viridiplantae; phylum Streptophyta; class Magnoliopsida; order Poales; family Poaceae; genus Triticum; species Triticum aestivum. The sequence goes on from NC_057803.1 coordinate 239,588,129, forward strand.
CCCCTTCATGGCGGCAAGACCCGCAAATCGGAACCCGAACAATCGACGACTCGTGGACCATGTATAACTACCGTCGCCTTGGGTTTCGTCAAGTTCCTCACCATGACGATGAACGTCTATGAACCGTGTACAACTACCATTGCCCGAAGAACCGTGGGTCACAAGACTCGTGTACGACTATCGCGAGTACCTCTACCGTCGTCGTGTACCACTACTTCCACTACCCTCGCCGTGGACGAATTGTACAACTACTTCTGTCTACATCCCTTCGAACCCGAACCGTCCCGAATCGCGCACTTCGAAGGTATAACCGCCAAGCCGATGACCCCGTGGATGAATGCTTGCGATGTACGAGATAAACCCTTTTGTTTGCATCGTGTCCTAAGTGCCCTCGTTTACCTTGTCGTCGACACATGGGGAACCCGGTTACCGGGATCACCCCACCATCTTTCATGACACGCTCCCGTCACACTTTCTTTTGCACCGGTATTTCAATCGAGTTACCGGAACAACAATGTTGTCGTGGCATCATTTTTGTTATTGTCGCCGTGGCACCCCTTTCTTTCTACCACGGTGATAAATGCTCTCATCATGCTCTTATCAACATTTTCATAAATATTGCATAAAACTTGCAAATGTCATCCGCATCATGATAACAACATTTAAAACATTTAAAATTGTTGTTTGCCTTAAACTGCTAAATGCATATGGGGATTTTTCCGAAATTATTTTTGTTATTTCCAGCATCATTTAAAATTTCCTAAATAGTTAATTTACTTATGTTTCACCTCTTGCCATGTTAACCAATATTTAATTTTTTGTTGAGTAGATTAAATGGGAGAGAACTAATAACCGAATGTGGTGTTTTGTCAATATGCAACTCGTTGCATATTGAGCTCCACTTAATTTGTAGTATTGTTTGTGCACTTTGCCATGCCATGCCTCTTTAAACTGGACACGCATCATACTTGGTTGTGCATCATGCCATGTTTATGTGATGGTTGTTTACTATGTTGTTTGCTTCTTTCTGGGTTGCTTCTCTCGTTAGGTTCGGTTCCGTTCCAGAGTTGTGAGGATTCGTTCGACTATGTCCGTTTGTCTTCTTTATGGACTCGTTCTTCTTTCTTGCGGGATTTCAGGCAAGATGACCATACCCTCGATATCACTTCTATCTTTGCTTGCTAGTTGTTCGTTCTATCGCTATTTCGGGCTACCTACCACTTGTTATATCATGCCTCCCATATTGCCATGTCAAGCCTCTAGCCCACCTTTCTAGCAAACCATTGTTTGGCTATGTTATCGCTTTTGCTCAGCTCCTCTTATAGCGTTGCTAGTTGCAGGTGAAGTTGAAGTTGAAGTTTGTTCCGTATTTGGAACATGGATATGTTGGGATATCACAATATCTATTATTTATAATTAATGCATCTATATACTTGGTAAAGGGTGGAAGGCTCGGCCTTATGCCTAGTGTTTTGTTCCACTCTTGCCGCCCTAGTTTCCGTCATACCGGTGTTATGTTCCTTGATTTTCCGTTCCTTCCGCGGTTGGGTGTTATGGGAACCCCTTGACAGTTTTCTTTTGCCTAACAACCTATAACTTTCCCTTGGCTTTTCACGAGCCCGAGGGTCATCTTTATTTTACCCCCCCCCCGGGCCAGTGCTTCTCTAAGTGTTGGTCTGAAACGGGCAGCCTGCGGGGCCACCTTGGGGAAACTTGAGGGCTGGTTTTACTCGTAGCTTGACCTATCTGGTGTTGCCCTGAGAACGAGATATGTACAGCTCCTATCGGGATTGTCGGCACATCGGGCAGCTTTGCTGGTCTTGTTTTACCATTATCGAAATGTCTTGTAACCGGGATTCCGAGACTGATCGGGTCTTCCCGAGAAAAGGAATATCATTCGTTGACCGTGAGAGATTGTGATGGGCTAAGTTGGGACACCCCTGCAAGGTATAAACTTCCGAGAGCCGTGACCATGATTATGTGGCAGATGGGATTTTTTTAATATCCGGTTGTAGAGAACTTGACACTTAACTTACTTAAAATGAATCAACTGCGTGTGTAGCCGTGATGGTCTCTTCTCGACGGAGTCCGGGAAGATAACACGGTTATTGTGTTATGCTTGAACGTAAGTAGTTTCAGGATCACTCTTGATCACTTCTAGTTCACGACCGTTGCGTTGCTTCTCTTCTCGCTCTTATTTGCGTAAGTTAGCCACCATATGTGCTTATTTCTTGCTGCAGCTCCACCTTACTACCCCTTTCCTACCCATAAGCTTAAATACTCTTGATCTCGCGGGTGTGAGATTGTTGAGTCTTCGTGACTCACAGATACTTCCAAACAGTTGCAGGTGTCGATGATATCAGTGCAGGTGACGCAACCGAGCTCAAGTGGGAGCTTGATGAAGATCTTGATCGTTGTTTTGTGCCTTTTCCGGTTGATCGGTAGTGGAGCACACTTGGGACGATCGGGGATCTTGCATTTGGGGTTTTATTCTTTTATTTTGGTTCCATAGTCGGACCTTGATTGTACTTTGGTTGATGTATGATTTATTTATGTATTGTGTGAAGTGGCGATTCTAAGCCAACTCTTTATTTAGTACATGGGATTGTGTGAAGATTACTGCTACCTCTTGAGCACTGCGTTGGATTTCCCCGAAGAGGAGAGGATGATGCAGCAAAGTAGCGTAAGTATTTCCCTCAGTTTTTGAGAACCAAGGTATCAATCCAGTAGGAGGCTACGCGCGAGTCCCTCATACCTACACAAAAACAATAGCTCAACGCAACCAATGCGCTTAGGGGTTGTCAATCCCTTCACGGTCACTTACGAAAGTGAGATCTGATAGAGATGATAAATAATATTTTTGGTATTTTTTGGTATAGAGATGCAAAGTAAAAGGTAAAAGCAAAGTAAAAGCAAAGCAATAATAAAGTGATGGAGATTGATATGATGAGAAAGAGACCCGGGGGACATAGGTTTCACTAGTGGCTTCTCTCAAGAGCATAAGTATTCTATGGTGGGTGAACAAATTACTGTTGAGCAATTGACAGAATTGAGCATAGTTATGAGAATATCTAGGTATGATCATGTATATAGGCATCACGTCCGAGACAAGTAGACTGACTCCTGGCTGCATCTACTACTATTACTCCACTCATCGACCGCTATCCAGCATGCATCTAGAGTATTAAGTTAAAAATAGAGTAACGCCTTAAGCAAGATGACATGATGTAGAGGGATAGTTTCATGCAATATGATAAAAACCCCATCTTGTTATCCTCGATGGCAACAGTACAATAGGTGCATTGCTGCCCCTTCTGTCACTGGGAAAGGACACCGCAAGATCGAACCCAAAGCTAAGCACTTCTCCCATGGCAAGAACAACCAATCTAGTAGGCCAAACCAAACTGATAATTCGAAGAGACTTGCAAAGATAACCAATCATACATAAAAGAATTCAGAGAAGATTCAAGTATTATTCATAGATAGACTTGATCATAAACCCACAATTCATCGGTCTCAACAAACACACCGCAAAAAGAAGATTACATCGAATAGATATCCACGAGAGAGGGGGAGAACATTGTATTGAGATCCAAAAAGAGAGAAGAAGCCATCTAGCTACTAACTATGGCCCCGTAGGTCTAAAATAAACTACTCACACTTCATCGGAGGGGCTTGGATGATGATGTAGAAGCCCTCCATGATCGATGCCCCTTCCGACGGAGCTCCGGAACAGGCCCCAAGATGGGATCTCGTGGATACAGAAAGTTGCGGTGGTGGAATTAGGTTTTTGGCTCCGTCCCCGATCGTTTGGGGGTACGTAGGTATATATAGGAGGAAGAAGTACATCGGTGGAGCTTTGAGGGGCCCACAAGGCAGGGGGCGCGCCCTAGGGGGGGCGCCCTCCACCCTCGTGACCGCCTCATGGCTTTCTTGACGGAGGGTCCAAGTCTCCTGGATCTTATCTGATCAGAAAATCACGTTTCCGAAGGTTTCATTCCGTTTGATATTCTGTTTCTCCGAAACACTGAAATAGGCAAAAAAACAGCAATTCTGGGTTGGGCCTCCGGTTAATAGGTTAGTCCCAAAAATAATATAAAAGTGGAAAATAAAGCCCAATATAGTCCAAAATAGTAGATAATATAGCATGGAGCAATCAAAAATTATAGATACGTTGGAGACGTATCAAGCATCCCCAAGCATAATTCCTGCTCATCCTCGAGTAGGTAAATGATAAAAACAGAATTTTTGATGCGGAGTGCTACTTGGCATAATTTTAATGTAATTCTTCTTAATTGTGGTATGAATATTCAGATCCGAAAGATTCAAGGCAAAAGTTCATATTGACATAAAAATGATAATACTTCAAGCATACTAACTAAGCAATTATGTCTTCTCAAAATAACATGGCCAAAGAAAGTTGATCCCTACAAAATCATATAGTTTAGTAATGTTTCATTTTCGCCACACAAGAGTGCTCTCATCATGCACAACCTCGATGACAAGCCAAGAAATTGTTTCATACTTTAGTAATCACAAACCTATAAACTTTCACGCAATATATGAGCGCGAGCCATGGACATAGCACTATGGGTGAAATAGAATATAATGAGGGGGGTTATGTGGAGAAGACAAAAAAGGAGAAAGTCTCACATCAACGAGGCTAATCATTGGGCTATGGAGATGCCCACCGATTGATGTGAATGCAAGGAGTAGGGATTGCCATGCAACGGATGCACTTAGGGGTGGGCATAAAAACCGATGAACCGAAGACCGAACCGATGCCGAAACCGAAAAACCGAATTTTCGGTTTTTGTTGATGCTACAGTAAAATTCGGTTTTCAATAATACTAACCGAATTTAATTCATACAGTTCGGTTTTACACCGTTAACCGAAAGAGAAACCGAAGTAAGCTGATGGCACGCACAAAATCCTAGCGCCCAAGTAGTGCGCGAGTGCGTGTGGCCGCATTTTTTTGAGCGGAGTGCGAGTGTGCGTGCCCGCATGTGCGGAGTCAGACAGCTTGTATCTCTCTTGGGCCTTCCACGTACATGCAACTACCCACGGCCCACACTTTTTAATAGTTTCTCCCAGCTAGCACAGCATGTCACTTCATTTGGAATTATCCCACCTCGCCTAGCTACTTGGGATGAGACCGTGAGCTTGCCTACATAAGAAGGCAGGGTACGACAGGTACAATGCACACAACAGTTTACTGTTTCTACAGTTAATTGTTCAGTGCATGCCGTAAAAGTATGTTTTATGTACGTGATCTCTAATTCGGTTAAAAGCGAAAACTGAACCGAAACTATCGGTTAACCGAACTTTCGGTTAGTTTAATTTTTATGTCTATTTCGGTTTTCACTCTGGCTAACCGAATTAATAAAAAAACCGAACAGTAGAAGCCGAAATTTTGGTTTCTACCGAACGCCCAGGCCTAGATGCACTAGAGCTATAAATGTATGAAAGCTCAACAAAAGAAACTAGTGGTTGTGCATTCAACTTGCTTGCTCACGGAGACCTAGGGCACTTGAGGAGGCCCATTGTTGGAATATACAAGCCAAGTTCTATAATGAAAAATTCCCACTAGTTATGAAAGTGATAACATGAGAGACTCTCTACTATGAAGATCATGGTGCTACTTTGAAGCACAAGTGTGGTAAAAGGATAGTAACATTGTCCCTTCTCTCTTTTTCTCTCATTTTTTGGGCCTTCTCTTTTTTATGGCATTTCTATTTTTTTGGGCCTTCTCTTTTTTATGGCCTTTTTTTATTCCTCACTTGGGACAATGCTCTAATAATGATGATCATCACACTTCTATTTATTTACAACTCAATGATTACAACTCGATACTAGAACAAAGATGACTCTATATGAATGCCTCCGGCGGTGTACCGGGATATGCAATGAACCAAGAGTGACATGTATGAAAGAATTATGAACGGTGGCTTTGCCACAAATACTATGTCAGCTACATGATCATGCTAAGCAATATGACAATGATGAATGTGTCATGATGAACGGAATGATGGAAAGTTGCATGGCAATATATCTCGGAATGGCTATGGAAATGCCATCATAGGTAGGTATGGTTTCTGTTTTGAGGAAGATATAAGGAGGTTCATGTGTGAAAGAGCGTATCATATCACGGGGTTTGGATGCACCGGCGAAGTTTGCGCCAACTCTCAATGTGAGAAAGGGCAATGCACGGTACCGAAGAGGCTAGCAAGGATGGAAGGGTGAGAGTGCGTATAATCCATGGACTCAACGTTAGTCATAAAGAACTCACATACTTATTGCAAAAATCTACAACTCATCAAAAACCTCGGTACTACGCGCATGCTCCTGGGGGGATAGATTGGTAGGAAAAGACCATCGCTCGTCCCCGGCTGCCACTCATAAGGAAGACAATCAAATAACACCTCATGTTTCAAATTTGTTGCATAACGTTTACCATACGTGCATGCTATGGGACTTGCAAACTTCAACACAAGTATTTCTCAGTTTCAAAACTACTCAACTAGCATGACTCTAATATCACCATCTTCATATCTCAAAACAATTATCAAGCATCAATTTTTTTCTTAGTATTCAACGCACTCAAAAGAAAGTTTTACAAATCTTGAACACCAAGCATATTTATTATTAAGAAAATTAACATGCTAATAAGACTCTCAAAATAATCTAAGTGAAGCATGAGAGATCAATAGTTTCTATAAAACAAATCCACCACCGTGCTCTAAAAGATATAAGTGAAGCACTAGAGCAAAACTATAAAGCTCAAAAGATATAAGTGAAGCGCATAGAGTATTCTATCAAATTCCAAATCATGTATGGCTCTCTCAAAAGGTGTGTACGGCAAGGATGATTGTGGTAGACTAACAAGCAAAGACTCAAATCATAAAAGACGCTCCAAGCAAAACACATATCATGTGGTGAATAAAAATATAGCTCCAAGTAAAGTTACCGATATAAGTAGACGAAAGAGGGGATGCCTTCCGGGGCATCCCCAAGCTTTGGCTTTTAGGTGTCATTAGATTATCTTCGGGGTGCCATGGGCATACCCAAGCTTAGGCTCTTGCCACTCCTTGTTCCATAATCCATCAAATCTTTACCCAAAACATGAAAACTTCACAACACAAAACTTAAAGTAGAAAATCTCGTGAGCTGCGAAAGAAAACAAAAGACCACTTCAAGGTACTATAATGAACTCATTCTTTATTTATATTGGTGTTAAACCTACTGTATTCCAACTTCTCTATGGATTATAAACTATTTTATTAGCCATAGATTCATCAAAATAAGCAAACAACACACGAAAAACAGAATCTGTCAAAAACAAAACAGTCTGTAGTAATCTGTAGATAGAGCCAGATCTGGAACCCCAAAAATTCTAAAATAAATTGCTGGACGTGAGGAATTTATCTATTAATCATCTTCAAAAAGAATTAACTAAATAGCACTTTCCAAATAAAAATGACAGCAGTTCTCGTGAGCACTAAAGTTTCTGTTTTTTACAGCAAGTTCAACAAGACTTTCCCCAAGTCTTCCCAACGGTTCTACTTGGCACAAAAACTAATTAAACACAAAAAAACACAACCAAAACAGAGGCTAAATAAATTATTTATTACTAAACAGGAGAAAAAAATCAAGGAATAAAAATAAAATTGGGTTGCCTCCCAACAAGCGCTATTGTTTAACGCCCCTAGCTAGGCATAACAAGCAATGATAGATCTAGGTATTGCCATCTTTGGTAGGAAATCCATAAGTGGATCTCATGATAGATTAATATGGTAATTTTATTTTCTTTCTAGGGAAGTGTTCCATGCACTTTTTTAGTGGAAATTTATATCTAATATTCCCTTCCTTCATATCAATAATTGCACCAACTGTTCTAAGGAAAGGTCTACCGAGAATAATAGGGCAAGAAGGATTGCAATCTATATCAAGAACGATAAAATGTACGGGCACATAATTCCTATTTGAAACAATAAGAACATCATTAATTCTTCCCACAGGTTTCTTAATAGTGGAATCCGCAATATGCAAGTTTAGAGAGCAATCTTCAAAATCACGGAAATCTAGCAAATCACACAAAGTTTTGGGAATAGTAGAGACTCTAGCACCCAAATCACACAAAGCATAAAACTCACAATCTTTAATTTTAATTTTAATAGTAGGTTCCCACTCATCATAAAGTTTATTAGGGATAGAAACTTCCAACTCAAGTTTTTCTTCATAAGATTGCATCAAGGCATCAACGATGTGTTCGGTAAAGGCTTTATTTTGACTATAAGCATGAGGAGATTTTAGCAAGGATTGCAACAAGGAAATACAATCAATAAAAGAGCAATTTTCATAAATAAATTCCTTGAAATCTAATATAGTGGGTTTAGCATCATCTAGGGTTTTATTTCTTTTAATCCCACTTTTATCAATTTCACCATCAAGATCTAAATACTCCGAATTTTTAGAACGCCTTCTAGGTAAAGGTGGATAATATTCAGTCCCATCATTATCAAGATTAATATTGCAAAACAAAGATTTAATATGGGACACATAAATAACTTTTAGATCTTCATAATTATTTTCATAGGAACTAGAAGAACACGCTTTAATAAAGGCATCTTTCATAGCACACGTCCTAGCGGTTCTTTCCTTGCACTCATAAATGGAAATTCTCATGGCTTTGAGAGACTCATTGATATCATGCTTAGGAGGAATAGATCTAAGCTTTAAAGAATCAACATCAAGATAAATTCTATCAACGTTCCTAGCCAAATCATCAATCTTAAGAAATTTTTCTTCAATCATAGCATTAAAATTCTTTTGCGAAGAAATAAATTATTTAATATTAGATTCAAAATCAGAGGGCATCTTATTATAATTTCCATAAGAATTGTTGTAGGAATTACCATAATTATTAGGGGGATTACTAGGATAAGACCTAGGATTGAAATTTCCTCTATACGCGTTGTTACCAAAATTGTTCCTACCAACACAATTCACATCCATAGATTCATTGTTATTATCAATCAAAGTAGACAAGGCCATATTATTAGGATCAGAAGAAACACTCTTATTAGCAAATAATTTCATAAGTTCATCCATCTTTCCACTCAAAACATTAATTTCTTCTATCGCATGCACCTTTTTATTAGTAGATCTTTCAGTATGCCATTGAGAATAATTAACCATAATATTATCTAGGAGTTTAGTAGCATCTCCTAAAGTGATTTCCATAAAAGTGCCTCCCGCAGCCGAATCTAAAAGATTTCTAGAAGCAAAATTCAATCCGGCATAAATTTTTTGTATAATCATTCACAAATTCAAACCATGAGTAGGGCAATTACGTATCATTAATTTCATTCTCTCCCTAGCTTGTGCAACATGTTCATGATCAAGTTGCTTAAAATTCATAATATCGTTTCTAAGAGAGATGATCTTAGCGGGAGGAAAATACTTAGAGATAAAAGCATCTTTGCACTTGTTCCATGAATCAATACTATTTTTAGGCAAAGATGAAAACCAAGCTTTAGCACGATCTCTAAGCGAAAAAGGAAATAGCTTCAATTTAACAATATCATTATCGACATCTTTATTCTTTTGCATGTCACACAAATCAACGAAGCTATTAAGATGGGTAGCGGCATCTTCACTAGGAAGGCCGGAGAACGGATCTTTCATGACAAGATTCAGCTAAGCAGCATTAATTTCACAAGATTCAGCATCAGTAAGAGGAGCAATCGGAGTGCTAAGGAAATCATTATTGTTGGTATTGGTGAAGTCACACAATTTAGTATTATCTTGAGCCATCGCAACAAGCAAGTAATCCAACACACGAGCAAACAAAAAGCAAACAGGCAAAAGAGGCAAATAGAGAGAGGAAGGATAGAGAGAAAGAGAGAGGGCGAATAAAACGGCAAGGGTGAAGTGGGGGAGAGGAAAACGAGAGGCAAATGGCAAATAACGTAATGCGGGAGATAAGGATTGTGATGGGTACTTGGTATGTTGACTTTTGCGCAGACTCCCCGGCAACGGCGCCAGAAATTCTTCTTGCTACCTCTTGAGCACTGCGTTGGATTTCCTCGAAGAGGAGAGGATGATGCGGCAAAGTAGCGTAAGTATTTCCCACAGTTTTTGAGAACCAAGGTATCAATCCAGTAGGAGGCTACGCATGAGTCCCTCGTACCTACACAAAAACAATAGCTCAACGCAACCAACACGCTTAGGGGTTGTCAATCCCTTCACGGTCACTTACGAAAGTGAGATCTGGTAGAGATGATAAATAATATTTTTGGTATTTTTTAGTATAGAGATGCAAAGTAAAAGGTAAAAGAAAAGTAAAAGAAAAGCAATAATAAAGTGATGGAGATTGATATAATGAGAAAGAGACCCGGGGGCCATAGGTTTCACTAGTGGCTTCTCTCAAGAGCATAAGTATTCTACGGTGGGTGAACAAATTACTGTTGAGCAATTGACAGAATTGAGCATAGTTATGAGAATATCTAGGTATGATCATGTATATAGGCATCACGTCCGAGACAAGTAGACCGACTCCTGTCTGCATCTACTACTATTACTCCACTCATCGACCGCTATCCAGCATGCATCTAGAGTATTAAGTTAAAAACAAAGTAACGCCTTAAGCAAGATGACATGATGTAGAGGGATAGTTTCATGCAATATGATAAAAACCCCATCTTGTTATCCTTGATGGCAACAATACAATACGTGCCTTGCTGCCCCTTCTGTCACTGGGAAAGGACACCGCAAGATCGAACCCAAAGCTAAGCACTTCTCCCATGGCAAGAACAACCAATCTAGTAGGCCAAACCAAACTGATAATACGAAGAGACTTGCAAAGATAACCAATCATACATAAAAGAATTCAGAGAAGATTCAAATATTATTCATAGATAGACTTGATCATAAACCCACAATTCATCGATCTCAACAAACACACCGCAAAAAGAAGATTACATCGAATAGATCTCCACGAGAGAGGGGGAGAACATTGTATTGAGATCCAAAAAGAGAGAAGAAGCCATCTAGCTACTAACTATGGACCCATAGGTCTGAAATAAACTACTCACACTTCATCAGAGGGGCTTGGATGATGATGTAGAAGCCCTCCATGATCGATGCCCCTTCCGACGGAGCTCCGGAACAGGCCCCAAGATGGGATCTCGTGGATACAGAAAGTTGCGGTGGTGGAATTAGGTTTTTGGCTCTGTCCCCGATCATTTGGGGGTACGTAGGTATATATAGGAGGAAGAAGTATGTTGGTGGAGCTTCGAGGGGCCCACGAGGCAGGGGGGTGCGCCCTCCACCCTCGTGACTGCCTTGTGGCTTTCTTGACAAAGGGTCCAAGTCTCCTGGATCTTATCTGATGAGAAAATCACGTTTCCTAAGGTTTCATTCCGTTTGGACTCCGTTTGATATTCCGTTTCTCCGAAACACTGAAATAGACAAAAAATAGCAATTCTGGGTTGGGCCTCCAGTTAATAGGTTAGTCTCAAAAAGAATATAAAAGTGGAAAAGAAAGCCCAATATAGTCCAAAACAGTAGATAATATAGCATGGAGCAATCAAAAATTATAGATAGGTTGGAGACGTATCAATTACCCCACTTGCGACTAAACTACCATGCGGCTATGCCTCTAAGTCGTGCCCCGACATGTGGGAGATATAGCCGCATTGTGGGTGTTACAACACGCGAGATTAACCATATAGTAGATAGATAGTACTGATTGCTGCCCCAATATGTACCCCACAATCATTTAAAAACTCAAGTTTCAGCATTAGTTGGGACCTGACTCGGAGTCTAATAGGTGAACATGACGATAAAGTAGCATGTCATCATATTAAGCGATGCATAACGTAAGCAGACACGGGAGAGTGCGACCTCTCTTACGGACCCGTGTAGTCCTCAAGGTCATCTGCTCAGTTGATGATGGTAATGCATTTGTCCTGGCTCCCGACGGCAGGGAAGAAGATCTGAGGCGGCGAAAGACTGTTTGGAGAGCGGATCCTTGCTGTGGTGAACCCTCCCGTTGTTGGAGCACCTGAGCTGGGGTTTAACAGAGTGCAGCAGGAGCGGGACAAACCACACAAGGTTTTCTTTGACACATATCTGTAACAGAAGTAATTGTGTAAGGGCTTGCTTGAATTTGAGGATTCTAACAATGCAGGGATAGGAAATACATAGGAATAGGATAGGAATACACGCGCAGAAAATTTAAAAACACATGATTTGTGCCAATCGGGGTGTTTGTTCACAAGATTTGGAAGATCACAGGATGCAAAGAAGCATGGTGAGATTAAGTCAAACCACAAGAAAATGTACGGTTATAATGCTATTATGCTACTATCTCTTAGTCTTATGCTTCATGAATACGAATTTGAAAAGGAGGACAAGTGGATATTAAAATTCTTACGATTTTTCTTTCAAGCAGACACTAAAGGAACAAATCCTACAGTTTTCCTTTGCTTCATTCCTTTGAAGCAAATGCATGAATAGTAGTACCATAGGAAACTTTCCAATTCCTATGTTTTTCCTTCACTTTTCCTTTCAAGCACTTGCAATTCTAGTAGGAAGGCTTGAGCAAGGAAAAGCCTACACTCAAAAAATGTTTTTGTGCTACTTCTACTACTTTGGACCCAGGCCACTGCCCTACTAGCTCAACTCCCAGGCCCATCGACAAATGCATAGCTCAAACACGCAGAGATAAATAATGATGGCGTTCAAGAGAGTCCATCACAGATAGCTAAGTTGCCTGGTACCTCACTACTTGTCAAATAGGAGAAACTAATCGTAATTCATGTTATTATGTGTGCTCAGAGGACAATATATATAACATGTAGAGTAAAAAAGAGATGCAACAAGTTGACAACCTCTTTGGTGAAGCCATGTCAATCTCAGTGCGATTGGGTTGGTCGGTGAGGATGCTCCAGCTGACTAGGCTGTCGGAGGAGGGGAAGAAGATCTTAGGCGTCTGGAGATGGAGTCTGGGTTACTGCTCCACTGTGATGGAGGATTTCATCGTTGGAGCAGCTCCGACGAGTTGTACAACACCGAGGCTGAAGCAGGACAAGAGAGGCAATGTTAACCTGAGTGGAATTCTAATAGCGTCTCCAATAGATGACGTAAAATACATAACCACAAAGTGCTATATGTAAAATACATCAGCAGCTCATCTCTGAACTTAACTATCAAAACTGAATTTAATTGTTGAAACTGAAGTTAACTGTTGAAACTGAAGTTAACTGTCGAAACTGAATTTTACTATCAAAACTCAATGCACTAGTAGTAGAAAAGCAGTAGCAGCAGCAGCGCCCGGAGCAGCAGCGCGTGCGAGAGCCGGGGCAGCTGGTCGTGTACCAGCATCAGGGTGAGGCTACATGTCAGTCGACTGACTTTTTCATCTCTGGTCAGTCGATTTTCCAGCCGTTGGATACGAAATCAAGGGCCTGCAGTTCATCTTCAACCTCCACCCCCCTGAGCCGCTAGCCACCACTGGCCAAACCGCCGCTCCTAGCCGCCCCGCCCGCCCCGAAACCACTCCCCACCGTCGGTCTGCCACCGCCCTGGCCATCCTTCTAGGTCCCCCGTGCCAAGCTTTTTCTCCGGCGAGCCCCACGCCACCGCCCCACCCTAAACCCTAAGAGTGATAGTGGGGTACCACCCCGGCGAGCCCCCCTCCCCGCTACGGCTGGTGCTTCCTTAACTCCAGCGAGCCCCCCAACCCCCAGAAAATTGATTGACACAAAAGTCGATTCAGTCGACTGGAGTGTAGCTAAATCAGAGCAGCATCGCAAGTAAGAGCAAGAGCGAGAGCAGCAGCGTGAGCAAGAGCAATAGCAAGAGCAGACCAGGTAGGGGACCGAGAGCAAGAGCAGGGCAGCAACATGAGTGAGAGCTAAAGCAGTAGCTCCTACTGATGTGGACGTCACCGCCGAGGGAGCGACGTCGTAGAGGAAGTGGCCGCCGACGCCGCCGTGGATGGAGCCGCGCTATGTCGCCTCGAGACCGAGCGCCGGCAGCACCGTGAGATCAAATCAAGAAGAAAATGCGGCGATTAGTGTACAACCTCTTTGGTGGCGCTGATTAGGGCTCAGCTTCATCCAAGGAAACGGTGATGATGCTGCTCTTCTAGTGGTGCAGGTGAAGACGGCGGTGTGGGAATGGAGGTGGCATGAAAGACGAGGGGAACGTCGGGGAAGCTCCTTGGAGGTGGAGGATGGGTGGCTGAACCAGCGGGATGATGAGATCGACGACGGATCCTCATCCGGTATGGTGGATGAGGAACGTTGAGGTGTTGCTATGGATGACGTCGTCGGGGAAGAGGCTCCGGCTAGGTGGTGGACGAAGGAGGGTGTGGGGCTTCGCAGGTTTTTGTTTTTGCGTCCTCGGTGTACGAATGGGTCGGCGGATGGGATGGGAGTGGGGAACCATGGCTTAGGGACGTGCTTTTCTGAAATATGGGGTAAGTTACAAAAGTACCCCCACCGATTTGAGCTAGGCAGTTCTTTCGGTTCAGGGGTATCACGGGCATATCGCTTGTCGGGATTTTGCAGGAGGTGGGAGTTTCCGCGCGTGTTGTAAATTTGGGATAGCAAGGCGCGGGTTGAGATGGAGGGAGTTTTCGAAGCACAATGAGACAAAGATATATCTTAAATATTTCAGGGTAACAAGGCGAGGGTTGAAGAGGCGGGAGTTTCATAGCACAATAGACAGAGATGCTAGCTTGAAATTTCGGCATAACAAGGCACGGCTTGAAATTTCGAGAGAACGAGCATGTACAAAAAAAGACAATTCGCACCTCATCACTAGAGAGAGCCATGTCCCTTTTTACTATATTACTAGAAATGCATTCAAATACAACAACAAAAAAACTTAAAAAGCGGGACAACAAATATAATGTGTACAGTACCAAAACAATTTGCACTCCCCACAACAATAAAAAAACAATGTGTGTTGTCTAACATATGGACTAAATTTGAGTACATTTTCCCTGTTTGAATGGTATTGTATTTGGGTTAGTTATACAACCATCTAAATATTATCTTCACAACACATGACATGAATATAGGAGAAGTAAATTCCAATATAAATGCGAACTACATGTACATACGATCTCAAATTCAAATATATGTATCCATTTTATGTTGAATTCAAATTATAGTACATGTATGCTCTAGCTAGATGTTCGGAATCTAAACCATGTATGATACTACGTACTATGTGTTTAACACGCACAACACACACACACACAAACACCATTTAGACTAGTAAGGTACACGTGCATTACACGCATGAGATTCGGCAACCAAATTATGAATAAATACCACATTATAGCATGTAATCTTTGAGTCATATATGCAAGATGTAGATGTTCATTTAATTCTTATAGTTCATTTCATTCAAAATCATCTAGTTTTTATAAGAAATCTAATCTATTTTAAGATTCATGGAATTGTGCGTTCTAAAGCATAAAGTAAAAACAAATAATGGCAAATCATGTAGAAAACCATTTAGGCAATTCTGATACGGAAGATTCTAGAACAAAGAAGAAGTGCTTGTGTTTTGAGGTTTGTGCATTAGGCTTAAGTTCAACCATGGAGTCTTCTAGATTGTACATGTGGCAAAATCTGGTGGAATCTAGATGATATCCAACGGCCAGTAGTGCTCGAATTTGCCATCTCTGCACCATCGGATTGGCTTCATCCAACGACCATCTTTCAAAGTTAAAGTTATCCGCACACTATATAAAAAATATAAAATATAATATATGTGGGTATAGATATAGATATGTGATGCGAAAGCCACCCATCATCTCCAATTAGAATAGTGTGTCCATGCACGGATGCAATGTGGCCAAACGATGTCTGCCATTGATATCTCAAATTCAAATTAGTCTGACCTTGTTCAATGTGTATATACTACAACATGCTCCTTTCCAAACCACACCGCACATATCTCAGTTATATTCATGCATGCATGGGTTTCAAACATCATGATCTCCTATTCAAATATCTGAATTCAACTTTACATTGATTATGACCTCACCTAGTCTTTTACACCCACACAGGCGTCTTCTCTTTATAATTGTACCACTAACTCTCTCTCGTGCATGCATGCACACACACTACCACTCGGCATTATCCATCGCACACATGCAATCTTTTTCTTCATGTCGGTCACCCATGCATGCACACACACACACACACACCTCCCCCTCTTCATCATATCGGGCATTCTTTATCTCTCATGTGCATGAGCAACAATTGATGTTCCTCTATGTGTGCGTATATATAGCTAGGTCTTTCCCAGTTTTCCACACAAACCAATCAATCTATATATCTAGTGAGGTCTCACCCTCTTTCCAACGTACACATCGATCAATCTATACCTCTCTATATAGGATTACATAGCTAATACACCCACATTAATTATATATCCAACATCCCCATCTCATCATCCATGCCTTCCACTTCATCTGTTAGACGCACGCACAGTGGCGAAGACAGGGGGCGGCAAGAGCCCTGCCCCCCTAACATCACTATATATTGAGGCTAATATGAATGTGATCATTAGACAATTTCTGGTAAAATGGTTGAAGTTGATGAATTGGCCCTCCTTGTAAAGGATTAGCAATGCTTGCCCCTAGCTCATTTATTTTTCATGACTCTGCCACTGTGCGCAACACCGCACGTTCTCGCCCCCTCTCTTTAAATATCGATCACGCACTTGTGCACTCCTTCGTAGTCTCCCTCCACTTGGCCCCTCGCACCATCTTCTAGCCCCCACTGATTTTTCCACATGTACAATCTAGCAGACTCCATGGTTGAACTAGAATCTTTCGTATCATAACTTCCCAAACTTGTTTTCTAGTTGAATTGCCATTATTTGTTTTTACTTTATGCTTTACAATGCACAATTCCATGAATCATAAAATAGATTAAGGGCTTATTTGATTCAACGGATTCTGAAAGGAATTTTGGAGGATTATAATCCTTAGGAATTTTTCCTATCTTGGTTGTTTGATTCGTAGGATTGTAAACCATAGGTATTTTTCCATAGGATTCCTTTGCACTAGACTTCATAGGAAACATTCCATCCACTCAAACCTCTTTGAAAGAATCCTATGTTTATTGTGTGCACAATCAAACACTCGTACAATCCTGTAGGATTCAAGACGACATTCCACTCTAATCCCATGTTTTTCCTATTCCCGCGTTTTGGAAATCCTATGAATCAAAGAGGCCCTAGCTTTTCTATAAAAAGTAATTGATTTTGAATAATAAGAAACTATAAGAATTAAACAAACGTCTACATGATGCATATATGACTCAAATCTTACATGCTATAGTGTGGTATTTATTCATAATTTTTTGCCAAATCTGATGCATGCAATGCACGTGAACCTTACTAGTACTTCGAGTATGTGTAAAACACGTAAATTAGAATTCCAATGGCACGCTACACGGTGTCTCTCTTCCAGTTCATGAAGCCACATGGCACATGTGGACGCGTTGTCACGACCTACTTGTGTGGATTGATCATAGTGACGTGCTGCTGGTTCCAGCACAATGTACTCGTCCTCTCTGAGGCACACTGGCAGCACATGCACGAAGCAAAGATGTTCACGCACGCCACGCAAGCACTCATTCCTCTCGCACGCACACGCGGGTACAGGGGGGAATGCATATTTGTATGAAGATCCACCCCATGTGATAATTTGATGCGTGTAAAGTCCTTCACTTCATTGATGGTCAACTAATACAGTGCATGCAAATTGAGTGGACGTGAGGGAGGAAGAAAGACATTACTACTCAACTGTGTGCATGCGAGTAGTTAAATCATGGGTTGCTACTTCCATTGGTCTCCTTTGTATTTTGTGCCAATTTTTGACCATATTTTTAAGTAAAATAATATTTATGCATGTCATAAAAAGTGGCACAAAAAAGGGGGCCAATAAACCAGGACGCAAGAAGCATGATCAATTTATGCCAGGGCTACTGTTGGTGGCCTTTGTATTTAAATATGGACGGAGTGTAGTAGTACTACTATATTTATCTTAGCCTCGTAGGGCTCTCCGAGCGCCTAGGCTCGCTGCCCCGCCTCACCCACCGGATCCCACCATGGAGGACCCCACCGTGGATAATCCCTTAGATCCCAGGATCCCGCAGGCTTCCCTCTTGCTACGGCCCGCAGCACTCCCGCCTTTGAGCGAAACCCACATGTGCTTTAGAGGGGGTCCATTTCTCTGGAATCACAGATCAGTGGCGCCGGAGGACATGCCAGGGCTGCGTTTCAGTTGGTGGGCGGCAAGGGCAAATCAGATCGAGGAAGCGTCTTATCAATTAGAGGGAAGTTCCAAGGAGCTGCACCTGACACAACACAAGGCAGAGGCGCTAGTCGGTCTCAGGGGAGAGATGTTGAGGGATGTCTGCATCTAGCAGCGTCGCGTTGATTTTGAGCTAGGGCTAATGACAGAGATCATATTCACGGAGTCAACTGTGGAGGAAAAAATGTGCATGCCTATCGAATGGCATGAGCAGCCGGTGCAACTATTCAAATGGGTGGTAGGAGAAGCCAAATCATGGGAGAAGCTGCGGCGGCGCCGCTGGGCAGAGGCGAGGTGAGCTGCCCTCCTTCCCCGCTGGCGATGCAGTGACCTACTCGGTTGCTGCTGCAGTGAACTTGTGGCACTGTGGCGGTTTGAAACTGTGACAATCACTCCATCTATATGTATTGTATTCCTGTGAAAACACTTGTGAGGGAGTCCTGGATTATGGGGTCCTCGGGCGTCTGGGCTATGTGATGTGGGCCGGACTGATGGGCCATGAAGATACAAGACGGAAGACTTTCCACCGTGTCCGGATGGGACTCTCCTTGGCGTAGGAGGCAAGCTTGGCGTGCAAATATGAAGATTCCTTTATCTGTAAACTGACATTTTACAACCCTAGCCCCCTTCGGTGTCTATATAAACCGGAGGGTTTAGTCCGTAGAGGCAATCATAATCATAAAGGCTAGACTCTAGGGGTTAGCCATTATGATCTCGTGGTAGATCAACTGTTGTAACCCCTATACTCATCAAAGTCAATCAAGCAGGACCTAGGGTATTATCTCCACCAAGAGGGCCCGAACCTGGGTAAACACCATGTCCCTGTCTCTTGTTACCTTCGATCCTTAGACGTACAGTTCGGGACCCCCTACCCGAGAGCTGCCGGTTTTGACACCGACACTCGTGCTTTCATTGAGAGTTCCATTGTGTCGTTGTTGAAGGGCTCAATGGCTCTCCTTGTCATCGAGGACAGTATCACTTCCGGAGGAGCCCTAGTTTCAGGGCAAACCCTCCGGCTTGGCGGCTTCACCATGGGTGCCCATTCGGCCATTAAGCCGAAAGCGATCCCCCCAAGTCATAGAAAATCCTCTCTGTATCAGCCCCGAATACTCCGACAAGATGGATCCGGCAGATCTATCATCTTTGAATGAGCTGCTAGATCGCAGCGCCTCCCTGGGGGTCTCAACTGACTATGATCGGATCGGGCTTAAACCCGACCAGAGAGAAATTAAAACTCCACCAATCACCCATCAGGTAGCGGTTGTGGAGGAACAAACTGACAATAACTCTTCTCCTACGTTGAGAACAAACTACGTTCAGATTTCCGAACCCGAAA
Organism: Triticum aestivum; assembly: GCF_018294505.1. Taxonomy (NCBI): domain Eukaryota; kingdom Viridiplantae; phylum Streptophyta; class Magnoliopsida; order Poales; family Poaceae; genus Triticum; species Triticum aestivum. The sequence continues at coordinate 239,607,818 of NC_057803.1, forward strand.
AACCGGATAACCGTCCTCGGGAAGACACTCCCTGTCCTCCGAACACAAAATCGGACATTAAGCCTGAGAATTCACCGGACACTATGGAACTGGGCTGGTAACCTCAGAAATTCTTCGAACTCCGGATTCCACAGTGGGTCAGGGTGCGAATTTAAGCCCGCCCACCCACCACAAGAAATATTCTCCAAGCAATTCCGGCCCTCCGGACATATGCAGCCTAACGTCTGTGCGGCAGTAGCCTAGGGAGACAGTCCATCACTTTTGGGCCAGATTCCTTATTGTTAAAAACAAGATAAAAGAATGCTACAACGACGATGCAATTTCAGTATTTCGCAAGAACTGCACGAATGAGGGAATCCTTAATTCCCTTAATCGCCATCGCATACTGCACTTTGCAGATTTGGCACACATAGTATAGAAGTACTGCGCAATGGAAAGCGCCTGGAAAAATCAGATAACCCGCTGGGAACCGCAGGCCTTTAAGCCATCTCCCGGGCGGGCAAAAAGAATGCACCCTCGCAGGGCACCTGTTCATCATCCCATGGACAAGAAACCCAAGCCCTTTACGGGACAAAGAACTGTCTCCAAGGAATGGCTCGATAAGCCCTATCAAATACACATGACGTCGAATACCAAACCAACACACAGCCTACGGGCATGTTGGATACTCCAGCAGGTGGCCAAGAGCGGCGAGGGTATCCTCACCAACAATACCCCAAAGAAGTACTCTTCGGAGGACACCAATTTCAAGGCATTCGCGGTCTTCGAGACCTTCTCATCAAATAATCGGTGCAAAAGGGCGCTCCGCGACCTCCCCGAAGTCTGCCAAATAGCAAAAATAAACCCTTGGAACAATACGGTGATCACTTTCAATGCCGAGGACGAACCAAGGTCCCGCTCAGTCCGGGTACCAGCCGCTTTGGTCCTAAACCCAATCATGGATGACTTTCGGCTCAATAAAGTGCTAATGGATGGTGGCAGCGGGCTGAACCTCATCTATGAGGACATGCTAAAAATGCAAATGGGCAGGAGTAGCATTGAACAGAGTAATACATCCATTAGGGGAATCATCCCTAGCAAGGAAGCAAGATGCTCAGGGAAAATTAAACTAGATGTGGTATTCGGCACACCAGAAAACTATAGGTCCGAAGAGATAATCATGCTCTATTAGGACGAGATGCATTCACACACTTTCAAGCTATACCTCATTACGGGTATATGAGGCTCAAAATGCCCGGGCCCAATGGTGTTATCACTATTTCCAGTGATCCGGCCATAGCACTCCGTGTCGAAAATAAAACAGCATCCCTAGCCCTTGAGGCACTTTCCAAGCCCTAGCAGCCGAGGAACTCACCGCTCTGCGTTCCACAGTGCATAGGGACGACCTAATTCTTAATAAAAGGCCTAAATCCACCTCTTTCAAGCCAGCTGACAAAATAGTCAAATTTCAAGTCTACCCGACTGATCCCAAGAAAACAGCTTCTATTGGGGCACAGCTGGACCTGACGGTCGACACCGTATTGCACGCATTCTTGCGCGAAAATTGGGACATCTTCACCTGGCACCCATCGGATATGCCAGGAATCCCACGAGCGCTGGCTGAACATAACCTCAACATACTGAAGGGATACAAGCCGGTCAAGCAAACGCTCCAGTGATTTTCCGAACGCAAGCGACATGCTATGGGGGAGGACCTAGCCAAGCTACTCGAAGCCGGGTTTATCAGACAGATCAAACATCCGGACTGGATAGAAACCTAGTCATGGTACCAAAGAAGGACAAATCCTGGCACTTGTGTGTCGATTTCAAAGACCTTAACAAGGCCTGCCCTAAGGACCCCTTCCCACTACCTCACATAGACCAGATTATTGACGCAACCGCAGGACACGATTCAATGTGTTTCCTCGATGCATACTCCGGATACCATCAAATTAAGATGAAGGAATCCGACCAAGCCGCAACGACACTCGTCACCCCATATGGGCCTTTCTGCTTCAACACTATCCCTTTTGAGCTCAAGAACGCCGGTGCCACTTACCAACGCATGATTCAAACATGCCTGGAAAAGAAAATCGGTAAGACTATGGAGGCATATGTAGATGATGTAGTCATCAAAACAAAGCATGTTGAATCATTGGTGGACAACTTACGCCTCACATTCTACAACCTCCGAACATTTGACATAAGGCTCAATCCAGAAAAGTGTGTTTTCAGCGTTCCCGCCAGCAAACTGCTCGGGTTTATTGTCTCCAATAGATGAATTGAAGCAAACTCAACCAAAATCTGGGCACTGTCACAATTGGCAACACCAACTGACCTCAAGCAGGTCCAAAAACTAGCCGGGTGCGTGGCTTCCTTGAGTCGTTTTATCTCCAAACTAGGAGAAAAGGCATTGCCATTGTATCGCCTGCTCCGACGCACCGACCACTTTGTGTGGACGGACGCTGCAATAGCCGGACTGGAGGAAATAAAAACTTTTCTAGCAAGCAACCCCATCCTGGCAGCAACAAATGTCGGCGAACCAATGTTGCTCTACATACCGGCAACTCACTAGGTGGTGAGTGCGGTTCTCGTCGTCGAACGAAAAGAGGAAGGTCATAAATTCCCAACCCAAAAACCAGTAAACTACGTATCGATGGTCCTTACACCATGCAAATCCCGATACTCGCATTATCAGACTATAGCATATGCAGTCTTTATGGCATCCCACAAGTTGAGGCACTACTTTCAAGAGTTCTCGATCACGGTAGCTTTAGAAGTACCACTCAATGATATTATAAACAACCGGGACGCCACCGGCCGGATTGCCAAATCAGCTATTGAGCTCTTACCATTTGAAATAATGTACAAACCATGCCGAGAAATTAAATCTCATGTGTTGGCTGACTTCGTCGCTGAATGGACAGAGGTCGAACTCCCTAAAGAGTACGGCACATATTCCAACTGGGTGATGTACTTCGATGGCTCAAAAATGCTAGCTGGACTTGGGGCTGGCATCGTCCTGACACCCCCCACAGGAGATAAAATCCGTTACGTGCTCCAAATTCTGTATACAGACTCTAATAATGCAGCCGAATACGAGGCCTTATGGCATGGTCTTCGGATGGCTGTCTCTATGGGCATACAATGCCTTGAGGTCCGCAGGGATTCAAACCTCGCAATATCCCAAATAAACAGAGATTTTGATGGCAAAGATCCGAAGATGGTGGCTTACCGCAACGCTATGCTCAAAATATCAACTCGATTTGAGGGGCTTGAGTTTCATCACGTGGCCCGAGAGAGCAATCAGGCAGCAGACATCCTTGCTCGCATGGGGGCTAAGCGTGACCCCGTCCCACCGAACATATTTGTGGAAAGGCTCTTCAAGCCATCCGTGGTATGGCAGGACGAGAGCAGCAACGCCAGTCCGGATCCGATCATACCCCAGATGCCGAACATAATCCTGATATCATCGGGGACTCGGTCACCGAACCAACACCATTGGCCCATGCAATCATGGCAATAATCGGTCCATGGAGTGAACCCTTCCTGGCCTATCTCAATAGGCGAGAGCTCCCCGAGGACCAGAATGAGGGTCGATGCATCGTCCGATGCTCGAAAGCCTACATGGTTCATGAAGGAGAGCTCTACAAGAAAAGTACTACCGGAGTCCTTCAAAGGTGTATCTCCGAAGAAGAGGGGTGATAGCTCTTGGCCTTAATCCATGCTGGTCTTGGCAGTCATCATGTCGCAGCTCGGGCTCTTGTAAGTAAGGCCTTCCGAATGGGATTTTTTTGGCCTACGGCCCGAGAAAATGTGCAAGACCTCGTCCAACATTGTGTAGGATGCCAGCTTTTCGCCAACCAAACCCATATGCCACCTACCGCCCTACAAACAATCCCCATTACTTGGCCCTTTGCGGTCTACAGGCTTGACATGGTCGGACCCCTTAAAGGGGGAAGCCACAAGAAAAAGTATCTGTTGGTCATGGTCGATAAATTCACTAAGTGGATAGAGGCCAAACCGATTAAAATGGCCGAAGCCGGACCAGTGATAGATTTCATATCCGGTGTCGTACACCGTTATGGTGTCCCACACAGTACCATCACCGATAACGGCTCTAACTTCACAGCCGACAAAGTAAAAACCTGGTGCACTAATCTAGGCATCAAGCTCGATTATGCCTCCGTCTATCACCCTCAAACAAACGGTCAAGTCGAATGGGCTAATGGCTTGATAATGAGCGGCACTAAACCCAGACTAGTGAGATCCTTACAGGAGTCAGATAAACACTGGGTTGAGGAGCTTGACTCCATACTCTGGGGGCCGCAGACCACGCCCAATCACACGACTGGATACACACTGTTCTTTATGGTGTACGACACAGAGGCCATCTTGCCCTGCGACATTATCCACGACTCACCTTGAGTCTGCATGTACGAGGAGAAAGAAGTCGAGCTCCATCAGCAAGATGACCTAGATGGTCTGGAGGAGGAGTGTGATATCGCAAAAGCTCGCTCAGCATTCTACCAACAATAAGCTCGAAGATACCAAACCAGAGAAGTGCGGGCCAAGACTTACGATGTTAGTGAACTCGTTCTATGCCTACCAGAGAAGAAAAAGGACAAGCTCAAGCCCAAATGGGAGGGTCCCTTCATTATTGATGAAGTTCTCACCGGAGGAGCCTATCGCCTTTGTAATGCATCGGACGATCGCTTGGAGCCGAACCAATGGAACGCTGCCAGACACCGAGGATTCTACGCCTAAGTCCGAACCCACTGTGTGTTACCTTTTTCTATTCTTTTCTCTTTCTTCTTTTCGTTTTTATATAACTTTTTGGCTCATGTTCGGATAAATCGCACACTTGAGGGGTATACATCCTGAAATGTACATACCCCACAATACCTGGGGCTTCTTTTCACAAGAAGCTTATTATTATTATTGTTATTTTTCGAGCATCAAGCTCCTGCTATATATGTGCCATCTACTCACATATGTCTTTTCTTCGCCATTATATGCACCTTTATGACTTAAGTTTTTGCCAGGCTGGGTTGCCTGGCTCATGTGCTTATGCCCTACGTTCCCGCTTGTTCGGCTAGGGCATAAAGGGAGCACCTCTGCGATTGTTACAGCCGGGTTATCTGGATGTGTACGTCAGATGGGTGAAGCCGAAAGCTAGCATTCTTAAGGGAATGATAGGTCGGTGAGCAAAAGGCAAACTGCGCTCGTTGCAATACAAAACCCCAGATTATAACACGTACTGTGATTTTTTAGCATCATAGCTTCGGTATGCACAAAAACTGCATGCTGGCCCAGGGAAAGGAAATCTTAACGGAACTATTCTCTCTGGAAGATGTTTCTTACAATCAACTGTAATATAACATAACTCCCCGAATACAACTTGTCAATTCAAGCAACTATGACCGGACTGCCTGGTTTCTGAACATACTATGGTGTTTACCTACGGTATAGTATTCGGAAACAGTCCAAACCTAAGGTTTTTGGAGGTCGAAGCAGAAAGTCTGCCACGACAATCATTTTACAAATTTGGCTGGAGACAAGTTTGTCAATAAAGTACATTGCTAATGGGACTCAAAAACTTCTTCCTCCTCTAGACCCTCTAACAGGTTGTCTAGGTTACAATCCTGCTGAGAAAACTTGGCGGCTATCTTCACTTGGTCATACACCAGGCTGACCCGAATTTCCTGTTCATCAGATCCTCGAGGTCCGACCCGCGCCATATGATTCGGATCAAGTCCTGTGTGCCATGTTTTCACCATGGCCCAGGCTTCCCGTGCAACTTCTCGGCAGGCTGATATCTTCTATAGCCCAAAACGGTGCCAAGCTCCCTTCAAGAAATTAACGAGTTCCTCCATACTTCCTGGAGGACAATCGGTTGGCCATAAAGCCTTTGCGATGTTTCTCATTGCTTTCCGGGGTCGTTCGTGCACCTTCGATAGCTCTTGTAGCATGTCGCCCTGAAATCCGGACACCTCTTCTTCGGGCCGCCCAGTCAGCACACCTACAACAATAAACTTGTTAGGATTCGCATTAGCGAGCTACGCGGAAGTAGGTTAAAAAGCATATTGAATATGCCACCTCTCAGCTTTCGGTTCTCCTTCAAGGCGTCCGCTAGTTGAGCCCACACGTCTTTCAGCTCTTCGCCTAGCTGGGTATTGGCATCTTGTAGCTTATTCTTTTCATTCCTTGTTTGTGTCAGTACACGCTGACCAGCGGCCTCTTGCCTTTCGGCATGCTGTTTAGCCACTTGCACGGCCTTCAGTTTCTCTTCTAGCTGACCCGGTGATCCTGCCATCGTAAATACAATGGTGTTTATTTGAAAAAATATTACTAGCACATGATCATATTTTCCGGGCAGGAGGGGACATTACCTGTCGGTGCCTCCTTGGACTTCTCTAGTTCGGTGGTAACAGTAGTTTACTGGGTTTGACAATTTTCTAGCTCCTGAGATAGCATGTTGTTCTTGTCCGTGAGTACTTGATTATACAACGATCCTTAAAATCAGTTGTTTCAACTATTTTCAAGTCTCAGGGGCTACTAGTGCATGATTATTAAATCTACGCAGTACGATCTTACCCGCATGTCCTTTGAAAGCTGGTAAGTAGCTCCAGCAAGCCCATCACGAGCAGCTCGGATGTATGCATCCGCCGAGATGAAGGCATTGAATGCCTCTTCAGTAAAGTTGGGGTCGCGCATAGTGGCCCTCCAGTGCCGATGGTTCATGGCACTCTCCACTTCGGAGTTGGTGATGGGTACATTATCCAAATCTTCGGAGAGAGGACAATCTGGCATTGCACCCGCATCAGCTCTAGCCCGGGAGGCAGGGTTCGGGGTCGGATTATTGGACGTATGTCTGGCAACGTCTCCGGATATCGTCCGGCGAATGGTCTTCCTGAAATATGGTGTAGTAAGGAATGTCACAATTCGGTATGATTGCCATGCAGCATAGTAGAAACCATACCTCTTCGATGAAGGCTGGGCAGTGTCGCCATCCGCCTTTATCTTCGAAGACCCACCTTGCGGGGGCTCCCCCTTTTAAGGGATACCACTGGTGCGGAGTGGCGAGGCGAGGGCCGCCCCATTAAAATACAAGACAGTGCAGTGGGTGAAGCGCAATAAGAAAACTAAAACTCTGTTAGAGGATACATCTTCAGGGTACTTATGTGAGAAGAAGGGAGAAGACCGGGGTAGTCGGCTTTAATGGCCACTTCCGTGCCATCGTAACTCGCTTGATAAAAAAAACCCTCCTTTAGCTCTACGGATATATCTGGATCCTGTTCGAATCCATTATTCAGGTCCTGATTATGGTCCTCCGGCTGCGGTGCGGGGCTATAGATCTCTGCGACAACTTTCCTCCATTCCTGTTAAGAAATGGTGGGGTTAAGTTCAGTTGGGTATGACTCGGGAGGAGTATTAAGTAAAGTTACTAAGCAAAGGCTTACCCAGCTGGCAGGGTTGTACCGACTATGCGCCACACTTCGGCTCCGCCCACCTTATGGTGAGTGAATTCCTCTTTCTCCCCCTTAAAAAGGTCAGCCAGCATGGCGCCCAAGGCGGTGAAGTTGTCCAGACCCTTATGTTTGCATCGTGTTGCGTCATCTTCTCCGTTGTAATGCCACATGGGGAGTCCTCTGGATTGGAGCGGCTGAACGCCCCCCGTTATTGAAATTTCCATTACCTCAATAATGGACAGTCCGGATTGGGCGAGTGTTTTTATCTTGTCCATTAGTTTCTGAACCTCCACACTGTCTTCCTCCTTGAGGCTTCGGGGGCGCCAGCTATGGCGCTTCTTTAATGGAGCATTGGAAAACGCGGGCAGGCCTCGTTGGACTGGGTCAGAGAGAACGACATCTTCAATATCAAACCACTCTAAGGGCCACTCTTTGGATGCCTTCTTTGGAGTACCGAATAGGTATCTTGTCCCGGCTATGCGCCACACTTCGGCGCCGCCCACCTCGAATATGGATCCTTTTTGGGAGCGAGGGACGAGGTAGAAAAGCTTCCTCCATAATTCAAAATGGGCCTCGCGGCCTAGGAACAGCTCGCAGAGAGCGACGAAGCCCGCGATGTGCAAAATAGAGCCTAGCGTGAGGTTGTGCAGTTGGAGGCCATAGTACTGAAGGAGACCTCGTAGGAATGGGTGGATTGGAAATCCAACGCCTCTTAGTAAAAAGGAAATGAAGCACACTCTCTCCCCTTCTGAAGAATTAGGGAATTTTTTTGCCAAGGCTTCGCCAGTAAAAGTGGTTAATCCCGACCGAACGGGGACTAGATCTGCAGGGGGGGGTATCCTTGCATCTGGAGCTTGGTCAGCTGGGCATGGGATATAGAACATCTCTCCCAATCACCTTTTTGCCGACCGTGGGGGCGAGTAGTAGAACTGGGAGCGCTGGACATGCTTGCGTGGTTTCTTGTGGCAAACTCTAAGGATTTTCCGCCTGATGTGGAATTGCATATGAGATTCAATCTCCTTAAATAGACGCCTTCCCTACATGGCCCGGGTGTTATGTGTAAAAATGCTTGGACCCTTTGCATTTGTCTGACACGTGGAAGCCGGAGTAGTCATGGCGCAGAAACCGACGGATATAACATTTAATGTAAAGCCGAGTTGTTTGATGAACTCACCAAGACCGAAGAGGTAAATCCGAATATAGTCCTTTGGTTCAGATGCTTTGAAGTCGGCGGAGGAGGAACCCGCCTTGCAATGCCGAAGACAATTTGCACGCCGAACACGTCGACATTGAGGACTGGTTCAGGGGCTACCGAGGGAGTCCTGCATTATGGGGTCCTCGGGCGTCCGGGCTATGTGACGTGGGCCGGCTGATGGGCCGTGAAGATACAAGACGGAAGACTTTCCCCCATGTTTGGATGGGACTCTCCTTGGCGTAGGAGGCAAGCTTGGTGTGTGAATATGAAGATTCCTTTCTTTGTAAACCGAATTTGTACAACCCTAGCCCCCTACGGTATCTATATAAACCAGAGGGTTTAGTCCGTAGAGGCAATCATAATCATACAGGCTAGACATCGAATAAGGCAAAGCTCTGCCACTTCAGGAGGACTGGCAAAATCCTGCAACTTTAGGAGGACAAGGCAAAGCTCTACCATGAGCTCGACCTGCTGAAGGAGGAGAACGCCGGCTGGAGGAAGCTGCATGAGAAGAGTAGTTCCTCGATGAAGATGTTGCAGGCCCTCATCATGGAACAGAAGGAGGAGTTGGCGAAGCTCCACATCGAGCACCCGGTTTCTGTCAAGGTACGTAATGCGACCGTGGAACAGATGATGAAGGCTTGCGTCGAAAAATCCTGCGTCATGGACAGAATGATGAAGATGGCAGACGAGATGCGCAAGGAGATGGAGGGCGTGGAGGGGATGAAGCAGTTACGACTCTGCGGCCAGCAACCCTTCATGTAGTAGAGATCAGCACCCCAGACTTGTGTGTGCGTCTTCCTTCTTTTTTGGGGGTGATAATCTTGCTTCTTCTTTTGCTCCTATGTTTCTTATTTTGATTCAGGTGTTTCATCATATGTGTCACATTCTCTACGAGGCATGCATAGAACAATGCTAATGATGAGCAGCACCGTGGGGTCGATAACTAGCAAATTAAATCATTTTTATCGCCATATGGCACTGGGTTGCCGTGTTTCATGCTCCTCCGTCGTACTAGTACTCCAGTGGAAAACTTGACTATGCCGCATGGTTCTTTGCTCCTCCTTAGGTCGTCAGCAACATTTATACAAGCTATCAAATCACAAGGCACCGCCTTCCAGTAGTAATGAGCCGTCAAATCACATAGCCCCTCACCTCTCGTGAAACCGACCAAGCGAGACCGCCCCACCCTCTAGCCTTTTAAAAAATGTATACTTTTGTACAATAGTAGTATCGATGGATTGCACCATGGAGCAAAACTAACAAGATGAAATTAAATAAAAAGGTGGTACATATAGAGAGCGCTCGTCGCCAAATTATGCATATAGTACTATTAAAAAAAGCTAGTGAGTGCTTAAATGGGCTGCTAAATTCTATTAAAGAAATTAGCATACCTATTTAATTCTTGGGTTCTTATTATTTATGCACTAGTTGTGTATCACTACTCAGTTTTGCCATTAGAAGTTACAACTACTCAAATATGTCATCATTCCATGAGATGCTTGCTCAAAAATGCAATTAGATATCTCAAAAATGTCATTATTCTGTTAGATGTTTGCTCAAAAATACCATTAGACATTGTTATTTTCACGTCAAACCCGTTAACCATGTTATATGACAAAAATAAGCCGATTATCTCTATCTCACAATGATAAGTGTGGCCCCGCTTTTCTAGAGTAACCAAGGGAATAATTTTACAGGAAAATAAGAACGCTGTTGTGATCAAGTAGGCCCCACACTTTATTGTACTGTAGTGAGATAGGGGGAGAGCTGGCATGTTGGTCCATAGGTATTTATGTCATTATAACATGGAAAATGAGATTTGAGTCACAATAATGGTGTCCAGCACAACACACCCCTCAAATAAAACTAAGCACCCTGAAATTCTTTGACAACTAAACTGCTGGCTCTATGATGTTGGCCATATATATTGTACGTATATAATGTGAAGAAACGAGTGGTAGTACTACCAACTAAAAGATGAACTGTATGAAATACTAGTATGTATGTACTGAAGAGTTAAAGTAACTAGAAGGAACATAACATAGTTCTGCTGGGGGCTCAGCACAACACACCCCACAAATAAAACTAAGCGCCCCTGAAATTAAACTAAGCAACTAATACAGTAGACACTGCATTTGAACCACCATGAGCAACGACACTGCCACCTTACTTGCACTCCTCGTCCACTTGCTTGACTTCGTCCTTGTCCCACTTCCTCTTGGACGATACTTCTTTGCTTGAACTGCACACTTGGCTCTTGCTCTTCATCCAACCCTTGTAGATATTGAAACAAAGGTAGGCATCCATTGCAACATACTGGATGTAGTCTATATCTAATACATTCCACTGCCATGCATGACGATGAAACTTGGGCGAAGGTTTCTTCAGTTTGCCGTACGAAGGATGAACCATGGCTCCTGCCAGGGTCAGCATTGAAGGCTGATCACGGGAGGGCACTAGACCATTCTTTTGGAGGTCGAAGGGCTTGCCTACAACGAGGCTTATCTGACCTAGGATTCTTCTATCTGTCGTTAAGTCTACAATAACAAATTTGACTAGGTCACCCGCGAGGAACTTCTTAAACTCCTCGCACTGAACATCGGCATGGCATATGTGCTAGACCAAGCACAAGTTATGCACGCAAACCTGGATCACAGCGGGCTTCATCTTCTCTTCCTCCTTTAGATTCTTCTCTTTGCCCAGGGTTGTGGTGTACTCAACATCTAGCCTAGTGACCCACTCATCATTTGAGTTTTCGAACATGCGTTTGAAGCGAGCAAGGCATCCTTTCACCGTCTCCGAAGAACGGGTGTAGATGATGTCGAACTCCTCATCAATGATGGTTCTAACCTTGTACTCACTGCCGATCATGGAGATTTAGGACGCCATGGATTTGGGAGGAGGGTTAGGATTAGTGGAACTGCCGTAATGTGAAAGGATGGGACGACTAGGAGCAAACTGTCGTAATGTTAAAGGATGTCTGGGGACGAGTAGGAGCGAACTGCTAGCGGTTCTTTGATTATAAAAATGCTGAGTGGGGCGTGCGAATAGCATGGTAGTGGCTTGCCTGGTGGATAAATGGATTCATGCATAGTACTATGGGGGCCCAATTTGATGTCATGTCTACTTGACGCCCAATTAAATGGCTTTCGATGTCATGTCAAGCATCGGGAAAATTACAGGTGATACGAAGCTTTCCATTCTCCCATCATATGGGCTTCCGAGAGCCCTTGGATCTGAGATCGAATGGTTGCATGGCGTGATTCTAGACCTATGGGTGAATAACCTATCCTGGAGGGTTATTCTGCAAATTTGCAACAACTTAGCATGCGACCGTTCGATCTCAGTTCCAAGGCAGCACTTATCCTGGTCGCGCCTACCACAATCGTTGCCTTGCTCGCGTGTTCACGCCCTTGGAGATTTAATACGGCGCATTAGGCTATCTGATGTTGGCATGTCATACATAGTCATCACTTAGTCACTCATACAACAATGTTAGCTATAAGGTTGGCTATAAGAATATTTTTTTCACTTCTCTCTATCTCTTTCTTCATAGTATTTATTGCATTTGCCAAGGAGTGACCTCTTCCAATGAAATGGTGCTTAGATGAGGTGCTAAGGGCATTAAATGGCTTAGAAACTCAAGTCCACAATGCATAGGTGCTTAGTTTTTTGTTGCTAAGTTTGCTTCATTTAATGAGATATAGACTCAAAATTGTCTTTTCACCTAGGTCACCAAACTAGTCTCTCTCTTCTTAATTAACTTGCCACATCAAACTTTTTGCCTATGTGACAGGCTTAGCACCTGTACGAGCAAGTACAATAGGGGCTACAAGCCCGCTTACATGGCATTCTTGCATAGGTGGAGGAAAGAGGGAAGGAAAAAGTGGAGGAGTGGGCTCTCATGCAAGAGCCAGCCTCTACATGGTGGAACATTGGGAGAGGAACCTATATACCATGGAGCTGGTCAGGAATCGGGAGACTCACGCCGGTCGAAGCTCCGCAGTTAAAATGATAATGGCAAGTCAAATCACAGTGCCCCACCTGTCTAGCAGTAACTCGCTCTCAAATCACATAGCCCTACGTTTGCAGCAGCCTACTCCCTCATCTTCTCGCATCTCCGTCGAACCGACAAGGCAGAACTGCCCCGCCTACCGCGCGAGAAAAGCCCCGCCCTCGATTTTTAAATAGTACAATATACTAATTTTGTATCCACGGATTGCGCCATGGAGCAAAGCCTCAAGAAAACGGCGGTACACATGTACGGAGTATACAACACGCCCGTCATGTTCGCATCGCACCCCAGACGGTCGGTCGGTCTAGCACGCCACTCTCCGAATGGAATGTGGGTCATATTGCATTTGCACACGCATGTGGGACTGCAATTGAGAACCGACCACAGGCACACTCCCCGGCCCCGCAAGTCGGGTGAGTTAATAGAAGAGAGAGAGACGAGCGATAGTACTAGAGAAGTGTCAGCGTCCTGGGAACGGGGGTACCTAGACCTGCCTACGGCCCAGGGCGTGGCTCATCCAGCAGCCTGGTACGGCCCATCTTCATCAATAACCACTCAAGAACCTCGCGAGGGGCCAAGCCTCGTGCGGCGGACGCCACCAAGACCACCTAGGATCAGCCTCCCTAGGTTGGCTCCTGAAGAGCGGAGATATCTATGCAAGGTGCACCTCGCGAGGTTCACGTGACGTGAGCCATGATGACCAAGGCCTAGCGGGCGCCAGCGGGTCCAGGGTGCTAGTTTCCTCTTTGGTGCTAAAGGGGCAAGCACAGGCAAGGAGTCTCGAGGCATCAAGCAAAGGTTTCCATATCGGTGGAACAAGACCAAGACCAGGAGGACGACAGGACGGACGTCACCATGGAGCCCATGGTGGCGTCACCACCAGAGCCTTTGGCGGGCGAAGACCACCTTTTGTCAGGAGAACTTGTACTAGTTGTCTCCCTTCGAAATTGGCCATTATGGGATCCCTTCCCGCCTAAATATTTTGGAAGAGGACTCGGGCCTCTATAAAGAGGACTAGCCACCACCTTAGCAAGGGACGGATCATTTAGACCATCCCCACACACACAAGATCACCGAGCTAAAGAACTCCTCTCCTCAGGAGGCTGTTCATTCCTTGTACTAGTTCATGCTCAGCCTATGAGGAAATCCACCACACCACACTGGAGTACGGTATTACACCAGAACGTTGGCCCGAACCAGTATAAACTCTCGTGTCTCTTGATCCTTGGGTTGGGTGAGCTAGGCCTAGAGATCATTGCGAGAGTGAGCGAGAGAGAGAGAGAGAGAGAGAGATCTTCGTGCGCACCCCAGTGTTCAAACCTCAAGGGTTTGCCGGAACCCATGATCCGACATTTGGCCCGCCAGGTAGGGGTGCGCTGAAGCCTCTCTTCCATCAGCTGATCCGCCAACACCCCACGGTCTCGATGTCCGGCGACCTGAGGACCAACGCCGACCATTGGGCTGCTTGGCCCGTCAGGGCGGCACCGTCCGCCCAAGGAGACCTCAACTCCACACTCCAGGAAGCTCGCACACTGCTGAACGCCATGGGACGTGGATGGCGTGGATCGATGCCTTCCACCGTCACACCGCGGCGTGCGCGGGTCGCCGCAAGATCCTCAAGCTATGCAATGGCGACGGTGCCACACACCTGATGGGAATAGGCGAACTTGCGAGCCGCGCTCGTGGTAGCGCGGGAGCTGTTGCGATGCTGGCTGATGGAGAGCGGCCGTGACACGTTGCTGGAACGCGTCGCTGAGCTATTGGATGCTGCAACTAGGGGTACGCCGCCTTTCTGCTCCCTACTTACATATCAAGTTGTGGCCAGGTCGCGCGACGGGCCTCGTCGTGCCCGCATGCTCCCAGGTGTACCAGGAGGGCTCGCCAGTGCAAGCATGACCAACGGTGCTAGACATCTGGTCGCGCCTTTGCCTTCCTCGGGTGGCGTAGGTGCGGGCGTTGCTCCTCATGGTCCCAATGGGGCGCCACCCTGCAGCCACCAGGGAGGCGCACCGGCTCGGTGGTGTGGGGCACTGGGCATCCCGACGGAGGTTCCGAAGAGATAGTTCAGGAAGCCTATGTGCCCCGCATGGTGGATCGAGAGTACACGCCAGAGGATGACCCCTGCATGTTCCTGGAGCAGGGCTGGGAAGAAGAGATGCTGGAGGTAGAAGCCTTCCATGAGCCACCCAGGAGCCTCGCCGACCCTGCCAACGACAACAATCGCAGGGTACCACTGATATCTTAGGAGCAGGCTTACGCTAACCATGGGTCGCAGGTGGACCAGGCCGCAGCGGCAGACGGCGACCCCAGCGTGGCAGCCCCACTCTAGCCAGGGGTAGCGTGCTGGGGGCTGCTGTGCTGGGGTCCGGAGCAAGGCCCTCCATCATGTCGCGCGGGGCAACGCGTCGCCCAGAGGTAGGTCCTCTGCCGGGGAGGCGCCGGCGAGCCCTCCCCCGGCAGAGGGACCGTGGTCGCCGAGGGTGCCGATAGCGTCCCCTTTGCCCCTTAGCATCGTCTTGGTTTCCGGACGCCCCAATGCTGGTCGAGGGTGGCACAAGGCGGGGCCCTCGTCTGGCAATATGAAGCAAGGCTCACACCTATGAAGGTCTCCGCCCGTGACACTCTCACATAATAATGAGTGGGGCTGTACACGCCCCGGAGTCTCTGGAGAGCCGCCCTTGGGCCCCGGGGGCTCCCACCCACGTCCTAGTGGAAGCACCATGATTAGCGCTGGCCGTCGACACTGTCCCCCAATGACTATGCTCATGGCCAGTGAAAGCACTAGGCTCCGCGCTGGTGAGAAGACAAGAAGACTAGCTAGGTGCCGGACGCGGCCATTTCCTTTCAACCCCTTTTCTGTAACTCGATTTGACGCCTTTGGGATTTGAACTTGAAGTCGTATTTTCATTGGCAAGCATGGGGGGCATCTTTTCTCATTCGTGTTGATTTCTTGAGTTTTCCAGCTCCGTGCCTTGTTTCGAGGACAGCGCCTGCTGCCCCTCCTTTACAAGCACCTCGTGAGCGTGGGCTGGGCGCGGTATGCGCGGAAATCTCGCCGTGATCTAATGCTTGTCTCTCGAGGGGCCCTCTCGTGCGGACTAGCAGGCTCCTCATAAGCCCGAAACCTTGCGAGCCCGCGGAGGAATCCCCTCGGGAGAAATGCACATCGACAACTACAAGACCTGTCTGGTGCTTGTCTAGACTGAAGTAAGTCACTACAGCAAATTCGCGGAAGAACTTGAGAACTCGCAAAAGCATGCCTTAAGTCTGGCACAGGAAATAAAACAATAGTCTAATTACATGAGGGGCTCCCCCTCCCCAAAATGCTCTTACATCTTGAAGGGTCATGCCCAAGCCTTTGCGCGCAGGTTCAGAACAAGGAGCGTGGGTGTGAGGCCCCAAGACCGGAGCTTCAGGTGCCTTCCATGAATTCCGGGTTTCGTCGTGTGATTTGTTTGGTTCGTTGCATTCATCATTGCATCATGTGCATTGCATCATGTCATCATGCCATCTTTTTCTTAAAGCTAACTAAAACTCATCTAAATAAATTGCATAGATCGTTGATCTATTTAACTCGAGGGAAGTCACGTGGTGGTTTCTCTTTAAAACATACCCTTCCAATATTTAGGGAGCTATATAAAATATTCCATTAGTTTGGAATTAACGGCAACAAACATGCATTATGAATCCCTCTCGTTTCTAAACTATTTTTTTTGCATCCATGATCTTTCCCCCAAGGCCCTTCTCCAAGTGCAAACCATTTCACTTCTTCCTTCTTTCAAATTTCACCCATTTATTGCAAGTGGCTTTCTCCTCTTTCTTTAAAATGTTCATATGTTGCCTATAAATGCTAGACTGTGCCAAGACCACCTCCTCCAATTTTCAGGTATTTTGGAAGTGTTTTGGTTGGGCTAAGGATTTATTCGAGTTTGAGTTTTTTTCAAACTTGCATAAAAATTGCAGCCTCTAAAAAATTGCCAAAGCATTTTATTCAAATATCTCAGAAACCCAGGATCCAAGGGATATTTTTATATACCCCATACCCTTCTCCTTACCCCCTGATCTTTTGTTTTGACTTCCGGTTATTTTCTTAAACAGAATATGAGATTTAAGAGGGGGAAGGTAGTGCAACAGCCTAGCTGGCCGGCCCATCTGCAGCCTGAACCGGCCCAAACCTCCCCTGGGCCAGCCGCCCCTTGGCTAAACCTAGCCCGACTGCTCTCTCTCTCTCGTTCTCACCTTCTCCCTCCAGGTAGCGCCGCCACCCCCATAGTCCCTCTCCCTCGATCCCCATCTCTCTTTCTCTCGCTCCTCTCCCCAGCCTCTCCTGCTCGACGCCCTCTCTGTCTCGTCCTCCCACACCGCCGCCAAGTTCACCCGGAGCCCCGCTGGACCCTGTGCCCGCACCCGTCATCTTCCACGCCCAGCAGGAGCCCCGCACCGCTCGTCCCAATCATTTTGACCGGAGCTCGCCGGAGCCTCAGCACCGGTCGTCGCCGGATCTCCTCCTCGGCTCCACCCTACCGGCTCACGGCGCCGCCGATCTCGCACTGCCGATCGCCGCCGTCCTTCTCCTCCTATAGCCGGTCCCTCCTCCCTTGCACCTCCCTCTCCATTGCTGCATCGCCCCACCTCTGCATCTGGCCACCACCTGCAAGCAGCTCCGTCGGAGCCGTGCCTACCTCACCGGACAGCCTCTGCCATGGCCTTCCTCCATCACCGAGTTGCTGCCCCTTCTCCACGCCACGACCACGCCCGCACCTTGTTGTGACTTCTCCGCGCCGGGGACCTCCATCGCGCCTCCCTGCTTCGTCCGGCCGACGTGTCGCCATTCTCCAGCGCCGCTTCGAGCTCGTCATCCGCGACCTCCTCCGTTCGGGATATCGTCATTCCTCGTCGTCCCGTCGCCGGAGTTCACGCCCAAGGCCTGCTGCAACCTCACCATCGACCATGTTGTTGCCTTCTTGTACTGCTTTCGCTGGACGCTAAGACCACCGCGACACCTGAACATCGCGTCGTTGTTCACTGCCCACCTCACGTCGTTTCCGCCAAGACCCTGTGTTGGGCCCTTTGAACGACTATAGAACCTGAGACTGGGATTTTTCGCCAAGTCCCTCTCCGACTAGTGTACCACTACCATCGACGAAGACATGTGCATCGCAAGCGTCAAGTTCATCTACCGTCGACCGCGAAGGGCTCGGAGTCAGCAAGCACCTCTCCAAACGAAAGGGAACGATTACCGTTGCCAAGATCGAGAGTACCTTTACGAAAAACGCCAAGTACCCCTTCATGTCGGCAAGACCCGCAAGTCGGACCCCGAACGATTGACGACTCGTGGACCATGTACAACTACCGTCGCCATGACTATGAACATCTATGAACCGTGTACAACTATCGTTGCACAAAGAACCCTGGGTCACAAGAAGTACCTCTACCATCGTCGTGTACCACTACTTCCACTATCGTCGTCGTGGACCTGAAAAGTTCGCGAGTACGACTACTTCCTCTAGGACCCGCGAGAACCGCTACTTTCACCACCATTGCGAGAACAACTACTTCCTCTATGAACTGATCCGCTTTGAAACGCACGCTTCGAAGGTATAACCGCCGAGAATGACCGTCCGAGAATGAACGCATGTCTTGTATGAGATGCATGTTTGGATGTTGTATCCTCCCGTGAACGTTAGTTGTTTCCCTTGCTTGGCACCATCGTCGTCCTGTGGGAACCCGGTATCCGGGATCACCCCACCGTCCTTGCATGGCACGCTCCCGTCACTTTTCCTTTTGCACCGCTATCTCCATGAGCTACCGAAACCAATATGTTGCCGTGGCATCATTTTCGGATTCGTTGTCGTTGCACCCCTTTCGTTTCCGCCACTTTGACAAATGCTTCATAATATGCTCATGTCAACATTTTCATAAAATTGCATAAACTTGAACATGGCATCCGCATCATGTTAACAATGTCAAGAATGGTTTAAATTGTTGTTTGCATTAATTCGCTAAATGCAAATGGGGATTTACCGGATTTGTTGTTTGTTATGTCCGGCCCCATTTAAATTGTTTAGATAGTATAGTTTTGTTATGCTTCACCTCTTGTCATGTTAACCAACATTTAATATTGTTGAGTATCTAACCGGGAGTGAACTAAATAATTGGTGTGGTGTTCCATCAATATGCAACTCGTTGCATATTGGGATCCACTTAACTTGTAGTTTTGTTTGTGCACTTTGCCATGCCATACATATTTAAACCGGACATGCATCATGCCATGTTTATGTGATGGTTGTTTACCATGTTGTTTGCTCCTTTTCGGTGTTGCTTCTTCGGGTTAGTTTCGATAATGTCGCGTTTGTGAGGATCCGTTCGACTACGTCTGTTTGTCTTCCTCATGGACTCATTCTTCTTCCTTGCGGGATTTTAGGCAAGATGACCATACCTTCAAAATCACTTCTATCTTTGCTTGCTAGTTGCTCGCTCTATTGCTATGTTGCGATACCTACCACTTGCTTTATCATGCCTCCCATATTGCCATGTCAAGCCCCTAACCCACCTTTACTAGCAAGCTGTTGTTTGGCTATGTTACCGCTTTGCTCAGCCCCTCTTATAGTGTTGCTAGTTGCAGGTGAAGATGAAGATCGTTCCATGTTGGAACATGGATATGTTGGGATATCACAATATCTCTTATTTAATTAATGCATCTATATACTTGGTAAAGGGTGGAAATCTCGGCCTTATGCCCGGTGTTTTGTTCCACTCTTGTCGCCCAAGTTTCCGTCATACCGGTGTTATGTTCCTTGATTTTGCGTTCCTTACGCGGTTGGGTGTTATGAGAACCCCTTGACAGTTCGCTTTGAATAAAACTCCTCCAGCAAGGCCCAACCTTGGTTTTACCATTTGCCACCTAAGCCTTTTTCCCTTGGGTTCTGCAGACTCAAGGGTCATCTTTATTTTAAACCCCCGAGCCAGTGCTCCTCTGAGTGTTGGTCCAACCTGTCAGGCGCTGGTGAGCACCAGGGGCAACTCTGGGTTGGCCTACCGGAATCTTGGACAATCTGGTGTGCCTTGAGAACGAGATATGTGCAACTCCTATCGGGATTTGTCGGCACATTCGGGCGGCTTTGCTAGTCTTGTTTTACCATTGTCGAAATGACTTGTAACCGGGATTCCGAGTCTGATCAGGTCTTCCCGGGAGACGGAATATCCTTTGTTGACCGCGAGAGCTTGTGATGGGCTAGGTTGGGACACCCCTGCAAGGTTTTGAACTTTCGAAAGTCGTCCGCGGTTATGGGCATATGGGAATTTGTTAATGTCCGGTTGTAGATAACTTGACACTTCACTTAATTAAAATGAATCAACCGCGTGTGTAGCCGTGATGGTCTCTTTCCGGCGGAGTCCGGAAAGTGAACACGGTTTTGGTGTTATGTTTGTGGGTAAGTAGTTTCAGGATCACTTCTTGATCACTTCTAGTTCACGACAGTGCTTTGCTTCTCTTCTCACTCTTATTTTGCGTATGTTAGCCACCATATATGCTTAGTGCTTGCTGCAGCTCCACCTCACTAACCCTTTCCTGCCTTTAAGCTTAAATAGTCTTGATCGCGAGAGTGTAAGATTGCTGAGTCCCCGTGACTCATAGATATTTCCAAACAGTTGCAGGTGCTGATGATACCACTGCAGGTGACGCAACCCATCTCAAGTGGGAGCTCGATGAAGATCTTGATCGTTTTCTTGTTTCGTTGCCTGTTGATCAGTACTGGAGCACAGTTGGGGTGATCGAGGATCTAGGAATTGGGGTTGTCTTCTTTTATTTTGGTTCTGTAGTCGGACCTTGTTTATATTCTAGATGATGTATGTTATATTAATGTATTGTGTGAAGTGTCGATTGTAAGCCAACTCTTTATCCCTTTCTTATTCAGTACATGTGATGTGTAAAGATTACCCCTCTTGCGACATGCCTACCATGCGGCTATTCCTCTAAGTCGTTCCCTGACATGTGGGAGATATAGCCGCGTTGTGGGTGTTACAAGTTGGTATCAGAGCCATCCCCGACTTAGGAGCCCCCTGCTTGAACGAAACGCTGACGTTGTTGAGTCTAGAACAAAATGTTACGAGTCTTAGGATTATATATATCGGAGAGTAGGATTATGTTTACTCCTCTGTCCCTTCGTCGCTCTGATGAGGCCTCCTGATGTAGAGTTTTGAGTCTTCTCTCCTCAAATTTCACTAAAAAATATTTTAGGATCACACGGGTATCTTGGAATCGTTCTGATGGTTTTGTGACGAGAATATTGTTCTTGGTGCGTCCTTACATTTAGGTGTTGTGGCAGTGTCCCAGGGAGTTGATCTCCGAGGTGTTGTCGTCACAATTTTATCGTTGCAGTTCTGGAATACCTGAGTTTGCCGAGATCGAAAATCTCTTTTATGCAGTTGTTGGTGAGATAACCTCAACGTCACCCAGTACTGGGGCGGGAGTTCGGGAGTATTGCCATAACTCGTATAACGGATGCTTTTCGAAGGTTGAGGTAAATGATTTCCATGGGGTTCTTGGTTATGTGTTGAAGGACAGATACAGCTGGATGTAGGAATTGCTAGTTTGGGTGAGATATTATGCTTCCCATGTATCCCCAACACTTGATTTCATAACCAGAAAGTTTTGGGGGTTTATAAGTGGGAAGTCAAGTATCATGTACGATATCTTTCCAATAGACACATGATACGATATGGGATCTATCATATGTATGTTTCCGGCTTATCTCCTAAGTAAATCCTTGTTTTGTTTTGATTGTGGTATTCTAGTTGCTTCGAAGTAAAATGTGGACTCCATACCTTTCCTAAACGGTGTTCTCATATTTCTATGTGAATACTAATCCTTCGTGACCATCGAGATTGTCTTGTCATTTCTTTTCCAACGGGCTCGTTTCTCGTCAAGATCATCCTATCATTTTCCCCATTCGCGAGATCAAATTTCAGTTCTTCTCAAAGGTGTTTGCTTCATCCGTCCCCAAGTTGCCTTTGTTTTCCCGCCCTCCCACCCTTCTTATTGAAGGACTCAAATTTCTTAATCAAGTATCCATCTTATAGATGTGAAGTCTCTTCATTCTTTTCTTCCAATGTTCGTATCCGGTGATTCTCATGAAGATTCTAACGGAGCTTCAAGTTCATCATTCTTTGTTCTTTTTCTTCTCCGGTGGTTTAAATTCAAGCTTTGTCAATCATATCCTTCTCTCGTTTCAAATGTGTTCTCATGCCGGTGCACCTCTTAATCATCCACTCTTGCTATTCTATTGTTCCAGAGTGCTGAAGATGCCTCAGAAGATTCGTTTCCATTCTTAATCCATTCAAGTTATTTCGTGGTTGTTACCTCATTCAAGCCATTTAAATCAACCGGTGCAATCTCCCTTTCAAGTAATCATTCAACAGTGTATCTTTTGAGTGGTCCCTAACCCACAAGTCTTTTCCTAGGATCTTACCTAACTCTTCTAGTTTTCCCGGAGTTATTCTCAAATTCATTTCAAAGTTTGATGTAAGAATGAATTATCATCTGTCAGATGACTTCTCCAAGATCGCTTTCAAATTCTTTTCATCATTTGTTCAGCCTTTCTATTCTTCATCCCGGGGTATCTCAATAATTCATGGTGGTGTTTCTCGTTGTCATTCTCGGATTTTGAAGACCGAAGATGAGTTTTTCCTCCAAATCTTACCTGTTCTTTCAAAGATTCGTGATTCTAGCTTGATGCTTTCCTCTCATAATTGTTTTTGATTATGAGCATTCTTTTTACCCTTCCGGAGCAATTCAAGATTCTTTTCAATTTGCTTCTCTAGAGCCCATCATCTCAGAATTATTCATTACAGCTTTCAGCTCTTGTTCTCCAAATCTTACCGGTGCATCATTCAAGTTTTCTCTAAGCAGCACGTGATCTTTTCGTTCACTTGTATCAAAATCCCCTCAAGTATCTTCATTCATTTTTCAATTCTTTCCGGTGATTTGTGCTTTTGCTACTTTCATTTTTAATTCTTACGGCGGCTCATTCAAGAATTATCTTCCATTGCTATTGTATCAATTCATCCGTTCTTCCAAATCCTACCGGTGGTTCGCAGAAGATCTTCCCAAGTTGGCGCTATATCTATCTTAATCCTTTCTATGAGAATAAGTAGTATGCCAAAGCCGTTGTTTATCATCAATTTAAATTGGTGAGGGATATGCATAACATAATTCTTATTCTTGTTCATCCAAGTGATTAATTCCTTATTCCGGAGGCTCATCAAATTCTCGGTTTTGTTGTTTCATCATTTCTTTTCCCAGAGTTCCAAGCTCTCATCATCACGAAGATCCATCTAAATCACTGCAAGGCTTCAATCTTATTCTTTTCTTCCTTCACTTCTTTTTGATCATTCTTTTATTACCGGAGTTCTTCATGGAGGTTCTACATGATGGTTCAGCAAGGATTTAATTCCTTCTCGAAGTATTCATCGAGATTATTTTCAGAGGAGGCCAAGTATTCTTCAGCTTGCATTCCGAAGTGCAATTCCTTCTACCTTATCTTTTCAGGTGGTGTTATGTCATTCTTGACAATTTCCCTTCGTGTTTCATGATTCGCAAGTTGTCAAGTATGAGATAGTTAAACCCATCAATTTCTTCGAGCATGAGCTCTTCTCAATCCATCATTCTCTTCGTGGAGTTATCTTGGGTTATATTTCATCTAAAGCTTTCCCTAAGGATTGTTGCTATTTATGGTGCTTATAAATGATCCAAGTTCTTCATTTATAAACACCCGGTGATATAAGCTTCTTGTCTTCTTGGTGATATCAATCCAATCTTTTGTCTTCCGTTAGTGGCAGAATTTTCACCTCATAACTTTGAGAAGTTTTCCTTAATCCCACTACAAGTTTATTCGTTTCATTGTTGATAACCCAACAACTCCATTCTAGCATTTGTTGTAAGCATACTCTCTCAAGATCTCGTTTCCCTCCGTTCATTCCATTCCATTCTTTCATTTTCTTTCGGAGGCTTTGTGATGTTGCTCTCTTCTCTCATCATCTCGAATTGTGAGGATCAAGTTCTTTTCATTCTTATCCATTTAACTGGAACGTTGTGTCCTCTGCTCAAGTTCTTTTCATCTTATCAAGTCTTGCATCCCTTTTCAACCGGAGTGCTGTTCAAATTTGTTCTTCCTTGTTCCTCTTTTCTGCCGGAGATTGTCAACTTCGTTCATCTCCGTTGTATTCTTTTCTCGAAATGGTTTAACCTTTCAAGGTTCTTTGGTTTCACTCATTTGTCAAAGAAGCAACTTAGTTTTACCTCTTCTCTTTCTCTTCCGTTTCTCTTGGGTGCCATCCTAGATCTCAAGATGAGATCCTCTCGTAGTGGTGGAGTGTTGTGACGCTCCAAGACCGGAGCTTCAGGTGCCTTCCATGAATTCCGGGTTTCGTTGTGTGATTTGTTTGGTTCGTTGCATTCATCATTCCATCATGTGCATTGCATCATGTCATCATGCCATCTTTTTCTTAAAGCTAACTAAAAATCATCTAAATAAATTGCATAGATCGTTGATCTATTTAAATCGAGGGAACTCACATGGTGGTTTCTCTTTAAAACATACCGTCCCAATATTTAGGGAGCTATATAAAATATTCCATTAGTTTGGAATTAACCGCAACAAACTTGCATTATAAATCCCTCTCGTTTCTAAACTTTTTTTTGCATCCATGATCTTTCCCCCAAGGCCCTTCTCCAAGTGCAAACCATTTCACTTCTTCCTTCTTTCAAATTTCACCCATTTATTGCAAGTGGCTTTCTCCTCTTTCTTTAAAATGTTCATCTGTTCCCTATAAATGCTAGACCGTTCCAAGACCACCTCCTCCAATTTTCAGGTATTTTGGAAGTGTTTTGGTTGGGCTAAGGATTTATTTGAGTTTGAGTTTTTTTCAAACTTGCATAAAAATTGCGGCCTCTAAAAAATTGCTAAAGCATTTTATTCAAATATCTCAGAAACCCAGGATCCCAGGGGTATTTTTATATACCCCATACCCTTCTCCTTACCCCCTGATCTTTTCTTTTGACTTCCGGTTATTTTCTTAAACAGAATATGAGATTTAAGAGGGGGAAGGTAGTGCAACAGCCCAGCTGGTCGGCCCATCTGCAGCCCGGACCGGCACAAACCTCCCCTAGGCCAGCCGCCCCTTGGCTAAACCTAGCCTGACTCCTCTCTCTCTCTCTCTCGTTCTCACCTTCTCCCTCCAGGCAGCGCTGCCACCCCGTAGTCCCTCTCCCTCGATCCCCATCTCTCTTTCTCTCGATCATCTCCCCAGCCTCTCCTGCCCGATCCCCTTCGGCACCCTCTCCCTCTCGTCCTCCCACACCGCCGCCAAGTTCACTCGGAGCCCTGCTGGACCGCGTGCCCGCACCGGTCATCTTCCACGCTCAGCAGGAGCCCTGCTCCGCTCGTCCCAATCTTTTGGCCGGAGCTCGCCGGAGCCCTACCACCGGTCGTCGTCGGACCTCCTTCTCGGCTCCACCCTGCCGGCTCACGACGCCGCCGACCTCGCTCTGCCGAGCGTCGCCACCCTTCTCCTCCTACAGTCGGTCCCTCCTTCCTCGTGCCTCCCTCACCATTGCTGGATCGCCCCACCTCTGCATCTGGCCGCCACCAGCGAGCAGCCCCGCCGGAGCCATCCCTACCTCACCGGACAGCCTCTGCATGGCCTTCCTCCATCGCCGAGTTGCTGCCCCTTCTCCATGCCACGACCACGCCCGCACCTTGCATGTGACTTCTCCGCGCCGGCGACCTCCATCGCGCCTGCCTGCTTCGTCCGGCCGCGGTGTCTCCATGCTCCAGCGCCGCTTGGAGCTCGTCATTCCCGACCTCCTCTGTTCGGGATATTGTTGTTCCTCGTCGTCCCGTTGCCGGAGTTCACGCCCAAGGCCTGCTGCAACCTCACCATCGGCCATGTTGTTGCCTTCCTGTATTGCTGTCGCTGGACGCCAAGACCACCGCGACACCTGAACATCGCGCCGTTGTTTGCTGCCCGCCTCCCGTCGTTTTCGCCAAGACCCTGTGTTGGGCCCTTTGAACGACTACAGAACCTGAGACCGGGATTTTTCGCCAAGTCCCTCTCCGACTAGTGTACCACTACTGTCAACGAAGACATGTGCATCGCAAACGTCGAGTTCATCTACCGTCGACCGCGAAGGGCTCAAAGTCAGCAAGCACCTCTCCGAACGAACGGGAACGATTACTGTCGCCAAGATCGAGAGTACCTTTAGGAAACATGCCAAGTACCCCTTCATGTCGGCAAGACCCGCAAGTCAGACCCCGAACGATCGACGACTCTGGACCATGTACAACTACTGTCGCCTTGGGTTTCGTCAAGTTCCTCGCCATGACTATGAACGTCTATGAACCGTGTACAACTACCGTTGCCCGAAGAACCCTGGGTCACAAGACTTGTGTATGACTTTCACGAGTACCTCTACCGTCGTTGTGTACCACTACTTCCACTATCGTCGCCGTGGACCCGACAAGTTTGCGAGTACGACTACTTCCTCTACGACCCGCGAGATGTTGGGGAACATAGTAATTTCAAAAAAATTCCTACGCACATGCAAGATCATGGTGATGCATAGCAATGAGAGGGGAGAGTGTTTTCTACGTACCCTCATAGACCGGCAACGAAAGCGTTGACACAACGTAGAGGAAGTAGTCGTACGTCTTCCCGATCCGACCGATCCAAGTACCGAACGTACGGCACCTCCGAGTTCTGCACACGTTCAACTCGGTGACGTCCCTCGAGCTCCGATCCAGCAAAACACTGAGGGAGAGTTTCGTCAGCATGACGGCGTGATGACGGTGATGATGTTCTACCGACGCAGGGCTTCGCCTAAGCACCGCTATGATATGACCGAGGTGGAATATGGTGGAAGGGGGCACCGCACACGGCTAAGGAACGATCACAAGGATCAACTTGTGTGTCATGGGGTGCCCCTTGCCTCAGTATATAAAGAAGGGAGAGGGGGAGGTGCGGCCGGCCCTATGGGTGCGCCTGGAGGAGTCCTACTCCAACCGGGAGTAGGACTCCCCCCTCTTGCCTTGTTGGAAAAGGAAGGAGGAAGGGAGAAAGAGGAAAGGGGGGCGCCACCCCCCCTTCCTTATCCTATTCGGACTAGGGGGAGGGGGTTTGCGGCCTGCCCTGGCCGGCCCTCCTCTTCTCCCTTATGGCCCATGTAGGCCCAATAACCCCCGGGGGGGTTCCGATAACCCCCCGGTACTCCGGTAAAATCCCGATTTCACCCGGAACGTTTCCGATATCCAAATATAGGCTTCCAATATATCAATCTTTATGTCTCGACCATTTCGAGACTCCTCTTCATGTCCGTGATCACATCCGGGACTCCGAACAACCTTCGGTACATCAAAACACAAAAACCCTAATTACGATCGTCACCGAACTTTAAGCATGCGGACCCTACAGGTTCGAGAACTATGTAGACATGACCGAGACATGTCTCCGGTCAATAACCAATAGCGGAACCTGGATGCTCATATTGGCACCTACATATTCTATGAAGATCTTTATCGGTCAGACCGCATAACAACATACGTTGTTCCCTTTGTCATCTGTATGTTACTTGCTGGAGATTCGATCATCGGTATCTCAATACCTAGTTCAATCTCGTTACCGGCAAGTCTCTTTACTCGTTCCGTAATACATCATCCCACAACTAACTTTTTAGTTGCAATGCTTGCAAGGCTTGAGTGATGTGCATTACCGAGAGGGCCTAGAGATACCTCTCCGACAATCGGAGTGACAAATCCTAATCTCGAAATACGCCAACCCAACAAGTACCTTCGGAGACACCTGTAGAGCACCTTTATAATCACCCAGTTACGTTGTGACATTTGGTAGCACACAAAGTGTTCCTCCGATAAACGGGAGTTGCATAATCTCATAGTCATAGGAACATGTATAAGTTATGAAGAAAGCAATAGCAACAAACTAAACGATCAAGTGCTAAGCTAAGGGAATGGGTCAAGTCAATCACATCATTCTCCTAATGATGTGATCCCATTAATCAAATGACAACTCATGTCTATGGTTAGGAAACATAACCATCTTTGATCAACGAGCTAGTCAAGTAGAGGCATACTAGTGACACTTTGTTTTGTCTATGTATTCACACATGTATTATGTTTCTGGTTAATACAATTCTAGCATGAATAATAAACATTTATCATGATATAAGGAAATAAATAACAACTTTATTATTGCCTCTAGGGCATATTTCCTTCACGAGAACCGTTACTTTCACCACCATCGCGAGAAAAACTACTTCCTCTACGAACCGATCCGCTTCGAAACGCACGTTTCGAAGGTATAACCGCCGAGAATGACCGTCCTAGAACGAATGCATGTCTTGTATGAGATGCGTGTTTGGATGTTGTATCCTCCCGTGAACGTTAGTTGTTTTCCTCGCTTGGCACCGTCGTCGTCCCGTGGGAACCCGGTATCCGGGATCACCCCACCATCCTTGCATGGCACGCTCCCGTCACTTTTCCTTTTGCACCGCTATCTCCATGAGCTACCGGAACCGATATGTTCCCGTGGCATCATTTTCGGATTCGTTGTCGTGGCACCCCTTTCATTTCGCCACTTTGACAAATGCTTCATAATATGCTCATGTCAACATTTTCATAAAATTGCATAAACTTGAACATGGCATCCACATCATGTTAACAACGTCAAGAATGGTTTAAATTGTTGTTTGCATTAATTTGCTAAATGCACATGGGGATTTACTGGATTTGTTGTTTGTTATATCCGGCCCCTTTTAAATTGTTTAGATAGTATAGTTTTGTTATGCTTCACCTCTTGTCATGTTAACCAACATTTAATATTGTTGAGTACCTAATCGGGAGTGAACTAAATAATTGATGTGGTGTTCCGTCAATATGCAACTCGTTGCATATTGGGCTCCACTTAACTTGTAGTTTTGTTTGTGCACTTTGCCATGCCATCCATATTTAAACCAGACATGCATCATGCTTGGTTGTGCATCATGCCATGTTTATGTGATGGTTGTTTACCATGTTGTTTGCTCCTTTCCGGTGTTGCTTCTTTGGGTTAGTTCCGATAATGTTGCGTTTGTGAGGATCTGTTCAACTCCGTCCGTTTGTCTTCCTCATGGACTCGTTCTTCTTCCATGCAGGATTTCAGGCAAGATGGCCATACCCTCAAAATCACTTCTATCTTTGCTTGCTAGTTGCTCACTCTATTGCTATGCCGCGATACCTACCACTTGCTTTATCATGCCTCCCATATTGCCATGTCAAGCCTCTAACCCACCTTTCCTAGCAAACCGTTGTTTGGCTATGTTACCGCTTTGCTCAGCCCCTCTTTTAGCGTTGCTTGTTGCAGGTGAAGATGAAGATTGTTCCATGTTGGAACATGGATATGTTGGGATATCACAATATCTCTTATTTAATTAATGCATCTTTATACTTGGTAAAGGGTGGAAGGCTCGGCCTTATGCCTGGTGTTTTGTTCCACTCTTGCCGCCCTAGTTTCCGTCATACCGGTGTTATGTTCCTTGATTTTGCGGTCCTTAAACGGTTGGGTGTTATGGGAACCCCTTGACAGTTTGCTTTGAATAAAACTCCTCCAGCGAGGCCAACCTTGGTTTTACCATTTTCCACCTAAGCCTTTTCCCTTGGGTGTTGCAGACTCAAGGGTCATCTTTATTTTAAACCCCTGGGCCAGTGCTCCTCTGAGTGTTGGTCCAACCTGTCAGCCGCCGGTGACCACCAGGGGCGACTCTGGGTTGGCCTACCGGAATCTTGGACAATCCGGTGTGCCCTTAGAATGAGATATGTGCAGCTCCTATCGGGATTTGTCGACACATTCGGGCGGCTTTGCTGGTCTTGTTTTACCATTGTCGAAATGTCTTGTAACTGGGATTTCGAGCCTGATCGGGTCTTCCCGGGAGAAGGAATATCCTTCATTGACCTTGAGAGCTTGTGATGGGCTAAGTTGGGACACCCCTGCAGGGTTTTGAACTTTCGAAAGCCGTGCCCGCGGTTACGGGAGATGGGAATTTGTTAAAGTCCGGTTGTAGATAACTTGACACTTAACTTAATAAAATGAATCAACCGCGTGTGTAGCCATGATGGTCTCTTTCCGGCGGAGTCCGGAAGGTGAACACGGTTTTGGAGTTATGTTTGTGCGTAAGTAGTTTCAGGATCACTTCTTGATCACCTCTAGTTCACGACCGTGCTTTGCTTCTCTTCTCGCTCTTATTTTGCGTATGTTAGCCACCATATATGCTTAGTGCTTGCTGCAGCTCCACCTCACTAACCCTTTCCTGCCTTTAAGCTTAAATAGTCTTGATCGCGAGGGTGTGAGATTGCTGAGTCCCTGTGACTCACAGATACTTCCAAACAGTTGCAGGTGCCGATCATACCAGTGCAGGTGACGCAACCCAGCTCAAGTGGGAGCTCGATGAAGATCTTGATCGTTGTCTTGTTTCGTTTCCTGTTGATCATTAATGGAGCCCAGTTTGGGCAATCGGGGATCTAGCAATTGGGGTTGTCTTCTTTTATTTTGGTTCCGTAGTCGGACCTTGTTTGTATTCTAGATGATGTATGTTATATTTATCTATTGTGTGAAGTGGCGATTGTAAGCCAACTCTTGATCCCTTTCTTATTCAGTACATGGGATGTGTAAAGATTACCCCTCTTGCAACATGCCTACGATGCGGCTCTGCCTCTAAGTCGTGCCTCGGCACGTGGGAGATATAGCCGCATTGTGGGTGTTACAGCGGGCTCAGTCGGACGTGTCGTTCGCAGCATCCTCCGAATCGCTCCTAGACATGCTGCTGGCGTCGTTGCCAGCGTCGTCTTCACCATCATCAACCACACCACCTTAATCTGCCACGACCACCACTGCATCATTGTCGGAAGCGAAAGCTCTGACCAGAGCATCCCCGTTATCATCCTACCAGCGCACCAGGTTGTCCGGGATAGCCCCGGGTACTGGGGCGATGGCCGCGTCGAAGTCGAAGTTGGGGTCGGCATTCTAAAGATGGCTGAAGATGCGGGAGAACGCGCATCCAAGGAGGCCTCGAAACTTTTCGTCCACGAGCTCACGAGCCCTCTCGGCCCGGTCCTCCAGGCGCGTCGCGACGTCGGTGAAGAAGCGCAGATGGCTGGCATAGACCTCTGCATGGGGGTGAGGGACATGTTCGTCGCAGATGGCACCCAGCGCCTGGTTGGTCCTCACCCCGAGGGCCCAGATCATGGGAGTATGCTTGCACATTAACGTCTGCCGGCGAAGCGCTTCCTCCCTGCTTTGCTGCGCGATGAACTCATCATCAGTAACCCGCCGCTGGAGCGGTACCAGTTCGGCCTGGGCAGAGGCTAACTCGGCCTGGATGGATACCAGGGCCGCTGCAGCGGCCTTCTTGCACCGTTCTGATTCATCCAACCTTGACCTAAGGGCGGTGGTTCTGCCCTTAGCTTTGGCATCCACAAGCTTCAGCTTCAGGTCATATCTGCTGGCAAGATCTGCTTGAGATTCCGCCACCCTACGATCGACCTCCTCCTGGATCCTGGCTTCGCGTGCAGTGGCGGCGTCCTTCGCTTGGGCAACCTGGCGCTCCCTCATCTCCAGCCGTTCGAGCTCGAGGCTGCGCTCTGTGGCCCCCAGCATCAGCGCCTCCCCGCTCTTCAAGACCTCCTCCTCTTTGGAAGGCGCCCCCTTCATCGATGCCAAGGCGGACCTGCGCACCTCGACTTGCCGCTCTAGGGAGGCGTTTATAGCCCGGAGCTCCCCTTCCCGTTTCTCTGCGGCCTCGCAGCGACGGTCGACTTCCCTGGCCTCCTCCAGGGCCCGGGCACTGGCCTCGCGCGAGGTAGCAAGGGACGCCTTGGCCTTCATGTTGGCACGTTCGTGCTGGAGACGCCCAAGGTCGATGGCCACCTTCAGCAGATGCCATTTGTCCGCCAGCCAAAGGCCTTCGGTTTCAAGGCGGGTGTCAATGTCCACAAGCTCTTCACTGAGCTAGCTCAGTGTGCCCATCGCCTCCCGGAAGAGCTAATGACAGACTACTCTGCGCTCGCGTGCATGCTCGAATGCGCGGCCGAGTTCGTCCTCCGCGTGAAGCTGTGTTGGAGAAGTTCGAAGCGGCTCGCCTGCGCTCGGCAGGGCGCTGGAGTCCGGCGCCCTTCCGGCCGCCCTCCGGACCTCGGTGGAGGCCCGGTGGGGCGAGGCCTCAATGCTCCGAGGTGAGGCCAGAACCGAGGTCGCCCAGTGATACGTCTCCAATGTATCTATAATTTTTGATTGCTCCATGCTATATTATCTACTGTTTTGGACTATATTGGGCTTTATTTTCCACTTTTATATTATTTTTGGGACTAACCTATTAACCGGAGGCCCAGCCCAGAATTGTTGTTTTTTTGCCTATTTCAGTGTTTCGAAGAAACGGAATATCAAACGGAGTGCAAACGGAATGAAACCTTCGGGAACGTGATTTTCTCACCGAACGTGATCCAGGAGACTTGGACCCTACGCCAAGGCATTGGAGAGGCAGTCATGAGGGTGGGGGCGCCCCCCCTAGGGCGCGCCCCCTGCCTCATGGGCCCCTCGGAGCTCCACCGACGTACTTCTTCCTCCTATATATACCTACGTACCCCCAAACGAATAGATATGGAGCCAAAAAACATAATTCCACCACCGCAACTTTCTGTATCCACGAGATCCCATCTTGGGGCCTGTTCCGAAGCTCCGCCGTAGAGGGCCGTCATCACGGAGGGCTTCTACATCATCATAGCCTCTCCGATGAAGTGTGAGTAGTTTACCTCAGACCTTCGGGTCCATAGTTAGTAGCTAGATGGCTTCTTCTCTCTTTTTGGATCTCAATACAAAGTTCTCCCCCTCTCTTGTGGAGATCTATTCAATGTAATCTTCTTCTTTTTGCGGTGTGTTTGTTGAGACCGATGAATTGTGGGTTTATGATCAAGTCTATCTATGAATAATATTTGAATCTTCTCTGAATTCTTTTATGTATGATTGGTTATCTTTGCAGGTCTCTTCGAATTATCCGTTTGGTTTGGCCAACTAGATTGGTAGTTCTTGCCATGGGAGAAGTGCTTAGCTTTGGGTTCGATCTTGTGGTGTCCTTTCCTAGTGACAGAAGGGGCAGCAAGGCACGTATTGCATCGTTGCCATCGAGGATAACAAGATGGGGTTTATTTCGTATTGCATGAATTTATCTCTCTACATCATGTCATCTTGCTTAAAGCGTTACTCTGTTTTTAACTTAATACTCTAGATGCATGCTGGATAGCGGTCGATGAGTGGAGTAATAGTAGTAGATGCAGAATCGTTTCGGTCTACTTGTCATGGACGTGATGCCTATATACATGATCATGTCTAGATATTCTCATAACTATGCTCAATTCTATCAATTGCTCAACAGTAATTTGTTCACCCACCGTAGAATACTTATGCTCTTGAGAGAAGCCACTAGTGAAACCTATGGCCCCCGGGTCTATTCTCATCATATCAATCTCCATCACTTTAATCTTGTTTTGCTTTTTTACTTTTCCTTTACTTTTCACTTTGCATCTCTATACAGAAAATACCAAAAATATTATATCTATCAGATCTCACTCTCGTAAGTAACCTGAAGGGATTGACAACCCCTAATCGCGTTGGTTGCGAGTAGCTATCGTTTTGTGCGGTACGAGGGACTTGAGCGTGGCCTCCTACTGGATTGATACCTTGGTTCTCAAAAACTGAGGGAAATACTTACGCTACTCTGCTGCATCATCATTTCCTCTTCGGGGAAATCCAACGCAAGCTCAAGAGGTAGCACCCAGCTACAGGCAAGCACCATTGGATGGTCCCTCGGCACACTCCCCGTACCCCAGGCCGAACCGTGAAGGAGGGACGACAGGAGCACGGGGTCAGGATGCCAGGCTGGCGCGTCCACCTTCCCAGCAGGCCTCGCATCGCGCGTGGCGGGTTGACTTGAGGCACTCAGGGTCAGCAAAGATCTCGAAGCAGGCGAGGGTTGCTTATCGGGAGACTTCATCGCCCTGGCGAAAGGGGTCCTGAAGAACTATGGTCAGGAGAAGTGGCGCTCAAGAAATTACAAAGATGAGGTACTCACTCGTTAATAGCAATGTAGTTCCACTGCTTCAATGGCCGGAATGCGTCACCACTACACATCGAAGACCCCTTCCTCTTGCGGAGCGCCTCGAAGTTTGGTCAGAGCCGGCCAAAGCCCTGGGCATGGTCACCAAGGCCGTGCGTGGATGGTGTGACTCCCGAGGAGGCAACCCCGCGCGGAGACCTCGGTACTCGCTTCGTGGCGGTTCACCGGGGCCTCCGGGCCTCCAGCCTCAAGAGCATCGGACTGCGTCATCCCCCCGGCCGCTTCCTCGGGAAGGCTCTCCAGGGTCCCGGGGGAGGACACCTTAGAAGCCTCGAGTGGCGCCGGTTCCTCAGCAGCAGGGCCGCCGTCGCTCGACAGCGACCGTCCCCCTGCACCTGCTCCTGGGGCGGGCATCGCGCTGGCGGCAGGCAGGGGAGCCACGAAGATGGGGCTCTCGCGAGGCCCTTCAAGGCCAGCTGGACGCAGTCCCCATTCGTGGAAGAGGGGCATCTGCTTCACGAACTCCACCTTGTTCGAGCAGCAGTACAGAAGACAGCCCTCCTCATGCAGGTTGGCTGGCATCGGGTCACCCGTTAGGAGCTCGAGCACCGTGTGTCGTGCCTCAGGAGGAAGAGCAGGAGCCTGAAGCTTCAGGAGGAAGAGCCGGAGAAGGTCCACATTTGCCGGGAGTGGCCCTAGAGAGGAGCAATGCGACTTTGGATAAACTCCTTCACCGCCATGGGCGCCGTCACTCCGAGGTCCTTCAGCCTGGCTAGCCGGTGCTAGATGTGGGCGAGCCGCCGATCGGTGAGCTTCGTGTGCCCCCGCCGATCGGATTTATAACAGAGGTAAATCACATGTAAAAGTAACGTAAATACTATTACCTCAATCCAAAATAGCGGAAGTAACAAGGTTGTTGATTCCCATCAACACCAACGGCAAAGTTGAGTGTAGAAATCGTAACCCTAACGTATCACTTACTCGTCGTAAGATAATCCTGCAACATGAGACGTTGCAGCCACAAATGGTCAGTACATTGAATGTACTGGCAAATTCACACCATAGATAATGATGAATAATGGCTATCACTACATGCTTATATGGCTGGTGGAAAAGCTCTATGGTTTTAAGGTTTTTGCAAAAAGCCAATTTTTCCCTACTGCAAAGGAATAAATTTTATTTAACTATCATGGTGGTTGTTGAACATTGAGAATGGTTGACAGCATTCTCAATCCCAATTAAGTAACATCATTAAACCCAACAATATTCATTTAAAGTAATGTGATGAGATCAACAGGATAATCCAAGAACTAGATACTCAAGATGTCCATAACCGGGGACACGGCTAACCATGATTAGTTTATACACTCTGCAGAGGTTTGCACACTTTTCCCCACAAGACTCGATCTCCTCCGTTGGATTTCTCACACTACATGGTGTTTGAGAAACGGATGACCGAGACATAGTCTTTCAGAAGCGTTTGCACCTTACGATGGGTAGACCGTACCACCTACAACCCCTACATCTGCTAGTCTACCACTGTAAGAGTTCGCACGACTTAATCAACTATGCTAGAGACCATAATAGCTTGTGGCTGCACACGGAAGTTTCTAGCATGAATAATCTTATGATCCCTTTGAGCCTGGGTGGCGGACCGTAGGATGATCACACGGTATATCCCCGGGATCTCCTAGGACAACACTAGTATATCCCCAGGTGTTCGGGCAAGTCCACTGGTATATCCCCAGGGTGCCCCTAGCAATCCACCCAGATGTGTATTTAAGTTGCCACCTTAAGTTGAACCATTAAATAACAATCTCACATCTGTCATGGATTTCACTCATACCCAAACCACGTCTACGAGCATAGCATAGCAATATAAGCAACGCGTAGAAGTTACTCCCAAGGGTTTGATAGTAACAGGGCAATAGGTTCCTACCTCAGTAACTACTTCCCAATACCCACATGTTATCAATCCTACTCATGCAATGTTTGAGGGTTGAAACTAATGCATAAAAACCGGGTACGAAAGGGATATGATCAAAGTGTGAACTTGCCTGCAATGTCGATGAAGATGATTCGCACTCAAAACTCTTGATAGATCTACTCGTCTCACTCCGGTCAATCTATCGTAAGCAAGCAATAGTAACCACACATAAGCAATCACTCAAAAGATCAGAAAGAACGAAGAAGACGATTCGGAAAACATCAAACCACGCAAATAACTCTTGCAACATAAAACAATTTCTAACAGTACCAAAATTTTGTGAATTTGGCCTTATCGGAAAGTTTAGGTCAAGAGCTTCGATTTGCAAAAAGAATCAACTCAAACGGAGCTACGAAACTCAAGTTATGATTAAACGAAGTTTGAATTCCAATCTGATCTAATTCAAATTTTAAAACTTTCAAAAACATGTTTGAGTTGGATTACTGGATAGAGGGGATCATAACGAAGACGTGAGCGTTGGTTTCGTTGGATTTGGATAAACAGGTGAAAAGTTATAGTCGTTTGAAGTACATGGACTAATCTATAAATAAAATATTCACAAACGGGTCCCTGGCAGAAAACTAAAAATAAAAAGAAAAAGACTAAATAGCGGACGTTCGTTACCGAACGCTAATGAACGAAAACCGTTTGCTACAAACCCTAAACTAGCGAGCGTTCGCTATATAACTAAACCTAATAAAAAATAGATCTAGGTTTTCTGGAAAAAAATGAAAACGAATAAAAATAAACCGGGGAGGTTCGCGGTTTATACCGGGTGGGTTTTCGTCGAAAAACCGGCGGTTTTCGGCGGTTGGCGGCGGGAGCGAGCTCCGGCGACGACAGCAGTGGCGCGAAGCCGCTCCGGCGAGGAACGGGCGGTGGCTGCGCGGGGCAGTGGCGCTAGCGGATTGCGGCGACGGTGGCGCGGCAGCGGGCGGAGGTGCGGTGGCGGCGCGAGGCGAGGGGCGGCGGGGCTGTGGTGCGGCAATGGCGGCGTGTGTGGCGCGGCGGCGGCGGTCTGCGCGGAGGCGGGAGCTCCAGCGAGGGCGGCGGTTGCGGCGGGAGAGGAGAGAAACGGGGCCCGAGGCCGGTATTTAAGGAGAGGAGGGCAGCTTGGGCGAGGGGCAAGGCAAAGGTGGCGGCGGAAGGCGTCCGGCTCGGCCACGACAGCGGCGGCGGCGTGCGGTTGCTGGAGTCCGACGGGAGGTCGGGGGCGAGCGGCGCGGCGCGCTGGGTTGGGCTTGGCCTGTTGGGCCGGCCCAGTTCGGCGACGGAGGGTTTATTTATTTATTTTTTTATTTTAAAGAAAACATTTTCCAGACAATTTATAAATGAAAATATTATATAGGCATATAATATATCAAAATTTTCAGAAAAAGATTTTCTACAAGATGAACATTTTCCTAGCATTAAATAAATTTCACAACTATTTAGATAATTCAAAGAGTGCTACTGGTCTAATAAAATCCAATAAAAATCATTTAAAAAAAACTAAAATGATTTCAAAATAATTTTTCTCCAATTTTCTAATGTAGGGAATCATGTTACCCTATTTTCCATATATTTTATTTTTTGGAGAAAAATAATTTGAATAAAACCCAAATAACTCCAAATTAAATTTAATTTCCAAAAGGACTTTGAATTTGATCCTTGAAACTCCCAACTCATATTTCATAATTTGAAGAAGTCATTTTATCTTCGCTCGTGAAAATCATTGAGTTGCATAAAGTTTCAGAATTGGGAAAATATTTTCCCTACTGAAATTCAAATATTTTCAAACACCCCATTTCATTTAAAATAAATGGAAGAAGTCATGTCATCTTCTCTCCAGGGTTTTGTGATGAAAAGTATTTGAATTCATGGAGATCAAAAAGCAAATATGAAAGTTTGGGAAAGTCCTTTTATTCCCTCTCATTTAACTTTCAAAAAGTTTCGAATTTCACAATTTCACACAATCAATCAAACAATCAATCAAATTTATCTATTTATTATAACATTCCAAAATTTAGAATCTTGGGATGTTACAAACCTACCACCCTTAAAATGAATCTCGTCCTCGAGATTCGGAGAGGCTAGCAGGAATTAGGTTAGGGTTTGGGGGTCTCCTCAAAATCCATCGATCATCACAGGGGTCTGGGGTGCTACCACCCTTAGAAGCATGGTTACTGTTCCATCAAAACTCATATACTCCATCCTTATTCTTGACAGTGTCGGTCTTCTCAGATCCTCGAGAAAATTCCTTCTCCGAGCTCTTCCGGTAGTGGCATAACCTTTTCCTCAATTCTTCTGTCTTTCATCTAGGTAAGGTTATTCTGAGACTGGGTATTCTTAGCGGACGGGTCTGGCGCCCATACTAATCAACTATCGACATCTCATGGTGGTCAACAATTTATGGTTTCTCCTGCAGGAAATGGGTCTGGTTGATCCTCACCATATAACCTACGGTTAGCAAAAGCTGCCTTGTACAAGGGAAAACTTGCTATACCATTCTAAGCTTTAACAAGGTTTAATATCGCTGTCTCTCTACTATATGTAAGTCACTCAGATTTACCATCCCATATAGCAAGGTGAATAATAAGAGTATGTCGGTATGGTGATCAATCCATCCCGCACCCAAATCATTACCATGTACCTAGTTTAGCGAATCTCGCATACTAACACTCGGTCATCCTCACAAGCATTGCAGAATTTCTTTTGTCGATGAATGCAGTTCGCACAAATCCATCGATTCTGCAAGCCAAACAACCATCTATCGTTCCTTCACAACTCTCAGGTTTTGCGTAATTCCTATAAGATCGTCTATCGATAAACGTCATATCTTCCTCCGGGGTTCTTCAGCAAAAATGTGCTTGCTTCTTGGTAGGTCCTGGGGCATGTGGGTTATGGCCCATCTCATCACTTGTAGTCCTTGAACTTATCATCGGGCTACGGATCTCTAATCCAGCATCCAACTTCCAGTTTTCCTATTATACTAAAATCCATCCAATTGTATTGTCTTACTTCCTTCTATTGGCACCAAACTAAGACGTGATTATTCAAACTCATCACGGAGTTACAATCGTTCCATAATACCAACATCATTTCTCCTTTATATCCAAAGTAATTCATCTCTTCATCCTCGTGGGTTATCCCACATACCGAGGTAAAAACTTATACTTATGAAGTCCATACTCTACTTCGTGGAACATCATTATCCTTTCCAGGGTCAAGCGTCCTTACAGGGGAATATTGGCCATCTCTGCATGGCACTTCTTCAACTGGGAAATGTGAAACACATCATGAACTCCTGACAGTCCTTCGGGTAACTCAAACTTGTAGGCCACTTCTCTCATACGCTCCAAAACTCGGTATGCTCCTACAAATCTCGGGGCTAATTGTCCCTTAACTCCAAATCGTTTAACTCCTCACAGAGGGTCACACGAAGACATGCTTTGTCTCCAACTTCATAGACTACCTCCTTGAGTCTACATAACTCTTCTGCCTGGACTGAGCTACCTTCAGTCTATCTCGAATCAACTTTACATTCTCCTCTGACTCCTTGATGACATTTGGTCCAAACAACTGACGGTCTCCAACTTCATCCCACATACTCTTGGGGCATCGCACATATCGAGACAAAACTCATATTCATTTTGTACGAAATCCATTACAGGGTACTACCTCCCTTAAAATGCACAAATCTTCCATAAACCATATTTCTCTTATCCTCAAATATGGTCAAAATCCTTCTTCATAGAGTAACAAATCATAAAATCCATATCAGTACCAACGATGCTACTTTATTCATTCTCAAATGATTACAATCTCTCACTTTTCCATTACATGTCTCAACTCAACACCTCAATATAAAAGAAAATGTTCTCACTTCTACTACTCCATTTCTTTTGTTGCAAACTCAACTATCTAGCACAAGTTTCCTTCTCCTTGGGGCATTCTCTGGCAAAGTGCCCTGCTCCATTACAACTAAAACATATTACTTCTAAAAAGTATCGAGGTTTCCTTTTTGGGCAACTGTTGAGGTAGTGCCCTGACTCCTTGCACCTGTAACAGGTGATATGACTCAGGCCCTTTCTGGAATCCAATCTGCTTCTCTTCCTGGACTTTTCCATGCCAATCATGGCTTCTATTTCCTGTGGGTCATATTCTACTTCCCCTGTCAGGAATTCTACTAGATCACCATTCATACAATTCTGGGAGATGTGTCCTTCTTCTCCACATGAATAGCATGACTTGGTGCAAGGTTTAATTAGTTCTTCTTTGGGTGTGTCCTCCACCTCTTCCTTCATCACGGGTTCTTCTAAAATTTCCATAAGGGCTCCTTTCATTACTTATTTCTTCTGCTGGATGGTTCATTGTACCATGGGGTAAATGTGACACTGAGCAGGATAGTGGGTAGTCCCTTCACACAAGAAACAAGTGATCTGCCTAGTTGGGCATTCTTCAACTAGGTGACTTCCTTCACAATTAGGGCATTCATCCTTGTGTTCTTTATGGGTGTGTCCTATTTCTCCACAAATCTTGCATGCACAAGGTTTCTTCATATCCTTTCCATAAGGCTTCAACTTCTGGGACACAAACCGAGACTTTGGCAAAGTCAACTTAAATTCTTTCCAAGTGGTTACTCCTTGCCATCAATTGATGGTTTGGTACATCCTCCACCAAGTAGCAGCACCTCTTTCAAAGCACTGAAGAGCATGCTAGGTCATATCATTTCCAACTACAGGGTTATTCTTCATGTGATCCTCCATGTTCTGAATCCATCGGTCCGTCTCCAACTGACTCATTGGTCCAGAAAATACAAGCTCATCTCCATTCATCATCTATTGGGTCCATGGGTTATGGGGTGAGATAAGAGAGATCGAGAGAGATGCACACAATACAAACAAGGTTTTGAAAAGGCAGATTTTATTGTGGCTGTCTAAAAAACATCAAACAAATGACAGCTCACAACCATCGCATCTAACGTAGGTATATAACAGGGGTTTGGTCTTCTAGAGGTCAATAAATCTTCAACATCTCCAACTCTTCAAGCCTTGTTCAGGCCTCCAATGGCTTCTTCCGATCATGCTTGTCTTTCTCAAGTTCTTTTACCAGATCAACTCTACTGACGCGAAGTCTCTCGTGACGTCCTTTAATATTCTGGAGGTGCGTTCCAAACTTCTGGGTTTTAACATCCTTGGCATGAGCCATGGTCCTACTGTCCTTCAGTTCCTGACAAATCTCCGGTATCTCGAGGTTGTAGCTCCTCCAACTTGGCTACTCTCAGCTTTTGGTTCCCGAGTTCTTCACAGAATGCTTCCTTGTCTAATACGGTTTCATGGAGCTCCTCCTTAAACTTCTTGATGTACTACTCCAGATCCTGGTGATACACCGACTAAGGTTAAAACTTCATCTTACTAATAGGTGCTCCATCAGCCTTCTTCCATCAAATCCATTTTGAAGAAATGCATCCTTAACTCAGCACGGTGACAATAGCATCAGCAGGCGATGACATCACGAATAACCATGTTTCTGCTCTTTTCATTCCCATGAGCTATCATTCCATAGTTGATATCTCCCGCCTTAGGGTTTTCTTAGACAAAACTTCGAGTCCTATGCTCCATGTTCCAGTCTTTCCAACACACCTTGATCTCGGGTATTGATAACTTCCATAGTGTGTCAAGTTCCATCAGGGGAGTCTTACTAGTTCATACAAATCTAGGGATTCTTCAGAGCCTCCAAATTCTACTTGTCTTCGGAGTCTTCAACCGTTGTAGTTTCCATTATTCAGATGCATAGTAAAATCCTATTCATTCCGAAGCGGTCTTAGTTGTCCAATATCTTGTACTTCTTAGAGTGGTCTCATCAGTCAAATCCTTGTCTGGTCAAAAGGGGAAAGGGGTATGGTCTAACTAAAAGGGAATATTTGAATAAGCTCAGAAGAGAAGAGAGGTAAAAGGTCTTTTTGAAAGGGAAAGTTGTAGAGAAAAATCTTTGCTATGGGCTTGCTAATTTCTAGGGTCACGTCCTACAGTCAACATGTGCTCTGATACCATCTTGTAGCGACCCGACCCGAATGGATCAAGTCTCTGTTCTTAAGTGTCATCCCTGGATCGGTATGCTGACACACACAGTACTCAAGGATTTATAACAGAGGTAAATCACATGTAAAAGTAACGTAAATACTATTACCTCAATCCAAAATAGCGGAAGTAACAAGGTTGTGGATTCCCATCAACACCAACGACAAAGTTGAGTGTAGAAATCGTAACCCTAACGTATCACTTACTCGTCGTAAGATAATCCTGCAACATGAGACGTTGCAGCCACAAAGGGTCAGTACATTGAATGGACTGGCAAATTCACACCATAGATAATGATGAACAATGGCTATCACTACATGCTTATATGGCTGGTGGAAAAGCTCTATGGTTTTAAGGTTTTTGTGAAAAGCCAATTTTTCCCTACTGCAAAGGAATAAATTTTATTTAACTATCATGGTGGTTGTTGAACATTGAGAATGGTTGACAGCATTCTCAATCCCAATTAAGTAACATCATTAAACCCAACAATATTCATTTAAAGTAACGTGATGAGATCAACAAGATAATCCAAGAACTAGATACTCAAGATGTCCATAACCGGGGACACGGCTAACCATGATTAGTTTATACACTCTGCAGAGGTTTGCGCACTTTTCCCCACAAGACTCGATCTCCTCCGTTGGATTTCTCGCACTACATGGTGTTTGAGAAACGGATGACCGAGACATAGTGTTTTAGAAGCGTTTGCACCTTACGATGGGTAGACCGTACCACCTACAACCCCTACATCTGCTAGTCTACCAGTGTAAGAGTTCGCACGACTTAATCAACTATGCTAGAGCCCATAATAGCTTGTGGCTGCACATGGAAATTTCTAGCATGAATAATCTTATGATCCCTTTGAGCCTGGGTGGCGGACCGTAGGATGACCACACGGTATATCCCCGGGATCTCCTAGGACAACACTGGTATATCCCCAGGTGTCCGGGCAAGTCCACTGGTATATCCCCAGGGTGCCCCTAGCAATCCACCCAGATGTTTATTTAAGTTGCCACCTTAAGTTGAACCATTAAATAACAATCTCACATCTGTCATGGATTTCACTCATACCCAAACCACGTCTACGAGCATAGCATAGCAATATAAGCAACGCGTAGAAGTAACTCCCAAGGGTTTGATAGTAACAGGGCAATAGGTTCCTACCTCAGTAACTACTTCCCAATACCCACATGTTATCAATCCTACTCATGCAATGTTTGAGGGTTGAAACTAATGCATAAAAACCGGGTACGAAAGGGATATGATCAAAGTGTGAACTTGCCTGCAATGTCGATGAAGATGATTCGCACTCAAAACTCTTGATAGATCTACTCGTCTCACTCCGGTCAATCTATCGTAAGCAAGCAATAGTAACCACACATAAGCAATCACTCAAAAGATCAGAAAGAACGAAGAAGACGATTCGGAAAACATCAAACCACGCAAATAACTCTTGCAACATAAAACAATTTCTAACAGTACCAAAATTTTGTGAATTTGGCCTTATCGGAAAGTTTAGGTCAAGAGCTTCGATTTGCAAAAAGAATCAACTCAAACGGAGCTACGAAACTCAAGTTATGATTAAACGAAGTTTGAATTCCAATCTGATCTAATTCAAATTTTAAAACTTTCAAAAACATGTTTGAGTTGGATTACTGGATAGAGGGGATCATAACGAAGACGTGAGCGTTGGTTTCGTTGGATTTGGATAAACGGGTGAAAAGTTATAGTCGTTTGAAGTACAGGGACTAATCTATAAATAAAATATTCACAAACAGGTCCCTGGCAGAAAACTAAAAATAAAAAGAAAAAGACTAAATAGCGGACGTTCATTGCCGAACGCTAACAAACGAAAACCGTTCGCTACATACCCTAAACTAGCGAGCGTTCGCTATATAACTAAACCTAATAAAAAATAGATCTTGGTTTTCTGGAAAAAAAACCGAAAACGAATAAAAATAAACCGGGGAGGTTCGCGGTTTATACCGGGTGGGTTTTCATCGAAAAACCGGCGGTTTTCGGTGGTTGGGGGCGGGAGCGAGCTCCGGCGATGGCAGCAGCGGCGCGAAGCGGCTCCGGCGAGGAGCGGGTGGTGGTTGCGCGAGGCAGTGGCGCGGGCGAAGTGCGGCGACGGCGGCGCGGCAGTGGGCGGAGGTGCGGTGGCGGCGCGAGGCGAGGAGT
This sequence comes from Triticum aestivum, assembly GCF_018294505.1. Classification (NCBI taxonomy): domain Eukaryota; kingdom Viridiplantae; phylum Streptophyta; class Magnoliopsida; order Poales; family Poaceae; genus Triticum; species Triticum aestivum. The sequence continues at coordinate 239,651,866 of NC_057803.1, forward strand.
GGCGGGGCTACGGTGCGGCAATGGCGGCGTGTTTGGCGCGGCGGCGGCGGTCTGCACGGAGGCGGGAGCTCCAGCGAGGGCGGCCGTTGCGGCGAGAGAGGAGAGAAACGGGGCCCGAGGCCGGTATTTAAGGAGAGGAGGGCAGCTTGGGCGAGGGGCAAGGCAAAGGCCGCGGCGGAAGGCGTCCGGCTCGGCCACGATAGCGGCGGCGGCGTGCGGTTGCTGGAGTCCGACGGGAGGTCGGGGGCGAGCGGCGCGGCGCGCTGGGTTGGGCTTGACCTGTTGGGCCGGCCCAGTTCGGCGACAGAGGGTTTTTTTATTTATTTTTTTATTTTAAAGAAAACATTTTCCAGACAATTTATAAATGAAAATATTATATAGGCATATAATATATCAAAATTTTCAGAAAAATATTTTCTACAAGATGAACATTTTCCTAGCATTAAATAAATTTCACACCTATTCAGATAATTCAAAGAGTGCTACTGGTCTAATAAAATCCAATAAAAATCATTTAAAAAACCAAAATGATTTCAAAATAATTTTTCTCCAATTTTCTAATGTAGGGAATCATGTTACCCTATTTTCCATATATTTTATTTTTTGGAGAAAAATAATTTGAATAAAACCCAAATAACTCCAAATTAAAATTAATTTCCAAAAGGACTTTGAATTTGATCCTTGAAACTCCCAACTCATATTTCATAATTTGAGGAAGTCATTCTATCTTCGCTCGTGAAAATCATTGAGTTGCATAAAGTTTCAGAATTGGGAAAATATTTTCCCTACTGAAATTCAAATATTTTCAAACACCCCATTTCATTTAAAATAAATGGAAGAAGTCATGTCATCTTATCTCCAGGGTTTTGTGATGAAAAGTATTTGAGTTCACGGAGATCAAAAAGCAAATATGAAAGTTTGGGAAAGTCCTTTTATTCCCTCTCATTTAACTTTCAAAAAGTTTTGAATTTCACTATTTCACACAATCAATCAAACAATCACTCAAATTTATCTATTTATAATAACATTCCAAAATTTAGAATTTTGGGATGTTACAGAAACATCCTCTTCAGCCTAGGCACCAATGGAAAATGCCTCAGAACTTTCTGTGGTATCTTCTTTCTAGCAGGGTCTTTCCACCTTGACATGCCACAAGCTGGGCAGTTGTCATGCTCGGCATATTGCTTTCTGAACAAAACACAATTATTGATGCACACATGTATAGACTCAGACCCAAGGCCTAATTCCTTTAGAAGATTCTTTGCTTCGTCATACGATTTTGGGAGTGTATTGGGTTGAGGGAATGCTTTAGCCAGTAGCTTCAAAATGTGAGTAAATGCACTATTTTTGATCCTATGGCATGACTTCAAATGAAGAAGATTCACCACAAATGAGAACCTTGAAAACATTGTACAACCATGATAAAGGTGCCGCTTTGCCTCTTTCCTCACGTTCTTCAAAAAGGACTCTGTCTCAGAAGGATTTGCATCATTGTTACCGTCTTCATTTTCAGTTTCCTTCTGATCTTGTTCTACTGTTGTGCATAGGTTGCCAAACATCTCTTCAAATCGGTCAGCACCATTGTTACCATCCTCGGAGTCATGCACATCAACAGGATGCTCAATAACATCTACACTGAAGTCTTCTCCATGATATATCCAGCGAGTATATGTACTTTCCATGCCATGCGTCAATATGTGCTTGTTCACAACAGCTTGATGGCAGTATTTGTGATTAAGGCATTCTCTACATGGGCATAGTATTTCTTCATCCTCGCTGAATTTTTCTTGAATTAAGTTCATAAACTCTTTGACACCATTGACGTACTCTCGAGAGAACAGTGTGCCACGAATCCAAGATCTATCCATCTGCATTATAGAAAAAAGATCAACTTAATCAAAGGTACATAAACAATGAGGAAACATGTTTACTAGCAGTTCCCAGGAAACATGCTCCGCAAAACATCAATTCACAGTAAGATACATGACCTACAAAAACAACTTGCACAGAGGCGGAAAAGCAAGTTCACTTACTATTACATAATGTACAAAATCACAACACAAACGTATAGCAAAATTTACATGTTTATAAGTGCATCACGATGCTTTGGGTGTGGTGTGACATGAGAAATAAAAGGAACGCAGGTGAGTCGATGAGAAATGCCACAACTGTAATCAAGCGAGTCAAGAGTGCAGTATAGGATATTATGTTGGTTGAGGAAAAGAAGGATACTACTACGCTGCTACAGGACAGATGGATTCCTCCAGGATATGATGTACTGAAGGTTAATATTGATTTGGCAATTAATTGGATCCTCTTCAAGGAGATTAAATATTTTGGTTGTTTAAAATTTAATTTCTTTTGCATTTCATATTGCCCGAGAGTATCTAATAAAGTCACAGATGCTCTTGCGATGTATGGTGCGGTGTCAGGTTTCTCATCCCCAGCCGTATGGCCGAATGGTGGCCCTGAATTTGTGCATGAATTGGTAGCCAGCGATGTTGCTGAGCTTTTTGGTTAATGGAATGAATATGGCTAAAGAAAGAACAAACTGTAGGTGTATTTCTGAAGCATACTCCAGTAGGTGTATTTCTGAAACTTCACAATCTCTCCATCTTACATGTAGATACGACTAACTGACTGGTGGTATTATTATAAGCTACGACACAATCGCTCCATCTTACATGTAGATTAGTTCAAACCGATAAACTTTCGTACGAATTGGCTAGTCTGTACTAACACACAATATTGGTGATCTGTGAGAAACTGAGAACATGGTGACTGCAAAGTACTTTTCCTATTCTACAGTCTATCAACACCACTGGAGTCAGCAAGAGGAATTTGTTTTTCAACGACACCACTCAAATTTGCAGTACCCAAAAAGACATTCGGCTCAATCAATCAACTAGTACAATGGAATAACAATACCAAGGGGAAAACCATCTTATTTCTCTCTATATGCTCAAGCGTTTAGAAACAAGATCAAATTCAAATTTTAATCTGAGATGTACCTAACTGGGCCGATGTGGAGGCGGGGCAATGAGGAGTAACTATTGCAGAAACGGCGGCCGGTGGCTGACTCCTACGCACGAGACAATGGTGGGCGGCGGTTGGCGATTGGCTCGTCAGCGCTGGCGGCGAATTGGATAGGATCTGGAAGATGGAGCCCACACTCCCAACTCGCCGGATCTAATAACCCTCACCCGGGCAGTCGGTGGCGGCGCTGGCGGCACCGACGGCCGAGGGGGCAATCGGCGGCAGCGCTGGCAGCACCAAGGGCTGAGGGGATTGAGCGGTGGTTTTCTTTTCGTTCTTCTGGTCTCAGGCTAATTGTGGAATATAAATGAACTGTTTTTTTAATCCTGTTGTATTATCCAACTGACATGTGGGCAACACAAGACGATGCACTGTAATACCCACGATGCGGCTATATCTCCCACGTGTCGAAGCACGACTTAGAGGCATAACTGCATTGTAAGCAAAGTCGTAAGTGAGGTAATCTTCACACAACCCATGTAATACATAAGGGAAAGAGATACATAGTTGGCTTACAATGCGGTTATGCCTCTAAGTCGTGCTTCGACACATGGGAGATATAGCCGCATCGTGGGTGTTACAAGTTGGTATCAGAGCCAGGTTTGAGAGAGAGAGAGATGTCAAGGGGTGATGTACACACATCAACTAGAGCAACACACAACATGTATAAGGGGCAATGCACAAGATGATCATGGCAACAATATAATGCAATATGACAATGAGATGGGCATGGCAATGCAATATAACCAAAAGAGATGAGCATGGTGGAAGAAGCAAAGATATGACAAAGCACTCAACAGTGAATAACTGGGTGACACCTAGCGCATCGGTCTCGGGGTGTCACATGCACGCCACATCAGCGTAAGTGGTAATCCATGATGGTCTGACTTATATATATATATATAATAAAAACTAAGCCCGATCAGGCCCATTTGTTCAATCCCTGACAATTTGCGTGACAGTTTTCGTCGGGCCGTCATTACGAAGATGCCCAACGCAGGCCCATCCATGGCTCACTGATCGGTGACAATTTCCGTGACGGCAAACTGAGGACCGTCATAGACTGTGACGGATTACAGGACCGTCACCCGAAAACCGTCACAGATAAGCAGATTTCTTGTAGTGAGAGACATCAAGCTAGGTGTCAGGACCCCCTTGTCATGACGGATGACGACGGTGGTGGCGCCAGCGCCAACAATGATGCCACCAACGACACCGGCACTGAGACTGGCGCTGATGATGTTCCTAACTACAGCACGGAAGGTGGGACCTCCCAAGCCAGTGAGGGAAAGAAGGAAAAGAGGACACGACGCCCAAATGAGCTCGCACCGGAATTCTGGTGGTCACGGCGGTGCACCCTGCCGAGTTCGAGCCAATAGAGCCGCGGGAAGTGTCGGTGTGTTACGACAACCAACTAGCATGCATCCTACGGGATACAGCTAACATCAACACCATGAAAATACGGAAGAATGAAAATTTGAAGAAGCTGCTCCTAACTAGGTTGCACGCAAGATTGTTGTTCCCCGGTCAGAATGACGATGTTGACCCATGGGATGATGATGCCATGAAAAAAGTCAACAACAAAGCCCTAGGTAAGTTCAGCAACGCATTGAGAACTCGGAAAACTAGGGTGAAAATGGCGATTGAAGTAGACCATGAAACCTACGCAGAGATTGTTGTAGACAGTCCAAAAATTACGATAGAGGACTTTGAAAAGTTCAAGGAGACTTATAATGAAGAAGTTGTCAGGGCCAGGTCGGAGAGAGGCAAGCAGCTGCAGGCAAACAAAATGGGGAACCACCGCCTTGGAAGTCGTGGTTACACTGGAAAGAGGCCCGTGTGGGCTAAGGAGGACACATAACATGAACATCAGGGGATCCAAAACCCATTGGCTGAGTTCACCGACCAGCAGGAGCAGGACTTCATCAGGGCCCGATTCTCTTGGGGCCCCCCAAAAAGATTTTTTTTCCACCGACAGGCCGACTAGGAAATTCATGAGATTACTGGTAATTATCCTTTTAACACCTTACATACTAGCTTATAATCAATGAAGTCTAGTACATTCTAGTCGCATTCGTAAACGATTCATGGTCCATTTTGCAGAGAGAGCAACACAAGCTTGCGGCCGAAAGCGACTCGTCGACTCAGTCGAATCAGTCGTCGGCGAAGTACAAGTGGGACACTCCTTTCAACCGGGCCATGAACATAATAATGGGACACCCGCCCGGCCAGTAGCCACAATATGGATGTGTGCACGGCGCCGGGGAAGGCGCCACATGGAAGTACTATTATAACGAGGACCCTGAGGCCAAAAGACAGAGAAAGAAGTTTAGTCAAGTGACTATCAACAAGACAGTGGCGTGGGCGGTGGAGAAAGCAAAAGTTGAGACCAAAGCTAAGATAAACGCTGCCTGTAGAGATGATATGGTGGTTGCCTTTACAATCTTGATTCCAATAGTGGTCATATGGGTGCAATGAAATCCAAAAGCGCCACCAAGTGATTTTCCCATGCCCAGCTTCACCGGGAGCAACTCAATGAACACCGCACCCATACCCGTACCTAGAATGGCAACCACACCGGCACCTCCTCCGGCACCTGCTCCTGCACCCACCTCTCACAGCAGCCTTACGCTACTAGGGAAAAGGCTACTAGCAGCGCGAGCTCTAGGTATATCAGTAGCGCGGGGACCGATGCTACTAATAAGGCGCTACAGCTAACCCGTAGCAGTAGCGCGTGCACACCCGCGCTACTGATATACAAGTTTAGCAGCAGCGTGCTTCGTGGAAGCTCTCTACTACTAATAGCTCTAGCGCGCTTTGCCTGGACGCGCTACTGCTACTGTGGCGCTGCTGCTAACTTTTCTCCACTCGCTACTGCTAATTTTAGTAGTTTTTTTCCTGCATATTTGTTTTGTATTTTAATAGGCTTTATACAATAATCTTTAGCATATGATACACATACAAATGTAATCATAGCATATACATACACATAGTCTCATCAAATCATGTCATCATCATAATCATCATCCAACACAAAGTGGTCTCTCGTCATCATCTCGAAAATAGCGATACAATTCTCGATTACTTGCAACTACATCGTCATCCATCTAAACAATGATATACGCGAGAAGAGCTATCACTTTGCGTGAACCTAAACTAACTACTGGCCGTCGCTCGTAAACCGGAAACCGGTACACCTGGGCCTTACATTCCGGCCACTCGTCGTATACTCCTGGCGTAGCACTTCTTCGCCATCGATGATCTATACACCTCCATCGTCACATGAGTCGATGATATGCAACATATATAGTTGAGCAACAGAAAGAGACAGACTTGGCAAAAATAGAAGCAACATATCATAAGCATAAATAACAAAGTTCATCGTACCCAAAATGCCCTAACCAGAGTGATCTATACTAGTCTATGAGGACAGTTTAATTACATCACAAATAAAGTTTTGTCGTGCATAATTCAAAGTTTCGTCATACAGATAGTATGGACTAAACGGACACATTGTCATATATCGACAATCACTCCATGTCGTGCCATCCATCCAAGTCAGGGAGATAGTCCCCGAGCTTAGTGAAAGGCTTCAGGTCGAGACGCTGAGCGGCTACGCGTGTTCGGACGTCTTCCCGCGACATTTGTCCTTCTTCGTAGAACATCCCTGTATTTTCGACGACCTCCTTCATGATGATTTGGGCAAGTTCGTGCTGGATGTGATAGAACTCAGCTCGAAGTCGATGATCCTCGACATCTCCTAAGTTCTTTGCCCATTGCAGAATATGGGCATCGCCGGATGTAGGTGACATGCGAAGGTTCTGGTGATCCCGTCTGTACTCCAGCATCTGGTGTAGGACATAGAATCCATCATTAAGAGAATCACTTGGTTGCTGGATGCAATATAAGTTGGTCTTATGGCCGAAGGCGGGCCTGCCGTCCTTTTTCTTCTTGTCCTTGACCTCTCCACCCCGTGCGCCGTAGTAAAACATTGCACTGTCGAGAACAAACTTGATGTGGGTGTAATCCTTTTTGTTAATGTTCTTCGACGAGTCCAAGTAAAGAGCGTGGGAGTATCGGGGGTAGAGGATGATGAGGACGGCGCGCCCGCCTGCTGCGCAAAATAAGTACACCTCAAATTAGTTAGCCTCCACCGTGCAAATGAATGATTGAAATCAAAGGAAGGATATCCGCGCGGATGACTTACATGGGATGATAAGGCACGAGAATCGCCTCCTTGTCCTTATTGGCAAGCATGAAATTGATGATGTATTCCCTCGCGTATTCACAGTGCTTTGCGCAGACTCCCAAGAAGGCCTCGTGCATGAAGTACGGGTCAGCGACACAATATAAGGTATCTGCTCAACCCCGATGAGGTAGTTCATGTGCAAAGCATAAAGGCGGACAAACGCAAAATCCAGCTTCTTCAAGTGAAACATGTCGAAGATGTAATCGGATCGAAGGAAGAACTTCTCCGCGGGGAATGTGTCGACGTACGGCAATCCCCACGGCACGTTAACCACATAAAGTGGGTATCCTGGATTTTTTGAGGTGATGAGGCCTTTCTCTATCCGCAGCACATCGTCATGAAGTCTCCTTAAATCGCCGAATCTGGCCCGCAGCGCTGCTTCAGGTAGGATTGGTTGACCGGGGATATGCCATTTTGCCGCACCAGGGATATGTATACGGTCTTAAACCCGAGGCTGCTGAGGCCGCTGGATCACAGAAGCAACTTTTTTGCCTTTCCTCGGTCTCTTCCTAGACTTCTTTACTACCGGAAGGTTGTCCATAATACGTTCAGACTCCGGAGGCGGCAATTCAGGCACCGACTCATGAGGCTCAAACCCTAAGTAGGCGCCATTATTGACATACTGTTGAGTGTCATCGTCATCATCACCCTCATCTATGGCGACGTCACCAGCGACTAATGGAGAAGGCGAGGTGTTGATGTTCATACCTAACTGCGTGTTTGTGGGTGTGCTCCCGGCCACCTCCAGACGAAGCAGACTCTTTGGCCACAACAGGACCCACCCATTGCAACAATCACCAACCCGCCGCGGGGTCTCGTCGTCATCCCCCACTAGTATCGGAGGAGCCAAATTCTTGTGGCCCGGTTTGACACTGGCCATGAAAACCTTGAACACTTCCAGGGGGATCGGCCGGCTATGGAACAATGGTTCCTTCGGCTCCATTATCGTCGCCTTACCCACACCCACCTTCTGGTCACCGATGGTGTACAATATGGTGCACAGGGTTTCGTCGGCCTGCAAAGAAAAGTCTACGACGTGAGACATCCAAAAGGCAATGAAAACGGGAGATTATACATTTATTGAAGGGGGCCGATGTGGCAGATACCATGAGGGCATCGAGCTCAGCCAAAGATGAAGCACCGCCGAGCACGTCCGGTACCGGAGCCAGTGCCGGAGCAGGTGCGGAAGCCGGTGCGGGAGCAGGTGCAGGAGCCGGTGCGGGAGCAGGTGTAGGAGCAGGTGCGGGAGCAGGTGCAGGAGCCGGTGCGGGAGCAGGTGTAGGTGTTGGTGCAACGCTAGTCGAGCTGCTCCTGAGGAAGTCAGCAAGGGAAAAGTCCGCTTCATTTTTTTCTGGATTTTGCCTGCTCCGATTGAAAACGCTCGGAACCAAGGTAGTAGACATATCTACAAGCACCTGTTTTGTGGCAGCTACCGCTGTTGCGACTTTCTTAGATGATTTATTTTCAACCGCAATCTCAACCTTCTTGTCAATGTTTTCTTTAGTTAACCTCCGTCTTCCCTTTCTCTCCTCCGTGGTCTCATGGTAGTACTTCTTCCACGTGGCGCCATCTCCGACACCATGCACGCGTCCATACGACGATCGAGTCTCCACCGGGAGTCCTGTCAATATGTTCAACGCCCGGTTGAATGGAGTGTACCACTTGGGCCTCGCCAACGCCTTAGACGGCGAGTCGCTTTCGGCCGCAATCCTGTGTTGCTCTCTCTGCAAAAGGCACAAGGATCATTTACAAATATGACTAGCGTGCAGTCGGATTGATCAGAAACTAAAATTACCAACAACCTCATGAACTCCGTCATGACCGCGTTCTTCTTGAAAACCTTCTTCACTGGGTCCCAATGGTGCCGGGCCCTGAGGACGTCACACTCCTGCGGGACAGTGAACTCCGCCAAGGGGTCTTGGATGCCCAGAATCGCGACTTTCGCGTCCTCCTTGGCCCATATGGACCTCTTCCCACCGTAACCACGGCTTCCGAGGTGGTGGCACCCAATGTTCTTCTATTGAAGCCCCTTCATGTACTCTGACTTTTTTTGGCATCTTCGGCCTCGCAAGCTGCCTTTAATATTTCAAAATGCTCTACCGTGATTGTCAGATTATCCTTTACAATCTCGGAGTAGGGTTCCTTTTCGTTGAAGATCTGATATTTCACCCTTGCTTTCCAAGCGGCTAACGCATCGCTAAACTTGCTCATGGCGTGTTTGTTTATCTTCTTCATTGTCGGGTCCTTATCTGGATCTTTATAATCCTTTTCATTCCGGCCCGGGAACAAGAATATCTGGTGCAGCTTCTTTAGGAGGGTAGGCCTCATATTATCTAACTTGTTTAGTTTCTCATCGTTGATGGTGGCGGTTGTCCGTATGATGCACCCAATTTGATTGTTGTAGCACGCGCGCGCTTCCTCAGGCGTGTTTAGCTCAAAATTGTCGTCGTCCACCTCCGTGACCACCACTCTAGTAGTCCTGAGCTTGTTAGGAAGCCGTCGCCTCTTTGCTTTCGGTTCTATACCGGCTCCGCTCCCCGAGGCAGCTCCGGTCTCAGTCTTAGCACCGGTCTCGATGCCGGTCTGAGTCTCAGTGCCGGTCTCAGTCTCAGCATCGATCTCAGTCTCAGCATCGGTCTCAGTCTCGTCGGCAAGGCTCAAAAATTCGTCTGCCGCCCGGTAGACATTGTCGCAATCACCAAAACCCCGTCGTTCATCGTTGCTAGCCATGTTTCCTACGATTAAATATAGTCAATTAATTCTAGACCTAATAAAATGAATAATGACATTAAAAAGGCCTATTGTTTTGTAGGAACATTGACTCCTTCCCGGTGCGGCAAATCCCAGGCACTCGATATGTCCTAGTTTGTAGCACAAGTCATGCCGAAATTCACGGAAAATTTCGGCATGACCTTTGCTAAAAAGTGGACAAATCGAGAACCTGAGTTTTGCCGGAACAGAAATGAATCAACATTCTGGCAAAACATAGGCCACTCGGCTTCATTCCCTGGAAACAACAAAAGGCCACTTGGGCACAATCAAACCACTTCAATGTCGATTATGATCAATGAGCAAACACAATTGAGGATTTTTATATATCATGACCACTTCATATTTGCATCTCCTAGTGTTTGACACTTCAAGAAAATCTACACAAATCTCATGCTCTTTGAAACTCAATTCAAAAACCAAATATAGATGGAGGAAGATGTGGCGAGGGAGGCAGGGGCATCTCTGTCAGAGCCCTAGTTAAGCATATACAATTTTTTCCTACGGCGAGGGAGGCAGATGTGGTGAGGGAGGCAGGGGCGTCTCTGTCAAAACCCTATTTAAATTATTTTCCTAACTAAATTAACCTAACTAATTTAGAGAGAGAGAGAGGAGGGGTGGGGGCTTACAGAGGATGGCTCCGGTGGTGGCGCGGGAGGCAGTGTTGGCGAGGGAGGCAGGGACGTCTCCGGTGACGACGAGGGATGCAGTTGTGGCGAGGGAGGATCCGGTGGCGTCGACTGCGGCTCCGGTGGCATTGATGAGGCCGCGCGGCTCCGGTGGCGTCGACGGTGCACGACTCTAGTGACTCCGGGGGCGTCGACGTCGGCAGGAGACGGCGGCGAAGTGGGGCGATGGTGAATCAGGCAGACGGCGGTGGGGTGGGTTGAGGGATTTGGGGGAGAAGTGGTGGCTGGGGGGAAACGGTTTTTTGTTAAGTCAAACTTAGCGGTAGCGCTTTTCACGAAACGCGCTATAGCTAAGTTAGCTATAGCAATTTTCACGAAACGCGCTACTGCTATAGCTATGTAATTTCCTTTATATTTCTTATTTCCTTTTCTATTTCTATAGCAGGGGTCTAGGAAATGCGCTGCAGCTATGTTAGCTATAGCGCCTCCTACGGACAGACGCTACTGCTACGCCTTTCTCCTTTTTTCGCTTTTTCATTTATTTTCCTCTACATTTTATTTTTTTCCTTTCTGCTTTTTCTATTTCTTTCTTTTTCATTTACTTTTCCATTTGTTTTCATTTTATTTTATTTCCATTAGCAGTAGCGCTCTTTGCACGAAACATGCTGCTACTTATGTCCTAGCGGTAGCGCGCTTCCCCCAAGACTGCTACTGCTATGCGTAACCTACCGTTTTAGCAATGGGAATATTAGTGGTAGCGCTTTTTCATGTGCACGCGCTACTGCTACTGTCGTATCTGTAGCGCGGTTTCCGCAGGCGCGCTACTGCTATTTAGCACTAGCGCCCATTTTTGACACGCGCTACTGCTAAATTTCTATGTATAAGGTTTTCCCTAGTAGTGCTAGCTCCGTCTCTAGCTTGAATGTCGGGCCGTCGACATTGGCTGAGCTCGACGCCCTCACGGTAAATACGCGTCGCACCTTCATCAACTCAACTAATTAATTAATCTTCAGATGCCGTTCTTTTTGGATCTCTAACGCTGCACGTATATGTCATTGTAGGCCGACTCCACTCCTTGCACCCTCCTTTACCACATGAAGGGTGGGTTGGTGGATGTGGGGAAGGGTACTATAGTAAAGCCTATGGATCGATTGTTTCACTGCCGGCAGATGCCTGATAACGCCTTAAGGGTCTCCGTGGCGAGTGTGAAAGCGGGCTACGAGGGTTTCCCTCGTCCGATACAAACCAATGGAGAGGATGACGAGACCCCCATGCAGCTTGGCCAATGCAAAAATTGGCCGATCCTGTGGCCGAAAAATCTTCTTCGTGTCGAGGTGGCCGGGAGCACACCAATGGGACCTCATGAAGGTATGACCACAACACCACCTACACAAGTACAACCATCGTCTGTGCTGCTTGCTGAGATCGAGAGACATGAGGAACGAGGGCCAACCGTTCTGGCAGATGATGCCATCTGCCCCATGGAAGAGGATATGGATGATGACATGGAGGAGGCCGATGACCCTCTCTAGTATCTCAATACAACCTTTGACAACGAAGTAACAATGAGTCAACCATATGAATATGAGATGCATGTACCAGAGCCGGAACGTCCTCGGGAGTGCAAGAAGTCTTTGTTCATGCAATCCTCGCAGGACACGCCTCTAGATGTCGGCTCCACACAAGCTCAACTAATTAGCCAGAGTCGTCCAATGCTGAGCCCGACAACACTAGGGGTGGTGCTCAGGGAGGGTCTGACAGACCAACCAGCACCTGAGCCCACCAAGAAGAAGCAGAGGAAGAGATCGACAGCGAGAAAATCCAATAAAGCTAGGAATGTTGGTTCTAGCAGCCAGCCGCCTTCGACCAAGGTTGACCATGTACCGATGAAACATGCGCCATTAATCCATGTCGAGGGAGAGCCAATGGTACATGCGAATGCACTAGCTGCCATAGCAGGGGATCTCAGGAGACTCCATGACCATGTGCTTTCGACAGAGAGAAGCCTCCTCGCCTCGGATGATCCAGGATACCCACTTTACACGGTTCATGTGCCAAGAAGTTGCAAGATGTATGTCCACACATGCCCCGCGGACCTCTTCTTCCTGACGTTTGATTACATCTTCCAGATGTGTCAAATGAGGAGACTCAATTTTACGTTCGTCCGCTTGTATGCGCGGCACATGAACTACATCGTCAGGAGAGAGCAAGTCACCAGTCTTGTCAATCAACGATGCCAACCGTCAATATGTGAGTCAGTACTTCGAAGAATTCTTGGTCAGCAAGAAGGACAAAGAAACGATTCTCCTACCTTATCATCCTAGGTAAGTCATCCGCGGATAGCACTGTAACACATACGTGCATTTCAATAGTTACTTTGCACACATGGAGGCTAACTCGATCATGTATTTTGCGCAGCGAGGGGTGTCGTGCTCTTCTCATCGTTCTTTACCCGTGTTACTCCTGCACTCTATATTTGGACCCGTCGAAGAACATACAGAAGAAAGATTACACACACATAAAGCATGTTCTAGACAGAGCTATGCTGGCTTCAGCACGCGGGGTGGCTACATCCAATGCAAAAAAACAAATAAGGCTGGTCATTGTTTTGGCCACAAGACTGACTTCTGTTGCATCCAACAACCAACAAGAAGTGACAATGATGGATTCTACGTCATCCATCTAATGATGGAGTACAGAAGGCCATCCTATTTTTCATACATATTCCATCCTCCTATCATGCGGCTGCCTTACATGAAAGTAGTGTTCGTCAGTATCATGCATCAATGAGTTCTGAAGAGAAAGTTTTATTCCCTTTTTCTTGTGGGTTTGACTTGACAAGGAAAAATCAAGAAAGAGGAAGGAAAATAGTAAGGAAGGCGATGATGGTGGTCCTCTGCAGCAACGTAAACGGAGCATCTGTACCGATTCTCCTTGTACTGATAGTGCATTACAAGGTCCAAGTCTCTGCTCCCCTACTCCACCATCCAAGGTGCTTGCTCTAACTTGGCAGTGTGATATCTGGTTGCATATGGTGTCTAGCTTGTATTGCTCCTAATAAGTGTAAACTGCATTTGCTTAGCTTACACATGATACGTGTGAATATGACATGCTTTCCTGTTTTCGGTACATACTATATCTATCTATCACACCATGTTCTTACATGAAACTACTCTTCTTGTGTATCCTACATCAATCACTTATGATGGGACACCTTTAAGTTGGTAGTGTGATATTGGTTTGCGTCTTGAAGATGATTTCTAGCATGTATTGCTTCTAGTTTGATGAACGCCACCTACGACGAGACAGTTTTAACTTGGCAGAGTGATATTGATTGCACCTTTCATATGGTGTCTAGTTTGCAGTGCTTCTAATTTGTTGAAGTGCCTTCTGCTTAGTTACCACATCATAGGTGTGAATATGTCAAGTCGTCCATTTTTCGTACATATTCCATCCTCGTATCATGACTTTGCCCTTCATCATAGTAGTGTTCGTCAGTATCATGCATGAATGAGTTCTGAAGAGCGAATTATATTCCTTTTTCTTGTCGGTTTGACCTCACAATGCAAAATAAATAAAGTTGAAGGAAATTGGCAAGGCATTGGATGATGGTGGCCCTTCCAAGCAATTGAAACGGAGGTTCTCTACAGATTCAACTCCGTCATCCTCCCAACAAGATTCGCAGGACAACGCACGGCTAGAAAGTCAACGTAGTTGTGTAGATGATGAGCACATCTCCCCTACTCCACCATAAGAGGTGCTTGCTCTAACTTGGCACTATTATATGTGGTTGCATGTTGCGTATGATATCTAGCTTGTACTCCCTCCGTTTCTTTTTAGTCTGCATATAAGGTTTGGTCAAAGTCAAGCTTTGGAGAGTTTGACTAACTTTATATTAAAAAATGTAAATGTTCACAATATGAAATCAATATTATCAGATCCACAATGAAACGTATGTTCATACTATATAGTTTTAGTGTAGATGTTCATACATTTTTATATAAATATGGTCAAACTTTGTGCAGTTTGACTTTGACCAAATCTCATATGCGGAGTAAAAATAAATAGAGGGAGTATTGCTTCTAACTTTGTTGAATTGTGTGACACCCCAAAATTTTAACCTTGTTTTATTAATTAAAATTTTTCCAGGAAATTTAAACTTTTAATTTTCTGGATTTTCTTTTGATTTCAGAGCCATCCTTTTCCTTATTATGGAATTTTTACCTCAAGTGAAAAACTTTCCAAAATTATTATTGGACTTGTCTAACCTCTCAAGAAAACATTTCTATTATCAGTGGAATTGATTTGCACAATTATTTCTCTTTGAGCTTTATTCCCTAAAATGATTTTCCTTTAGTTTTGGAGCTCTTTTGAACTACAACCACTTGATAAATTTATTTAAAATTTTCACCAAAATTTAGAGATGTCATGAGATGTTTTTAAATCACTTTTATGCAAAAATATATTTCATTCATTTAATATTTTGAGCTCTACACCAAGTTTCCAAATCTGGTCCAGAGAGCAATTTTGCACTACAGCCCCTTTAAATATTTCTTTCTAGCTTCCACCAAAATTGTGGGATGTTAATAGGAGTATATTATTCAACTTCATGCAAAAACCCATTGATGTTCTTTGAAAAATTTAAGTGAAACAACCTCCTTTTCATTCTGGTCCAACCTGGTGATTTCTATAGAAACCCTAATTATTTTTGCTCTAGTGACCATGTGCTTTCTCCTGCTTATAGCCCATATTACAAAACCGTGAAGTCCAGAAGAGTGGACCCATTGGAGGATTTTTAGTGCATGCAACCATGCCTTTTCCTTTCTGTCCAAAACTGAAGTTTGGCAAAACTTACTCTAACAAGTTGGAGCTTTTGGCAAACTAACCTCACCACTCTCTTATTCATTCAAAGAGACTCTGATCTGGAGATTTGGGCCACCCCAAGAATTGCCTAGGTGCCATAGGCATTCTGTCAAACACCTGGTGTGCATGTCCAGTTTTGGCATGATTTTTGTTTTGCACTGTGATCTTGCCCCTCTGTACATACTGGCATGTCCGCTAATCTCCTAAGGGACCCTAGCCTAGACTTGCTAACCCCCAGCTTCACCCTCGCCGCCTAGCATGCTCTGGCATTTCGCCGAACGCTTGGCGTGCACGCTCTGGGCGTGCCCAGAGCACGCGTTTCGCACGTGCGTGCACCGAGCCGCCGCGTCCCACTGTCGACGCCCCGCACACGCTCTGGCCCTTCCCCTCTCCCAGTCGACGCCCCGACCCCTCCCCTCGCCGCAGAGCCGCCCCTGGAGCTCCACAGCGCCGCCGTCAGGTCGACAGCGGCGGCTAGCGAGCGGCCACAGTGCGCCCTGCCATGGACGGCGCCGCCCAAGCCACCCCCGCATGCCAGCTGCCCTCTAGAGCAGCCCGAGCTCATCCACAAGCTTGTTCGCAAGCGCTCGTCGCCGCCACGTCCCCCTGCTCCAACAGAATGATGATCGCCGGCGTTCTTATCCTTGGCCATCGTCGGAACTGACCCCAACCGCCTATTTAAGGAGCCCCGAGCCTCTCCGAAACCTCAGGCGACCTCAAGCCACCCCACCTAGCACCCCCGTAGCAGTCAATCAACCAGGGAAGGTCTTCTTCCCCATCTCCGGCCACTACAGCCGCCGTCGCCCTCCGGCCCATTCAGTAGCAACCCGAGCCCCTCCCGTCCAACCAGTGCCACCATGTGATTCACCTCGACCATGCGGAGCTGCCCAACCTCTCAAACGCAACCCAGAGCCACCGTAGCCCAGAACCCATTGCCCCCGAAGCTTCCTCCGCCGCGGAGCTCGCCGCCGGCGACTCCCTCCGTCCCCGCCAGCCAGTCGACCACCGGTAGGACCGCCTAGGAGTGGCGGATCGATCCCTGCCCTCGGATGCCCTCAAGGGGCCGTCGTTCGTCGGCGAAGATCGCCGGAGCTCCGCCTTCGTTCGGCGAAAGGAGAGGGAAGGCGGGGGACGACTGGTCAAACCTGACCAGTGGGCCCAAGGGACCCACTGTCGGTGACCCAGCCCCGCCTCCACGTGTTTTAAGTGGAAGGGCAAAACCTAAAGTATGTTTTCTCTGCCCGAAAGCGTATGCGTATTTGAAACATTTTCTTTTTCTGTTTTATTTTAAAAACAGAGTTTGACTGAAACTTTGACTGGCTATATCTTTTTCCTACCTCTCTCAAATTTCACCTAGTTTATTTTAAGATTTATTTCAAAAATAATTAGGACAACTTTTTGTACTGTTTTTGAAGTGTGTGGTATTTGAATATTTTTGAAAATAGGAATTTGGAAGGGAGATATAACTTTCAAAAGTTTTGGAGGGCACCTCACCTCTCCACACCTTGAAGGCAAGCATTCTGAACCCTGGCATAATATATTTTGGGGATTGTTTGATACGGTTATAACCCCACCTCAACATGAAGCATTAGTTATTTTTATGTGACGATATGATCATACGCTTTGAGTGCAAAAATGGAAATGGTTGCTGTTGGAAATGGACATACTTGTGATAGCAATCACCCTCATATGCCTCTCATGCCTACTGGGAAGGACCCGGAAAGCCTCTATCTTGTGTAGACACGAGCTTGTCCCTTGTCGAGACGGTTATGACCGGTAGGGCAGGGGGAGGTATGATAAGTGGTGGTTGTGTCTGATGACTGTAATATATAATTCTTGAGCTAACCATGCAGGAAATACTTAAGCCTCCTGAGTCGGCCGTAGATCGAGTCTTGTTCCAGTAACCCCCATACTTGTTTCGTGCTGCCACTTGTCCCTCCTGCAGGTAGGGTACGGTTCAGTAAGTTGTCAACCCCTGTCTAGCACACACCATACAGATAGACCGCGATGAGGGTTCCATGGCCCTGGATTAAAGCCAGTCATCCGGTCCGGGGGCATGGGTGTTTTCGGTTGTAGCCGAAGGGGGTAGCTCCCCCAGTTTGCGCGCGGTACAAATTTTGTGATCCCATGCTAGTCGAGGTTGTAGCCTCCCCACTTAGAGTTTTGCTTAACAGGTGTCAAGGGTGATTCCAGACACTGGTGAGTTAGGCTGGTGCGTGCGGTCAGGTGTGTTTTCAATCAAAAGACCGTGGACAGAATTAGTCCCGATGGACTAAAGGAATCCGTTGCTAGTGGGTAAAGAGTACACCCTCTACAGAGATATTATACCTATTCGAATAGCCGTGTCCATGGTTAAGGACTACAGTCTGGGATGGGTCAAGTGTCGGTCTTAGTGTCGGTCTTCAGAGGAGAAACTACTAAACCAGAACATCGATCATAACTTGTGACGTATGACGATTATGATTATTATTATTGTGGACTAATCATTTATGTTATTTGAATTAATGAGTATCCCTGGGACGGTTCTACCTCCGGGATATTCACCGTGATTATTCTTATATAAGCCCTTTATGTGGTGTCGCCCAGACGCCCGACTGTGGCATGCATGTTATTTCATTTACTTATAAGCCCTTTATGTGGCGTCGCACAGACGCCCGACTGTGGCATGCTTGTCATTTCATTAACTTATAAGCCCTTTATGTGGTGTCGCACAGAGGCCCGACTGAGGCACGCTTCATATTATTATCCTTCCGAGGCGTCGCTTCAGACACCTGATCGGTGCTTTTCATTTCTACTCCCTGATTGTTTACTCATGTTTTATTTGAATGATCTGCTTGCATGCATCATGAACCTTATTTCGTAACTGACGAAGTGATCATGGAATATTTCAAAACATGATTATCAATGGCTATATATACCTGTGTTCTTAATGTTTGCGAGTACATTCAAAGTACTCACTGGCTTGTCCCTGGCTATTGTCTTGGCCAGATTTCTTGCGTGGAAAGGAGCGTTGCGATGAAAGCCCCGGAACCTACGTAATGGTGATAGTAGCCTCGCGAAGATAGGAGTTATCCTGGCCAGCTGTTCCTGTGGGGAATGGAGTCCCATAGACGCTGATGATCCGCAAACCGCTTCCGCCCTCAACCTCTAGAAACAAATTGTTGTACCCATAGGCCAGAATGGTCTTGTACTTCATATTTTGTATTTTGCTTGGAGTTTCTGTAACAAGTTGGTGTCTCATCAGCTAACAGTAATCCTGGGGCTGGTGAGCACAAGGGCCGCTTTTGGGAAATTAATATCCCGAAAATCCGGTCCTGACAAACTTGGTATCAGAGCCAGGCTGACCATTGGCTAATCCTATCTTAGCCAGGTCGAAAAACCTAGGTAAACCAACCCACCAGATCTTAACCAAGCCCTGGCCAAGCTTCTCGTGTAAGATAGCCTCACAATGACCCGACACCTTTTGGCAGTCGGTGCCCAACCTATCAGTCTAGCCTGTCGAACATGCGCCAGTGACCGGCCCCTAAACAGTCCTTTTCGCAAGCATGCGAAGGAAGACTCCGCCCCTTTTTCTATAAAAGGGCACGCTAGCCTCAACCCAGCACAGCACAGCCTCTGCCCCAAACCGAGTTATAATGCCTGGCCCCATTCTTCACAATGAGACCACAGCAACCAACCTTGGAGGTTTCGTGGCCGTGCTAGCAAACCTCACCCGCCGTGCCTTCGCATTAGAAGAGCCCCCGGAGTATGTTGTGTACCAAGGGTCCATGAGCGGTGAGAGCCGTCAATTTTGGGCCACTGTGCACGTCTATGGTAGGGGTCTATCGCCAGAACGCCCCTATAGGTTCACCAGAAGGGCAACTTCCTTTGAGCCACAAGCCATCCAACTAGCTGCCCGAGAAGCTATAGTTCAACTCCGGCACTTGTCGCCCAGAGTTAACTGTCACTCCTTCTACTACTACCCCAGCCGTGACGGGTATGGTAGACCACCACAAGTTGCCAACGGAGATCACGAGACGGATCCTGCATTATTGCATCTGGTGTGCTATGTAAGTGCACTAGAGGGACTGTTCGATCAAATCACCCTAGATCTGATCGCAACTCGTGGAGAACTGATGCGTCGACCCCCAGCAAGAAGAGAGGCCGAGCCCGACGCCGACAACCCAGTTGTGCTATTCGGACAACCGATCGAGACATTGAGGTCAGCCCCAGCCATCAACCAAGGTGCTTTGATGACCCCAGAAGTGCTTCGTCGCCTTTTGGGAACACACTCCAACGGGATTGTGGCTAACAATCCCCGCGATGGTCATCATCACTACCCCGACCCTGCAGTTCCGCAACCCCCTGCAGCTAACTCCGATGGTGAAGCCCGTGGAGAAAACTCGACAGCCACGAGGCACGCCCACTTAGATATAAATGAGGTAGACTAAGTCGCTCGAGTAGTACCGAGTCTCAGTATATCCACACCCTGTAATTGTGTGATCTCGTATCGCCATATTGGAATACTATCTGCTTGTGCATACCTATTTTGAATAGTGGCCATGCTTGAGTGCGTTGGTGTACGACTGCATTTTTAATTCTGGGCGTAACTACCAAAACCAACCCCGACGGCACCCACAATAACACGTCACTTTTGGGAGATGTCTGTAACTGTGGCTTTGACCCTGACCCCATAGGGCAGAACCAGCAAACAAGTGCCCCTCACCGCGGTAAATAACCCAGCCCAGTTGCTTTATAAAAGGGACACCTCGTGACCTTGCCGAGTACCCCTCATCTTGTGCGCAACTCTCACAACCATTTCTTGCCATGCCGAGCCCTAGCATTTATCTGAGAACCCCGGATGCAACCCCGGGTAGTTTTGTTAAAATATTGTGGGACTTTACCTGCAGTACCATGGGTTCTACCCAGCCACCCCAGTACGAGCTGCTCAAATCGAGGATCACCTCTTCCACCTTGAAATATTGGGCAATAGTGCACATCCCTCCCGTAAACTCAAATCAGGACCCAACGGTAGTCTCCTTCCTAGGGAAATCTATGCCGACTCCGCAGATGGCCATAGAAGCGGCTGCACATGAAGCGATTGTTCGCCTTCGATTCGCGGTACCCTATGCCAGCGAACGAGGGTATTATTACTTTCTGAGCCGTGCAGCACCCAGGGAAGTGACATCTTTTCCCGGTGGACGAATTGAGAGAGACCCAGTACTGGCCAACCTTGTCCAGTATGTCATCGCTCAAGAGCGTTTGACCCAGCGAGTGATGGGTTATCTCCAGGGCCTCGCTGATTTAAATCCTCAGATCGCCATCGGCAGACCACTGAGGCCCGACCAGGAGAGACGCGTTCATCGACTGATCAATCCACTTCCCCCGATAGAAGAAGAGTGCGCCCCGGTACCAGAGATGTTTTCTCGGGACCCCGTCCAGTTGCCATTTTCATTCTAGACGTCACTGCTATGTTCTTTTATTCTTGCATTTAGTTAAGTTTTGTAACTCATGCGTGTTATTCTAAATCTTGTGCGATGAGATGAACATTTGGTTTCAATTGTAGTGAGTAATTTTTGCTGCTGTAAATTTTGATTAACTAATTTTTTTTTCCTCGCGAGAAATCCTGGAGTGAGATTTCTTTTCCCTGAGTTGCTACAGCATATGTCTCCTCACGACATGGAATTTTATTCACGCAGCACCACGGCAGCAGACTCACAATCGCAACCACTCGAACACATACACTACTTGCAACACCACGTAACCGTGTTGCATCTGGCTAATCATCTCCCTAACGCACCCTAGTCTCTGAAGGAGAGATTAGTGGGTAATCATCCGGGTACAAGTTACCCAGCATACCGACAACAGTCAACACCTGACACCACACCTACTCCTCGTGATCACCGCCACCACAGAGAGCCAACACTCGAGCGGCAGCATCACGACGATCATCGAGGATCATCACACACAGGAGCACGGAGAGCCCCAGCAATGCCTCCAGCCCTCCACACATCAGGATCACGTACCAATCCGGCATCGCCTCCACCATTAAAACCTCGTCTCTAGCTTCTGTAAACGGAAATGGAGGAGGAAGAAGGGGAAGGAGAAGCGAGGCCAGGTGTGAGGAAGAAGAGAGAAGCACCTCGGCCATTTTATAGCTCGAGCTCGGTGTACGGTGGGCAAAGTCCACCAGCGTCGCTCGTCGCCCGATCGCTGGTGTTCGGAGGCGAATCCACGAGCAGTGCCGACAGCACGCTGGCCCACGAGGTGAGTGCACGCTGCACCGGCAGCTAGCACGCCGCGCACTACCACGGGTACGGCCTAGATGCCCTACACGCTAGACGTCGCCGATGGAGAAAGCGCGGGAAAGCACGCGGGAGAGAGGAAGAAGAGAGAGCCAGAGGAAGAAGAAGAGGCTGACAGTGGCCCCGGGTCCACCTGTCAGCCGAAGAGAGCACTATGCTCTCGGGTACGACCAGCGTATTTTAAATTTAGGATTTATTCTAAATTTACTGTATCCAACGTAGAAATCTCTCATTTTCCCCCTAACCATAGATTTTCCCATGCAGCGCCAGTGTTCCACACTGTGGTTTTACACCACTTATTGCCCTCTCACTGTAGCCACATTTTATTGCTTATATTTTCTTAAAGCAACTTTTAGCAAATCTCGAGGACGAGATTTTTCTTAAGGGGGTAGTGTTGTGACACCCCAAAAATTTAACCTTGTTTTATTAATTAAAATTTTTCTAGGAAATTTAAACTTTTAATTTTCTGGATTTTCTTTTGATTTCAGAGCCATCCTTTTCCTTATTATGGAGTTTTTACCTCAAGTGAAAAACTTTCCAAAAATATTATTGGACTTGTCTAACCTCTCAAGAAAACATTTCTATTATCAGTGGAATTGATTTGCACAATTATTTCTCTCTGAGCTTTATTCCCTAACATGATTTTTCCTTTAGTTTTGGAGCTCTTTTGAACTACAACCACTTGATAAATTTATTTAAAATTTTCACCAAAATTTGGAGATGTCATGAGAAGTTTTTAGATCACTTTTATGCAAAAATATATTTCATTCATTTAATATTTTGAGCTCTACACCAAGTTTCCAAATCTGGTCCAGAGAGCAATTTTGCACTACAACCCCTTTAAATATTTCTTTCTAGCTTCCACCAAAATTATGGGATGTTAATAGGAGTATATTATTCAACTTCATGCAAAAACTCATTGATGTTCTTTGAAAAATTTGAGTGAAACAACCTCTTTTTCATTCTGGTCCAACCTGGTGATTTCTATAGCAACCCTAATTATTTTTGCTCTAGTGACCATGTGCTTTCTCCTGCTTATAGCCCATCTTACAAAACCGTGAAGTCCAGAAGAGTGGACCCATTGGAGGATTTTTAGTGCATGCAACCATGCCTTTTCCTTTCTGTCCAAAACTGAAGTTTGGCAAAACTTACTCTAACAAGTTGGAGCTTTTGGCAAACTAACCTCACCACTCTCTTATTCATTGAAAGAGACTCTGATATGGAGATTTGGGCCACCCCAAGAATTGCCTAGGTGCCATAGGCATTCTGTCAAACACCTGGTGTGCATGTCCAGTTTTGGCATGATTTTTGTTTTGCACTGTGATCTTGCCCCTCTGTACATACCGGCATGTCCGCTAATCTTCTAAGGGACCCTAGCCTAGACCTGCTAACCCCCAGCTTCACCCTTGCCTCCTAGCATGCTCTGGCATTTCACCGAACGCTTGGCGTGCACGCTCTAGGCGTGCCTAGAGCGTGCATTTTGCACGTGCATGCACCGAGCCGCCGCGTCCCGCTGCCAACGCCCCGCGCTCGCTCTAGCCCTTCCCCTCTCCCAGTCGACACCCCGACCCCTCCCCTCGCCGCAGAGCCGCCCCTGGAGCTCCACAGCGCCGCTGTCAGGTCGGCAGCGGCGGCTAGCGGGCGGCCACGGTGCGCCCTGCCATGGACGGCGCCGCCCAAGCCACCACCGCATGCCAGCTGCCCTCTAGAGCAGCCCGAGCTCATCCACAAGCTTGTCCGCAAGCGCTCGTCGCCGCCACGTCCCCCTGCTGCAACAGAATGACGCTCGCCGACGTTCTTATCCACGACCATCATCGGAACCGACCCCGACCGCCTATTTAAGGAGCCCCGAGCCTCTCCGAAACCTCAGGCGACCTCAAGCCACCCCACCTAGCACCCCTGTAGCAGACAATCGACCAGGGAAGGTCTTCTTCCCCATCTCCGGCCAGTACAGCTGCCGCCGCCCTCCGGCTCATTCAGTAGCAACCCGAGCCCCTCCCGTCCAACCAGTGCCACCATGCGATTCCCCTTGACCGTGCGGAGCTGCCCAACCTCTCAAACGCAACCCAGAACCACCATAGCCCAGACCCCATTGCCCCCGAAGCTTCCTCCGCCGCGGAGCTCGCCGCCGGCGACTCCCTCCGTCCCCGCCGGCCAGTCAACCACCGGTAGGACCGCCTAGGAGTGGCAGATCCATCCCTGCCCTCGGATGCCCTTGAGGGGCCGTCGTTCACCAGCGAAGATCGCCGGAGCTCCGCCTTCGTTCGGCGAAAGGAGAGGGAAGGCGGGGGACGACTGGTCAAACCTGACCAGTGGGCCCAAGGGACCCACTATCGGTGACCCAGCCCCACCTCCACGTGTTTTAAGTGGAAGCGCAAAACCTAAAGTACATTTTCTCTGCCCGAAAGCGTATGCGTATTCGAAACGTTTTCTTTTTCTGCTTTATTTTAAAAACAGAGTTTGACTGAAACTTTGACTGGCTATATATTTTTAAATAAAACTCCAAATGAATTGATTCTTTTTCCTACCTCTCTCAAATTTCACCTAGTTTATTTTAAGATTTATTTCAAAAATAATTAGGACAACTTTTTGTACTGTTTTTGAAGTGTGTGGTATTTGAATATTTTTGAAAATAGGAATTTGGAAGGGAGATATAACTTTCAAAAGTTTTGGAGGGAACCTCACCTCTCCACACCTTGAAGGCAAGCATTCTGAACCCTGGCATAATATATTTTGGGGATTGTTTGATACGGTTATAACCCCACCTCAACATGAAGCATTAATTATTTTTATGTGACGATATGATCATACGCTTTGAGTGCAAAAATGGAAATGGTTGCTGTTGGAAATGGACATACTTGTGACAGCAATCACCCTCGTATGCCTCTCATGCCTACTAGGAAGGACCCGGGAAAGCCTTTGTCTTGTGTAGACACGAGCTTGTCCCTCGTCGAGACGGTTATGACCGGTAGGGCAGGGGGAGGTATGATAAGTGGTGGTTGTGTCTGATGACTGTAATATATAATTCTTGAGCTAACCATGCAGGAAATACTTAAGCCTCCTGAGTCGGCCATAGATCGAGTCTTGTTCCAGTAACCCCCATACTTGTTTCGTGCTGCCACTTGTCCCTGCCGCAGGTAGGGTACGGTTCAGTAAGTTGTCAACCCCTGTCTAGCACACACCATACAGATAGACCGCGATGAGGGTTCCATGGCCCTGGATTAAAGCCAGTCATCCGGTCCGGGGGCATGGGTGTTTTCGGTTGTAGCCGAAGGGGGTAGCTCCCCCAGTTTGCGCGCGGTACAAATTTTGTGATCCCATGCTAGTCGAGGTTGTAGCCTCCCCACTTAGAGTTTTGCTTAACAGGTGTCAAGGGTGATTCCAGACACTGGTGAGTTAGGCTGGTGTGTGCGGTCAGGTGTGTTTTCAATCAAAAGACCGTGGACGGAATTAGTCCCGATGGACTAAAGGAATCCGTTGCTAGTGGGTAAAGAGTACACCCTCTGCAGAGATATTATACCTATTCGAATAGCCGTGTCCATGGTTAAGGACTACAGTCTGGGATGGGTCAAGTGCCGGTCTTAGTATCGGTCTTCGGAGGAGAAACTACTAAACCAGAACATGGATCATAACTTGTGACGTATGATGATTATGATTATTATTATTATGGACTAATCATTTATGTTATTTGAATTAATGAGTATCCCTGGGACAGTTCTACCTCCGGGATATTCACCGTGATTATTCTTATATAAGCCCTTTATGTGGTGTCGCCCAGACGCCCGACTGTGGCATGCATGTTATTTCATTTACTTATAAGCCCTTTATGTGGTGTCGCACAGACGCCCGACTGTGGCATGCTTGTCATTTCATTAACTTATAAGCCCTTTATGTGGTGTCGTACAGAGGCCCGACTGAGGCACGCTTCATATTATTATCCTTTCGAGGCGTCGTTTCAGACACCCGATCGGTGCTTTTCATTTCTACTCCCTGATTGTTTACTCATGTTTTATTTGAATGATCTGCTTGCGTGCAT
Source organism: Triticum aestivum (assembly GCF_018294505.1). Classification (NCBI taxonomy): domain Eukaryota; kingdom Viridiplantae; phylum Streptophyta; class Magnoliopsida; order Poales; family Poaceae; genus Triticum; species Triticum aestivum. The sequence continues at coordinate 239,677,732 of NC_057803.1, forward strand.
CATGAACCTTATTTCGTAACTGACGAAGTGATCATGGAATATTTCAAAACATGATTATCAATGGCTATATTATACTTGTGTTCTTAATGTTTGCGAGTACATTCAAAGTACTCACTGGCTTGTCCCTGGCTATTGTCTTGGCTAGATTTCTTACGTGGAAAGGAGCGTTGCGATGAAAGCCCCGGAACCTACGTAATGGCGATAGTAGCCTCGCGAAGATAGGAGTTATCCTGGCCAGCTGTTCCTGTGGGGAATGGAGTCCCATAGATGCTGATGATCCGCAAACCGCTTCCGCCCTCAACCTCTAGAAACAAATTGTTGTACCCATAGGCCAGAATGGTCTTGTACTTCATATTTTGTATTTTTCTTGGAGTTTCTGTAACAAGTTGGTGTCTCACCAGCTAACAGTAATCCTGGGGCTGGTGAGCACAAGGGCCGCTTTTGGGAAATTAATATCCCGAAAATCCGGTCCTGACAAATTGCATCTGCTTACTTTACACATAATGCCTGTGAATATGACATATGTTCCTATTTCTAGAACATACTATATCTGATTACATGATGTTCTTACATCAGACTACTGTTCTTGCATATCCCGCATCAGTCACTTATGATAAGGCACCTTTAAGTCGCCACTGTGATATTGGTTGTGTCTTGCATATGATTCCTAGCATGTACTGCTTCTAATTTGTTGAAACGCCATACAGTTTGAACTTGGCAGAGTGATATTGGTTGCATCTTTCATATGGTGTCTAGCTTGTAGTTCTTCTAATTTGTTGAAATGCCTTTTGCTTAGTTACCACATCATAGGTGTGAATATGTCACGCCATCCTATTTTTCATACATATTCCATCCTTGCATCATGTGTTTGCCTTTCATCCGAGTAGTGTTCATCAATATCATGCATGAATGAGTTCCGAAGAGCGAATTTTATTCATTTTTCTTATCGGTTTGACTTCACAATGCAAAATCATTACACCTGAAGGAAATTAGTCCGACAGTGGATGATGGTGGTCCTTCGGAGCAACTCAAACAAGGGGTCTCTACAGATTCTAGTCGGCCATCCTCCCAACAAGATTCGCAAGACAACACAAGGCTGGACAGTCAACGTAGCTGTTTAGATGATGAGCACATCTCCCCTACTCCACCATGAAAGGTGCTTGCTCTAACTTGGCACTATTATATGTGGTTGCATGTTGCATATGATGTCTAGCTTGTATTGCTTCTAACTTTGTTGAATTGCATCTGCTTACTTTACACATAACGCCTGTGAATATGACATGTGTTCCTGTTTCTAGAACATACGTGTACATGATGAGCACATCTCCCCTACTCCACCATCACAGGTGCTTGCTCTAACTTGGAACTGTTATATGTGGTTGCGTTCTCCGTATGATGTCTAGTTTGTATTGCTTCTGATTATGTTGAATTGCATCTGCGTAGCTTACAACTTATAGCTGCAACGATCACTTACCCATAAGACACATTTAACTTGGGACTGTGATGTAGGTTGCATCTTCCATTGTCTTCTAGCTTGTACTGCTTCTAATTTCTTGAAATGGCACTTATGACGAGACACTTTTTACCTGATAGAGTGATATTGGCTGCATGTTCATATGGTGCCTAGCTTTCATTTCTTCTAATTTTGTTGAAAAGCCTTCTGCTTACTGTTTTTCATACATATTACATCCTCCTACCGTATGTGTGAATATGAAACACTGTCTTTTTTGTATATATTCCATCCTCCTATCCTGCGCTTGCCTTACATCAAAGTAGTGTTCGTCTGTATCATGCATCAACCAGTTATGCAGAGCTAATTTTATTCATCTTCTTGTGGTTTTAACTTCATAAGGCAATATCAGAAAATAGGAAGGAAAAGAGTAAGTTAGGGGATGTTGGTGGTCCTCCACACCGACGCAAACAGAGACTCTCCAGATTTGCCACTGCTACTGCTAATGAAGTTGAAGTACCAAGTCTACATGATGAGTTCATCTCCCGTACTCCACCATCGCAGGTGCTTGCTCTAAGTTGACAATGTGATAATTGGTTTCATGTTGCATATGTTGTCTAGCCTGTATTTCTTATATTTTGATTAAATTGCACCTGCTGAGTTTATATGTTATACATGTGCATATGACATGGCGTTCTGTGTCTAGAATACACTACATCTATCTATCATACCATGTTCTTACATCAAAGTATTGTTGTTGTGTATCCCACATCAGTCACTCATGATTGAACACTTTTAACATGGTAGTTTGATACTGGTTGCATCTTGCAGTTATTTCTATGTTGTACTACTTCTAATTTTTTGAATTGCCACTTATGACAAGACACTTTTAACTTGGCAGAGTAATATTGGTTGCATCTTTCATATGGTGTCTAGCTTGCATTACTTCTATTTTTCTTGAAAATCCTTCTGCTTAGTTTACACATCGTAGCTGTGAATATGTCATGTCGTCCTATTTTTCTTACATATTCCATCCTCATACGTTTGTCATACATCAAAGTATTGCTTGTATGTATCATGCATCAATGAGTTCTGAAGAGCGATTTTATTCTTTTGTGTTGTGGGTACGGCTTGACATGGCAAAGTCAAAAAAGAGCAAGGAAAATAATATAGTAGGGAGTGGTTTTACTCGTCGGGAGAAACAGAAAAGGATATGTCATCTAGATTCTGCTGGTACTTATAGTGCAGTAGAAGGTCCAAGTCCACCGGCTAAATCTACAAACACAGTATCACCTGCTCCACCAGCTGCAGCATCCGCTTCAACTGTACTAGCATCTCAATGAGTTACTCGTTCATTTGCTCCAGAACTGGCCAGTTCCCAAGCTTCCTTCACACCTAACACTACTTCCGAAGCACTGCTGACACAACAGGACTTGGCAAGATCAGATGAACCTCATGAGCATCAACACCAAGACGGTACCTGACCGAGTCAAGTTGCAGTTGCATGCTCCTTTATATGTACTCTCACAATTTGATGTACACTAACACTTTCCATATTCGTTGTTGAACAAGCACCACGGCGCAAGCGGAAACAGACATCAGGGATAATGCTGGGCAGATTAACAAAATCTAAAGGAGGAAGAATGGAGATCCATTTTGAGGCAGGTTTAAAAAGGCCACGTGATGCTACAGAGTCAGCCAAGTTAGTATCGGAGGCAGCCGTTGTCGTTAGGTGTCATGCACGTATCCTCCCAACGTGGATCTAGTACAGGAATGAGAAAGACAATACCCAGTTTAACACCTTCCTTGACCATTTATCCGTAAGTAATGTTATTCATCGCAATTAGTAATATTGTCTTGCTCTGTCCCATACTTTCTAGCTTCCTCCTAATAAGACTCACATTCTTTTTTCAACAGATGAGGTTCAAGTTGGATCCAAAAGATGATGCAACTAAACAAGCATGCACTCATGATTTTCAGTCTGCTCTGCGCAGTATCGGTACCACCTTAGAAAATCTCACTTTGAAGGCAAGGCTAACAATTAAATAGCCAAAACATCTCCAGTGGAATATATTACAGATGAAGACTGGACATCCCTCGTTAAACAGTGGTCTGATCCAAAGTATCAGGTAGGCTATATGTACTTGATCAGACCACATATTGAACTTGTATTTATGTATGTGCCTTACAAGTGTATCTTCTTCTAGGCTAACTATTTGAAGAACAAGACCAACCGTTCTGAAGTGAAATTCCAAGAGACAACGGGATCTCATAGCTATATTGCACATTGCAAGGCTCTTCTAAATAGATGCTACTTCCTTCTTTTTTCAATGCCATATTATTGTATCTATATTGACTTGTTCCAAATACAGAGGAAAGCCTGTGCGGACCAAAAAGAACTTGAACCGAATGTAGTGCAAATCTTCAAGGATTGCCACACCAACAAGATGAAGGGCATGAGCACACCAGTTCAAGCCGCTGTTGTAAGTCCTTACTCCTCCTGCCTTTGAACTGATTGGTACTGTGATGTGGTCATTTAACTACTTGGTTTGCAGCCAATGTCAGTTACTCTGTTCACTTTTATACACAGTTGTCTTAACGTATCATTTCAGCTTACATGGTTTAAAAGAGATGAAGGATATCCTTTTGATCTTGATCTGTAATCTAGTTGTTATGTTCACGTGCGCACACAATGATAAAATAGCCTGTTTGTTTTATATCTGTTTGCCCATGATATGAATGATGTCATACTGTGTTCATCCTACTTTCAACCATGTCTCTTTATCCTTAGATGTCAACGAATGTGAGGAAATAGACAATACAGTAGGCATGCTACATGCACATATGTTCCGAAAGTGATTTTATTATGTAGTTGACACTACAATACATGCTAATGTATTACAGTAGTTCACCAAAATAATTTATGTATAAACTGTAACCTACTTTGTTTGTTTTTGTCTCATTAGTAACTTATCTGTACACTAATCTACAAGTTCAAACTTTCAGGAAGCTATGGAACAAATGATTGAACAGCCACAACCACCTGAAGGTGACGAGGCTAACACAGGCACAATGTCACTTCTTGTTGCAGTGCGTCAGTATCTCTCCACTAATAGTGCAAAAAAGAACCTTACTGCGTAATTCTGGGTTGGTTATCAAGGTAACCTCATCCAAATCGCCTACTGAACAAAATCTTCCTGCTAGACAGAATGATATATCTATGCTCCAGATATAAGTCCAATCCCTAATGGACGTCATTTTGGAAACAAGAATAGTGGTTGACAAATGTCGTCAAGATATGAATGGTTTTGAAACCATACTATCAGACATTCGCTTCGTTGTTCAAGAGTAATGGCGGAAAAAGGTGAAGATCGTGTTGCTCCATCAGATTCTACAGCCTGAAACATTAGCACTCGGGTCAAATGATATGTGCTTCTATACATTTGATGGTGCTTTTATCTGCAAGGACTGTAAACTTTATGCCAACATGCCTTTTGTTGTATGGTTGGAATTTATTTTGTTGTGATACAGCATTTATGATGCTGCCAAAGGCTGCAGTAATTACGACGCTATTTTTGTATAGTGTAGGTTTATCTTAGTAATGTATTTGGCCGAAAACTTCGTAGGAGCCCAACATGCCAACATTCGTCGGGCCCATTCCAATTGGGCTAGAAACGATTATGGGCCGAAATTTGCATGTATCCCACTAAAAATATATGGCCCTAAATCAGCATAAGCTTTCATATTTTTCTGGTAGGCCTGTGCCCATAGTGGGCCTTTAATAGGCCTAAACATAATTTGGGCCCTCGGTAACAATAGGCCGTTTACAGGTGTAAATATCTCGAACCCATAAAAAATGGGCCTTTCATAGACCGAAAGTGAGATTGGGCCCTGATTGTGCCAAATAACCCACTGGTCTTAGCAGGCCTAAATGGTGGCCCATTTATGATGCGGATCTTTCACAGGACGAAATTCGGACGGGCCGTAAATGTGCCGACCTAATGCACGGGCCTTTAACAGGCCGGAAGTTCGGCCGGGCTAGATTATCATCATTTTTATATGTGCCATTAATGGGCCCGATGTGACATTGGGCCACATATGGCCCATGGATTTTGTCTGACTTAACAGGCCGAAAATCACAACAGGCCGAAAATCACAACAGGACGAAAGTGGCCAAATCTATAGTGGGCCTCTAACAGGCCGAATGTCAGACATGGCCGAATATGACCCAAATCCTTCATGGTTGTTTATGGGCCGAAAGTTTCAATGGCCTGTAAATGGGCCCAAATGAAGCAGGACCTTTAACAGGCTGGAAATACATCTGGTCGTAATTCGTCCCATATACTTAGCAGACTGTTAACGGGCTAGAAGTGACCATGGGCCGCAATGATGACAAGTTTAGGACAGGCCGTTAACGGGCCGATTTGACACTAGCCGTACGGGCCTTAACTGAGAATGTTGGGCCTTTAGCTGGGTCGGCCCATTATGGTCTGCAAAATCTTGTGGGCCTTTAGCTGGGCTGGCCCATTATGGTCCGCTAAATCTTGTGGGCCTTTAGTTGGGCCGGCCCATTTAAATTTTATGGGCCACTTTTGGGCCCGTCCACATGTCAACATATCATAGGCCCATCTCGACCGTTCGATGAGTGACACCTGTGCGAACACAGAGCTGACGCGTGGTTTAGTTGGCCAATGAGAATTTTACACGTGGAAAATTGGCATTGGTCGTGGCTGTTAGCGGGTTATCGGATCGGAAACCGGACCCGATAGCTTAACGGCGTCCCGTTACGGTGGATGGCACGTGTCGGTCACCCTTGATGAAAGCACTTCTATGACGCGCGATTTATCGTCATGGAAGTGGAGACTTCTGTGATGAGAATTTTGGTAATGTCATCGAACACTTCTATGACAACACATGTATGACTATCTTCGTTCTGTCATAAATTTGTCATGGATGTACATGCATGACAGAAAACATGACCTACTGTGACAAACACGTATCATCACGGAAGTGTATTTTTTGTAGTGTTATAGGATATCCACCAATTGGAATGCCAAAAAAAATTGAACGGTTGTAGGTGTAATTCAGAATTTGAAGCCATTTGGTGTTTCAATAGAGCACGAAGTTGCGTTGAAATGATTTGCAAGCCAGAGGTAAATAGAGTCTATATTGGACATGCTAGTTATTTGTAGGAATGACCTGAAACCCATTCTATGTATACATTGCTTGCAATTATCAGATATACCAGATGTGAGCTTCAAAAATGCTTCAACATGCTGAAGTTGATTGCACTGCATGTAAAGAAAGTGAAACAAAACATAAAACGAAATGAACAAGCCATTGCAGCTCAGTAGAGGATTTTAATAATTTTGAAAAAAGAATAGTTGCAACGATATGTATAATACCTTGGTTCTTTTCCTTGCATGTGCTACTTGATCTGCTGCTCTTTTTTTACATCCTTGTTCCATCTACAAATGAATACAAACATTAATATTACTTGTTGTCACACTTGATAGACATGAAAGTTCAGAGTGAAATAAGAACCGTAGGAAAGTGCTTTATGGAACACATCCAAGGATACTAAGTGATTAAAATGGAACATCCATATGTAGTAACTTAATTTAGATGGTCATGCCAGCAAATTCAGGTAGAATGACAATATATAAATACATACATGCTTGCAGTAACAACTACAGTGTGTGAAGAGAAGATGCTTTAGAAAAAATTTAATGTACATGTATTGAAATAAATTGTTGTACGAACTCTAAAAGTTTAAATAAATGTGTTTCATGCTAGTACTAACATGAACCATCTTGCATGAACTAAAATATGTTACTTCAGGCGATAATGGAAGGCAGCATGAAAGTGTTGTCTGTTGCATGAACAGTGACTAATGATAACTTAAAGTGTACAACTGAATCTAGCCCACTATTTCTGACATGTTGAAACAATGTGTACCTCCTGAAATGCATGAAAAATAATTTTTATAAATACAATTGTCATAGCAAGAACTTGCTACATATGAGAATGAACATAAAAAGGATATCGGGTACTCATGAAACCAGATTTCCTAAAAAAATATGCTATTGTTCTGGAACCAACTTAAAAAAGAGGGACACTACAAAAAAAAGACACTTCGGTGATGATACGTGTTTGTCACAGTAGGTCACGTTTTTTGTGATGCATGTACATCCATGACGATTTTATGATAGAATCAAGATAGTCATACCTATGCTGCCATAGAAGTGTTCCATGACATTACCAAAAAATTATCATCACGGAAGTGTTCACTTCCATGACGGTAAATCGCGCGTCATAGAAATGTTTTCCTCAAGGGTGACCGACACATGGCATCCACCATAACAGGTCACCGTTAAGCTATCGGGTCCGGTTTTGGATCCGATAACCCGTTAACAGCCCGGACCAATGGGAATTTTCCACGTGTAAAATTCTCAATGTCCAGAGGAAACACATCTTGGCTCACCGTTGGGACATATGTCATCCACTGATTGGACAGGAGGCGCCTATGATACGTCGACATGTGGCACGGCCCAACAGAGGCCCATTCCAATGAAAAGGCCAGCCCGTTTGACTTGGTAAAAAGGTAACGGGCCGGCCCACGAAAAGCCTATTAACGGCATGTTCATATATCGCCTATTTACGGCCCGCTAACTCTCGGCCCGTAACGGCCTATCGGAATTAAGCCCAGTAGCTTCATTTGGGCCGTCCAATATGATTCCAACCCATTGTTACTTCTGGCCCATGTATGGCCCACGATGTCTTTCGGCCCATATGAGGCCCTTCCTAACTCTGGGCCCAATAAAGGCCCAAGATGAAGCTGGCCCATAATAAACAGTGTATCGCTTTATACCCATTAACGACTCATTATTTCGTCAGCCATTTCCAGCCCGTGTTAACTTTAGGCCTTCTAAGGGCCCATTTTATTCTTGGGCTCATTTCTAGAATTCGGTTAGTTACGGTCCGTTACTGGCATGTTCCGTTTGTGGGACAAATTTAGCCCGTGGTTACATTGGGCCCGTTTGTGGCCCGTTAACCCGTTAGGTTGTTTTCATAGCGTTATCAAATACGGCCTATTAACGGCCTATTATGGTCCACGAATAGTACGGCCCATGTTTGGCAAAATGATTATACGCCCCGTAGAAGGCCCATGGATCATACGGCCCGTAGAAGACCATTAGACCCTACGGCCCGTAGAAGGCCCATGGATCATAAGGCCCGTAGAAAGTCCATGGATCCTACGGCCCGTAGAAGGCCCATGGATCCTACGGCCCGTAGAAGGCCCATGGATCCTACGGCCTGCAGGAGGCCCATGGTTACAACAGTCCATGTATTGCCATGATTATTGTGGCCTAGTTACCAAAAATAGGTTATTGTGTCCACTAGAAAAACGCGGAAAAAGAACTGCAGTGAGTACAAGCAAACAACTAAACAAGACAATAAGGAAATAAATAAGCAAGCAACTAACGCTAGCCTATTATAGCTATTACACATATTACAAACACTGGGCATCAAAGTTCGCCACCAGTGCAAATATAGGGAACAAAGCAGCATATTACATACACTGGCTGTCAAAATTGGCCACAAGTGCAAATAAATGCGGCAGCAAAACAAGAGCATAACTAAAACAATTTCAGAAGAGCTCAAGAAATGTTATTCTGGGTATCCACCATGCTGGCAATAAGCTTAGCAAGCTTATTAGCTTTGTCCTGTTTGGCGCTAAAATCCTCCAACGCTTGTTGTTGCACCAGAAAGTATGCATCTGAATGCTCTAGGTATTTCCGCAGTCCTTCCGCTTCTTGTCACAGCACAGCTGATCGATGTCTTTCAGCTTGCAGTTAAGACTCAAGAAACCGAACTAATTCAAACAGTGAGTTTGAATAGCTTGTGCAACTGGTAGTGGCCAGTAACTCGAACACTAACCCAAGATAGGACTTTGGGGTTGTCTCACTGTCTTCAAGGTAGTCTTCCTTAGCTATTTTATCAGCTCTGTTGGAGACCAACAAGGATATCTCACTATCATGAACCTTATCTGCATTACTTCCTTTACCATTGCTTAATAAGGCACTCTTCCCCAATATTTTGTCAGCATTCTAAAAGAAGAAACAAGCAGACACATAACAGGTTTAGCATGTACTATTATATGAAACTCATTTTGGTGAACCAGTTCATTAGTAAGGTGGGCAGGATTAAACTACCAAGTCTACTATTGCCAAGTACTAGTACATAATAAAAGCATCAAACAAACATATATCTATGTCCTATGGTCACTGCATTGTCTTGCCAAATAAAAATAGAGACACGGTTCAAATCATATCAATTCAAGACAAAGCAGCAGTGAAAGAATACAAAGCGTGGGAAACTACACGGCACAACGAGATTTCAGATGGGTACCACGGATCTACATGTACAACAACACTATTGGCTCTGTTGTAGTACTAGTAATGTGCATGATATGAGAAGTCAAATGTATACACAATTGAAATTGTAATCAACAGAGCTATTGATAAGAGAAAACCTGTTAAATAAACATGTGTGAACATACCTGTTGTGCCATTGGAGTTTTGATTGGATCCTTCAATTTAAAAATAAGTTTGTATGAGTAAATATAGTGATACAAGAGCAAAGCAGTATGCACAATAGCAATGGAATCTTAAATTAGAATAGTTGTTCTTCAAGTTTAAGCACTTGTTCTACATGAACAGAGTATAGTAAGACACAAGATACAATACTTAAAAAAATGAGCTCATAAACCTTACCACATTCTTGGTTCGGGGCCAGTACAGAACAAGGCGTTCCCAGTCATCGTCCAGTAAATGTGTCTTAGGAGAACATAAGGGAATTTGATGAGTTTCTTTGCCAGTGAAGTATGTTTTCTTCAGGTAATTCCAATACTGCCACCAAGAATTCTTGAAGACAGCAGAGGTATTAGCATAGGTTACCTCATCCTGAGTTTCCAAATCGGTCCTTCTCCATAGAGAAAAATGGGAAAAATTGTTGTATTATAACCATCATGGAGGTAGAATGTATGGGACAAAGCAAAGTAATTGCCATGAATAACATTACTTACACATAACTCATGGACAAACACCTGCAACTGGCATTTTCCTTCATCTTCAGTATAACATTTCCAAGATGGGAAGATACGCACATAGGATTTAACAACATCAAATGCGATAGATGCTAAACTACGACTTGCTGGTTGTGCTTCCTCCATGGGAATAGGCGTACTAACTGGTGGAGTTGGGGTTCACCATGGTAGTATTGGCCCTTTGGGCACTGGAGCTGCCTTACTAACTGCTCTTGTTTGGGAGCTCTGTGGTGGAGATGGTGTTGTGTCAACAGGAACTGGGTTACTATCTACTAGGGTTGGGGTTAGATTGGGTGAAGTTGGTTCTCTGACCATCGCAGTAGGGGTACAATCTGCGAGAGTCTAGGTTATGTGTGGTAGGTCTGGTTCTCATGCATGTACAACCGGGGTGCTATCTCCACCAAGAGGTAGCACTGTTTTATTTGAAGACCGTGTTTTTACTATGCTAGATACTTGTAACACCCACGATGCGGCTATATCTCCCACGTGTCGAGGCACGACTTAGAGGCATAACCACATGGTGGTTTTGTCGCAAGAGGGGTAGTCTTCACACAATCCCATGTACTGAATAAGAAAGGGATAAAGAGTTGGCTTACAATGCCACTTCACACAAATAACAAGTTAAACATACATCAACGAGAGTACAATCAAGGTCCGACTATGGAACCAAAATAAAAGAAGACAACCCAAAATGCTAGATCCCCGATCGTCCCAACTGGGCTCCACTACTGATCATCAGGAAACGAAAAATAGTAACGACCAAGGTCCTTGTCGAACTCCCACTTGAGTTCGATAGCATCACCTGCAGCGGTATCATTGGTACCTGCAATTGTTTGGAAATATCTGTGAGTCACGAGGACTCAGCAATCTCACACCCACGAGATCAAGACAATTTAAGCTTATGGGTAGGACAAGGTAATGAGGTGGAGCTGCAGCAAGCGCTAAGCAAATATGGTGGCTAACATACGCAAATAAGAGTAAGACGAGAAGCTACGCAACGGTAGAAAAGCTATAAGTGATCAAGAAGTGATCCCGAAACTACTTACGTTCAAACATAACTCAAGTCGTGTTCACTTCCCGGACTCCGTCGAAAAGGTACCATCACGGCTACACACGCGGTTGATTCATTTTAATTAAGTCAAGTGTCAAGTTCTCTACAACCGGATATTAACAAATTCCCATCTTCCACATAACCACGGGCACGGCTCTCGAAAGTTTAAACCCTATAGGGGTGTCCCAACTTAGCCCATCACAAGCTCTCATGGTCAATGAAGGATATTCCTTCTCCCGGAAAGACCCGATCAGTCTTAGAATCCCGGTTACAAGACTATCGACAATGGTAAAACAAGACCAGCAAAGCCACCCGACTGTGCCGACAAATCCTGATAGGAGCTGCACATATCTCGTTCTCAGGGCACACCGGATAGGTCAAGCTATGAGTAAAACCAACCCTCAAGTTTCCCCGAGGTGGCCCTGCAGGTTGCCCGGTTCGGACCAACACTCAAAGGAGCACTGGCCCGGGGGGTTAAAATAAAGATGACCCTCAGGTCTGCAAAACCCAAGGGAATGTTATAGGTTGTTAGGCAAATGTAAAACCAAGGTTGGGCCTTGTTGGAGGAGTTTTATTCAAAGCGAACTGTCAAGGGGGTCCCATAACCCCAACCGCATAAGGAACACAAAATCAAGGAACATAACATCGGTATAACGGAAACTAAGGCGGCAAGAGTGGAACCAAAAACTAGGCATAAGGCCAAGCCTTCCAGCCTTTACCAAGTATATAGATGCATTCATTAAAAATAAGAGATATTGTGATATCCCAACATATCCATGTTCCAACATGGAACAAACTTTAACTTCACCTGCAACTAACAACGCTATAAGAGGGGCTGAGCAAAAGCCGTAACATAGCCAAACAATGGTTCGCTAGGAAGGTGGGTCAGAGGCTTGACATGGCAATATGGGAGGCATGATAAAAAAGTGGTAGGTAGCGCGACCTAGCGATAGAGCGAACAATTAGAAAGCAAAGATAGAAGTGATATCGAGGGTATGGTCATCTTGCCTGCAATGTTATTTGAGTTGTCGAAAGGTTGCTCCTCGTTAGCGTACTCAACAGGTTCCTCACTCACGTACTCGTCTCCCGGCAATGGAACAACAATCAATCACGGTGCAATGCACAAGCAACATGATGCAATACATGGCATGGAATGCAAGATATGATATGCAATGCACATGAGTGCTCCGGAAGGGAAAGGATGATCAAGGCATCAACTTGGCAAACCAAGTAAGCCGCTGGAAAGATGAGGTAATTTCGGTCGAAATCAATATAAGGATCCCCGGAAACGGATGCATGGTTTGCAAATGAAAAGCAATACAAGGATGATGCAAATCTACGATTAACAGCATGATAGCACTTAGAATGCAACACGAAACTAAGCTACTGCACTCCAACATAGCAACAAAGTACATGGAAGTGATGTACAAGAGATGCTTGACAAAACATAAACACTGAGCTACACCTAAATCACAATAGAACAGGTTCAAACAAGCATAGCAAAAGTGCAAAAGATATCAGTTTCACAAACTTTGTGAAAATACTAACATGTCAAAAACAACATCATTAAGCACTGTTTAGAGAAGCAAACAACATGCTACTGGAACATATCATGGCAAACAAAGGCATGTCATGCTAGTGCTAACACACTTAACAAAACCCCCTTACTAATTATTAGCCAAAAAGGCACAGAAAATATGATTACACCCATGCAAACATAACAAGTTATATAAACAGATTCAGACTTAGTGGAATTTCAGGACATGGCAGAAACAGATTCATGATAGCAAGTTTACAAGCTAATGCCACTCACTACAAAGCATTTCATGTCAACACAAGCATACCAACACTAGACATGTTCATTAAGCTAAACATGGCAAGAGCAAGTTCATAGCGTACATGCATCACTAGCAGAAACACATGCCAATATTGATCATCATGTTAACAATCTGCCAGGAACACTATTTAGCAAAAGTAGAGCAAGGAACTGACATGCTAGAGTGCTCCATAATTGCAACCCGAGGCATGAATGTATAGAGCAATATCATGTCTACAAACACTCTTACTAAACTATCTTAAAATATGCATGGATCTCATGGTAGCAACAAGTTTACATGGCATCAAAATAACATCAGGAAAAGGACTTAGCAAAATCACTGTCTGAAATCAGCAACACCATGGAGCCTACTTTGCATGCTTGTTCTAGTCACCACATAGCTCACAAAAATACAGGCCTTGCACCCCTGTAAATACGTTATGATGCAGATCATAAAACATGTAGACATCATGCTCATAGGATGCACACCCAAAATGCAACGAAAATGACAAATCACCATGTTCTGTTAAGAACCAGTAGTTAACATTTTATAGCACTCTTGCAACGACAATAATGGCATCAAAATGGATAGTAACATGCATTCAAATGACACTAACATGAAGAGCATCACGAGATAAACATTTTGATATATCATATGCATGAAACGGAGCTACGGTCATTGAGATATGGCATGTCAAAGGGTGCATAAAAATATCACAGGGAAAAGACAGGCGATTTTTACCCTCCGGATTTGGATCTAGGGTTTCAGGGCATGCATCCCGAGGCAGCCAGAGCTCATTGTCGAACTTGCGCTGGAGAGGAGGAAGACATTGCCGGAGCTCGGGGACGACGTTGCCAGTGAGGGGGGCGAAGCGGTGCCAGCGAGGGTCAGCGCGGGTGGCCGCTCCTGGATCTAGCGTGGAGAGCGAGGAGAGGACGAGGCGCGGCGGCACTGTCAGCGACGAAGGACGGCGGCAGCGACGGCAATGCGACGGCGGGCGACGCTGGCGTGACGGAGGGGCGCGGGCGCAAGAGGAGGAGGCGCGGGCCCGGAACGGCGGGGAGCGGGTCGGCCACGGGCTGCATGAGCCGTGGCGGCGCGGGTGGCTGCATGCCATGTGGCGGCTCCCGATTGGCGCGGGCGCGGCAGCGATTTTCGTCCGGTGGCGCCCGGACATGTCCGGCGCCACGGAGGGACCTAGGCTAGGGTTTGGACTGCGAAATTTCAGGGGATGCACATATTTATAGGTAGAGGGAGTTAGGAGTGTCCAAATGAGGTGCGGTTTTCTCCCACACGATCGTGATCCAACGGCGGAGAGCATGGAGGGGATTTAGATGGGTTATTGGGCTGTTTGTAGGGGTGTTGGGCTGCAACAAGAGAGGGGCTTTTACAGTTACCCGGTTAACCATTGGGGCATCAAACGACCTCCAAATGGAATGAAATTTGACAGGCGGCCTACCGGTGATGTACCAAGGCTACTCGACAAATCTCGGCCCATTTTGAGGACGTTTTTCTCCCGCTCATGAAACGAGGTTAGAAGGGTGCAAGGGGTACATGAGAGAGCGTCGGATTGTGAAATGGACAACGGGGAAAAAGACCGGATGCATGAGACGAACATGAATGCAAATGAGGTGCACATGATGACATGATATGAAATGCATGACATGAACAAAATGCAAAGCTCAGACTAAACTCAACCACGAAGGGAATATCATATCACATAGCCGAAAATGGCAAGAGTCGGAGTTACAAATATGGAAAGTTACATCCGGGGTGTTACAACACTCCACCACTACAAGAGGATCTCATCCCGAGATCTAGGACTGAAAGAACTCTGGATATTCAGAACGAAGGTGATCCTCACGTTCCCAGGTGGCTTCTCGGTCGGAATGATGTGACCACTTCACTTTCATGAATTTGATTGACTTGTTGCGAGTCTTGCGCTTGGTTTCATCAAGAATAGCAACAGGATGCTCATGATAAGACAAATCTTCTTGAAGATCAATCTCTTCAAAGTTGATAGTGCGTTCGGGGGTCTTGAAGCACTTGTGAAGCTGTGACACGTGAAACACATCGTGCACGTTTGTGAAGTTGGACGGAAGCTCAAGTTGATAGGCGAGGTCGCCTCTTTTACCAATGATCTTGAAAGGACCCACATATCTAGGGGAAAGCTTCCCTTTGATACCGAAGCAACGAGTGCCTTTCATTGGGGAGACGCGGAGGTAGACATGGTCTCCGATCTCGAAAGCCAAGTCATGGTGCTTGCTATCATAGTAACTCTTCTGGCGCGGTTGCGCGGCTTTGAGGTTTTCATGGATGACTTTACACATTTCTTCAACTTCTGTGATCAAGTCGTTGCCAAGAAGTTGGCGTTCACCAGTATCGGACCAATTGAGAGGAGTACAACACTTTCTGCCATATAGGATCTCGAATGGGGCCTTGCCCGAACTCGCAAGGAAGCTGTTGTTGTAGGAGAACTCAGCATATGGAAGACAATCTTCCCACTTCATACCGAAAGAGATGACACAAGCCCTGAGCATATCTTCGAGGATTTGATTTCCTCGCTCGACTTGCCCACTTGCTTGAGGATGGAAGGTTGTGCTAAAGCGAATGTTGGTGCCCATGGCCTTCTGGAAGGAGTCCCAGAACTTAGAAGTGAAAATTCTTCCATGGTCTGAAGAGATCAATTGCAGAATAATGTGCAAGTAGACACTTCTGGAGGTGTATAGCTGATAGATTCTTTGATTGGAAGGAAATGAGCCACTTTTGTAAGCTTGTCAATGAAAACGAAAATAGCATCATTCCCGCGCTTGGACTTAGGAAATCCAGTAACAAAGTCCATTTCAATATGATCAAATTCCCATTCTGGAATAGCAAGAGGTTGGAGGAGACTAGGTGGTCGTTGGTGTTCTGCTTTCACCCTTTCGGCAGACATCACATTCATTCACGAACTGAGCAATCTCTCGCTTCATTCGAGTCCACCAATATGACTGCTTGAGGTCATGGTACATCTTCGAACTGGTAGGATGAATGGACATAAGAGAATTGTGCACTTCGTTCATTATTACCTTCCTTAGATCACCTTTAGGAACCACAATCCGGTCCTCGAAGAATAAAGTGTCTTTGTCATCAATGCGATAGCACTTGTATTTGGGTTGGCCCTTGGCAATACCACATTTCACCTTCTTCGCCACGGTATCAAGGAGTTGTGCCTCACGAATTTGATCATCCAAAGTAGGAGTAACTTAAAGGTTGGCAAGAAAGCCTTGAGGAACAACTTGGAGGTTGAGTTTGTGGAAAGCTTCACGAAGATCCGGTTGGAATGGCTTGAGGATTAAGCTGTTGCAATAAGCATTTCTGCTCAAAGCATCTGCAATCACATTGGCCTTGCCTGGAGTATATTCAATACTCGTATTGTACTCTTGAATCATTTCGACCCAACGAGTTTGCCTGAGGTTGAGGTTGGTTTGAGTGAAGATATACTTGAGGCTCTTGTGATCTGTGAAAATGTCCACTTGCCTTCCCAACAAGAGATGTCTCCATGTTATTAATGCATGGACAACTGCCGCCAACTCAAGGTTGTGAGTGGGGTAGTTCCTTTCGTTGGGCTTCAACTGACGAGAGGTATAAGCCACAACTTTCTTCTCTTGCATTAACATAGTGCCTAGACCTTGCAAAGAGGTGTCACGGAAAACTTCGAATGGCTTGGATTCATCAGGCGGAGTCAAGACAGGAGCTGAGACAAGCTTCTCTTTGAGGGTGTTGAAAGCAACGTCACACTCAGGTGTCCAGACATACTTGACATGCTTCTGTAGGAGGTTGGAAAGAGGCTCTGCAATCTTAGAGAAATTCTCAACGAATCTTCAGAAATAGCTCACAAGTCCAAGAAAACTGTGGAGCGGCTTGACATTCTGAGGAGGTTTCCAATTCACAATTGCAGAAACCTTTTCCGGATTAACAACGATGCCCTTGGCGAAGATGATATGACCAAGATAAAGAACTTCATCAAGCCAAAACTCACATTTGGAAAACTTCGCATAGAATTGATGCTCTCTGAGCTTGTCGAGCACCAATCTCAAATGCTTGGCATGATCCTTCTTATTCTTGGAGAAGACCAAGATATCATTGAGATACACCAGGATGAATTCATTTGTGTAAGGGTTGTAGATGAAGTTCATCATGCGAGAGAACGTTGGAGGAGCATTGACAAGATCGAAAGACATGACAGTATATTCATAAGAACCATAGCTTGTTCTGAATGCTGTCTTGGGAATATCTTGTTCACGAATGCGAATCTGATGATAACCCATACGGAGGTCAAGCTTGGAGAATACTTTAGCACCTTTAAGTTGCTTGAATAGATCATTGATTTTGG
The DNA here is from genome assembly GCF_018294505.1 of Triticum aestivum. Lineage (NCBI taxonomy): Eukaryota > Viridiplantae > Streptophyta > Magnoliopsida > Poales > Poaceae > Triticum > Triticum aestivum. Next base: position 239,695,534 of record NC_057803.1, read on the forward strand.
GAAGTGAATACTTGTTCTTTATTGTCTTCTTGTTCAATGGACGGTAGTCGACACAAAGTCGGTTCGTGCCATCCTTCTTCTGGACAAAAAGAACACCACAAACCCACAGAGATGAACTCGGTCTGATCAAACCCAGATGCTCTTGTTCATCGAGCTGTTTCTTCAATTCCTTCAACTCCTTTGGTCCAAGCTTCTTTGGATGCTTGCAAACGGATCTCGTACCAGGCTCAAGATCGATAACGAATTCAACTGGCCGGTGAGGAGGCATTTCCGGAAGCTCTTCTGGAAAGATGTCTTGGTACTCACAAATGACTGGAATCTGAGAGATTGCATCCAACTCTCCCTTCTCATTGAGAGAAAATAGCCGAATGGTTTCATCACGAGTGGCATAGATGATCACATCATCAGAAGAGTGTGTCAATTGAATTTCCCTGGCAGCACAATCAAGTTGAGCCTTGTGCTTAGAAAGCCAGTCCATCCTAAGAATTAGATCAATATCCGAGTCACCAAGGACCATTGGAGAAGACAGAAATTTATAGTTGCCCATCTTGATGGAAACATCCGGAGCCATCATTTTGGTGTTCATGAACAAACCCAGAGAGGAAACCGCTATCGGCTTGGGCAGATCGACAATATGCAAATTGTGCATGGACGCAAAAGGTCTTGATATGAATGAAATAGATGCACCAATATCAAATAAGACTTTTGCAGGAAAGGAGTTAACTGAAAGTTTACCCATTATCACATATGAAGAATCCTCTGCCTGAGCTGCGTTCATCATGTTCACCTTAGCATGCTTGGGATTATGCTTGACCACTGCATTGCTGGAAGATCTCACAAGAGGAGGAGGCGGAAGGCGCCTTTGGTTCAAGCACTTGTTTGCATAGTGACCTTTCTGCTGACACTTGTTGCAAGTCACCTCTGAGAGCGGACGATGATAAGGAGCACTTGACCCTGAAGCTTGAGTCCGAGACTTATTCTGATAGCCTGGGTTGGGTGGGTGGGAAGATCCATGGCCACCTTTGTTCTTCTGCTGGTAGGGCTGATGAAATGGAGGAGGAGGAAGCCAGAACTTCTGCTACTTAGTTGCCACTTGTGAGGAAGAAGAAGACTGGACTGCATCCCTAATTCTCTTCTTAGAAGCCTCACACTTGAGCTAAGCACCTTCTTGCTTGAGGGCCATGTTATAGAATTGATCGAGCTTAGTAGGCTCAAGAAGCACGAGTGCTAACTGCAGATCTTCTCTGAGGCCACCTCTGAAGTGATAGATCATGATCTTTTCATCAGGAACATCATGTCTTGTGAAGCGAGCAAGTTTCTAAAACTAGATGTTGTATTGGTACACGGACATGCTGCCTTGCTTGAGATTGCGGAACTCCTTACGCTTGCTCTCAGCAACACTCGTTGGAATATGATGAGCTTTGAAGTCTCGGCAGAAATCATCCCAGGTAATCACACGACCTCCTCTGGAATCTTTGTATTGTTGAAACCAATCAGCAGCTTGGTCCTTGAGTTGAAACGAAGCAAACTTGACAAAGTCCTTAGGCCTGACATTGCTACATTCAAAATGCTTGCAGATGTCCATGAGACAAACATTGGCGTATGTGGCCTCGGCATAGTTGCTGAAAGACTTCGGCTGATTTGCAAGGAACTGGTTGAGGGTAGCAAACTGAGGCTGATTGTTGAAATTCCCTTGGCCTTGATTTCCTTGGTTTCCTTGACGTTGGTTGTGATCTTGCAATAGTTGAAAAATCATCTGGGTGTTGGCATTGGTGGCTGCCATGACAGCTTGCCATGCCTCCAGAGGTGGAGGTTGTGGCGGAGGGTTCACCTGACTCCCATCATTGCGTTCCGGATTCAGACGCGCTGTAGGAGCCATCCTAAAGAGGGTGACATCTGTTAGAATCTTGATAGACATATAGACAAGCTGAATCAACGGATAGAAATTGCAACATATAGTCTTCATAATAAACATTCGAACAAGGATTGAATGAATGAATTCCAAAGTAAATCATCACACGTCCATTAAGGTGAGAAGCCACTCAGATAAATGTTGATGAATGAAGCAACAAGGTACGAATAGGAACAAATAAGTGGTAAGGATTACCCAATCACAAACCAAATATCTGTGGGAAGAAATAATAGAGCTACTTGAATTCCCACCTATAAACTCCCGAAACTTTCTGGTTATGCAATCTGGTGTTGGGGATACAGGGGAAGCATAATATCTCACCCAAACTAACAATCCCTACATCCAATTGTATCCATCCTTCAACACATAACCAAGAAACCTTCGGAAATCATGTACCTCAACCTTCAAAAAGCACCCGTTATACAGTTATGGAAATACTCCTGAACTCCCGCCCCAGTACTGGGTGGCGTTGAGGTTATCTGACCAACAACTGCATAAATGAGATTTTCGATGTTGGCGAACTCAGGTATTCCAGAACTGCAATGATAAAATTATGATGACAACACCTCGGAGCTCAACTCCTCGAGACACTACCACAACCCCTAAATGTCAGGAGGCACCAAGAATAATGTTCTCATCACAAGAATATCAGAACGATTCCAAGATACCCGAGTGATCCAAAAAAATCATGAAATTTGAGGAGAGGAACGTCAAAACTTCTACGTCAGGAGGCCTCACCAGAGTGACGAATGGACTTAGGAGTAAAAAGAATCCTACTCTCCGATATATATAATCCTAAGACTCAAAACATTTTGTTCTAGACTCAACAACGTCAGCGATTCGATCAAGCAGGGGGCTCCTAAGTCGGGGATGGCTCTGATTACCAACTTGTAAAGCCCACGATGCGGCTATATCTCCCACGTGTCGAGGCACGACTTAGAGGCATAACTGCATGGTGGTTTTGTCGCAAGAGGGGTAATCTTCACACAATCCCATGTACTGAATAAGGAAGGGACAAAGAGCTGGCTTACAATCGCCACTTCACACAAATAACAAGTTAAACATACATCAACGAGAGTACAATCAAGGTCCGACTACGGAACCAAAATAAAAGAAGACAACCCAAAATGTTGGATCCCCGATCGTCCTAACTGGGCTCCACTACTGATCATCAGGAAACGAAACATAGTAACGACCATAGTTTGGTAGCATCACCTGCAGTGGTATCATCGGCACCTGCAACTGTTTGGAAGTATCCATGAGTCACGAGGACTCAGCAATCTCACACCTGCGAGATCAAGACTATTTAAGCTTATGGGTAGGACAAGGTAATGAGGTGGAGCTGCAGCAAGCGCTAAGAAAATATGGTGGCTAACATACGCAAATAAGAGTAAGATGACAAGCTACGCAACGGTAAAAACCTATAAGTGATCAAGAAGTGATCCTAAAACTACTTACGTTCAAACATAACTCAAGCCATGTTCACTTCCCGGACTCCACCAAAAAAAAACCATGACGGCTACACATGCAGTTGATTCATTTTAATTAAGTCAAGTGTCAAGTTCTCTACAACCAGATATTAAAAAATTCCCATCTGCCACATAATCGTGGGCACGGCTCTCGAAAGTTTATACCCTACAGGGGTGTCCAACTTAGCCCATCACAAGCTCTCACGGTCAATGAAGGATATTCCTTCTCCCGAAAATACCCGATCAGTCTCGGAATCCCGGTTACAAGACATTTCGAGAATGGTAAAACAAGACCAGCAAAGCCACCCGGCAGTGCCGACAAATCCCGATAGGAGCTGCACATATCTCGTTCTCAGGGCACACCGGATAGGTCAAGCTATGAGTAAAACCAACCCTCAAGTTTCCCCGAGGTGGCCCCGCAGGTTGCCCGGTTCGGACCAACACTCGGAGGAGCACTGGCCCGGGGGGGTTAAAATAAAGATGACCCTCGGTTCTGCAGAACCCAAGGGAAAGTTATAGGTTGTTAGGCAAATGTAAAACCAAGGTTGGGCCTTGCTGGAGGAGTTTTATTCAAGGTGAACTGTCAAGGGGGTCCCATAACCCCAACCGCGCAAGGAACACAAAACCAAGGAACATAACATCGGTATGAGGGAAACTAAGGCGGCAAGAGTGGAACAAAACACCAGGCATAAGGCCAAGCCTTCCACCCTTTACCAAGTATATAGATGCATTCATTAAAAATAAGAGATATTGTGATATCCGAACATATCCATGTTCCAACATGGAACAAACTTGAACTTCACCTGCAACTAACAACGCTATAAGAGGGGCTGAGCAAGAGCGGTAACATAGACAAACAACGGTTCTGTCGTGGAGTCGACACGGCAGATGTCCTAGAGCAAGGACTGAGTCGTAGGGCCATCGCACTAGGAAGCTTAAAGGGGTTAATCGGGACAAAGGACAAGGGAGAGCTTTTATACTAGTTCGGCCCCTTACGATGAAGGTAAAAGCCTACCTCTAGTTGGGATTGGTATTGCTGAGGTTTAGATCTCTAAGGGGCTCAACTCACCGGCTTGGTTATCGATCTCCTTGTTTCTTGCCCTAAGCCGCCGCCGGGTCGTCCCCTTAGATACACGGGTTGACGCCTGGCGGCCTACAAAGTCCCGGCTGGCTCATAAAATGTGTCCGGCTTGGTGACTTCCTTCACATGCCTTTCTCTACAAGCCTTTCTTTACATAAGTCGGTTTACAATGTTGGGCCTTAAGCCGCCTTTGGGCTTATGCCCTTTATAATTCTTAATACACTATTACATTGAATATTACTGGGCTTCTTTCTGTAATCCGCCATTGGGGTTGACCCGGCCCCTCCTGGGCTGGTCATACCTGGTAGCTATATCCCCAACATTAGGCCCCAGGTTGACTTTGAACTTTGTTCCTTGTCAATCCTCAATACTTAGATGAAATCCATCTTCTTCTGTCTCAAAAACTCTGTAACCCGCCGTGATGTCATCTTTTGAAAACACAAAAAACTTGCATGACGTCATCTTCCAATGGACCTTTTATCTTTAATGCTTCCCGAGAATTGAGGCATCCATATAGCTGGATAACCATTATTTGGTTCTCCCTTGATTTTCGCGCCCGTCTGTTCACATCTTGTCCTTATAAATAAGCTTGCCCCGGCCTTCCTCATTCTTCTCTCTCTCTCTCTCTCTCTCTCTCTCTCTCTCTCTCTCTCTCTCTCTCTCTCTCTCTCTCTCTCTCTTCTTCCTGTCGCTGCCTCCCTGCTTCTCGAGCTCCGCCGCCGCCATAGCACTCACCGTTGCCCTCAATGTTGGCCCTGCACCACCCTGAGTTCATCCAGAGAGACGCGACAACTCTTCACAGTAGATCTACATCTTGTAAGTTCCTTCTTTCTCATGCATCTAGATTTGTATTAGGGTTGTGAGTTCATCAGTGTTCTTCGCTTGTTCATCACGGATCTTCTTGTAGCTCTTCTTCTGCATCTTCTTCTAATCCAAAAAAGAAATATAACTCGCGTGGTAGTTGTTTTGTGTCCATTTTTATATCAGTAGATCCCTTTTTCCTATATAGATGCTTCATTATAGCTGACAAACTCATCTGTACTAGATTTTTGGGTCTAGAATATTTTCTTTTTGGGACACCTATTTGATCCAAAATAATAATTATAGCTTGGTGAAACTTCTTTACGCCAAGACTTAGCTGGATTCGCTTTCTGAAAGAATCTGTAGTCATGGCGGCTTACTGCTCCGGGTTTCTTTTCCTTATATGTCATTAGCCCTTAGTTAAGCCGCCGTTGCTTGTTTTACATCTTCATCCTTTAACTATTAATCTTGCCGTAAACTGAACCGGCATGTTTTTTTCTTTTTCAGTTCCTTGCACATCATGCCGTCAAAGACACCCACCATCTGTAATTGGGTCCCCTCAACCATAACTGAGGATCATTTAAAAGAGTTCTTCCTCATTGGGTTTCTACCCTCCAAAAGCATCATATCTTATCGTGCTCCTGACCCAGAAGAAGAACGACCCAATCCAAAAGACGGCGAAGTGATCGTCTTTACTGACCACATGAATCGTGGCTTCTCATCGCCCGGTTCAAAGTTCTTCAGAGAAGTCCTTCACTTTTTCAAACTCCATCCTCAGGACATTGGGCCCAATTCCATATCTAATATTTGTAACTTCCAAGTGCTCTGTGAGGTATATCTTCAGCAAGAGCCAACTATAGAACTGTTTAGAGAATACTTCTATCTGAACCGGCAGAACGAGTGCACCAACGGCCTTAGCTTAAAGCTTGGAGGCATCTCAATTCAGCGTTGTCAGGGTGTTGTCTTCCCTCTCATAGTTTTACCAAGTCACCCAAAGGACTGGAACCAAACTTGGTTTTACTGTCAGGACATCTCACCAGCCAACGAGAAGCCACTGCCGGGTTACCGCCCCGATCGTCTTGACTACAAGTTTGCACTTCCAGATAAACTTATTGTTGATGAACGCAAGAGGCTACTTCCATCCATCAGAAGAATCAACGCTTTGTTGGGGAACGGTTTAACCGGAGTTGATCTGACCCGCTGCTGGATCTCATGGCGGGTTATTCCATTAAGCCGCCGGTCAAAATTGATGTACGAATATGGTGGAGGCCCGGACGACTCTCTTCGTCATACCCCGGTTCAACTAACCGAAGAATACATTGTCTCAATGTCAAACCTTTTGGTGAATGGGAAGTATGAAGACTGCAGTATTGTTGGGTTAAATCCCTTCTGTAAACTTAACCTGGTACCAGAAGTATGGATATTCTGATCTTTTTTCCTTTGTATTTTTCCCAACCGTATTGTTTAGCATTGATCCTTCCTCTTGTCTTTGTAGGCCAATTCTGACTTTTGGAAAGTGAAATATGACCATGAAGCTGCCAAGAAGGCGAAAATCGCCGCCATGAATGCCAAGAAAACGACCCGGAGATCGAAGAAGAAAAAGAAGACCACTGCTAAAGATTTGATGAAACTTGATGACACATCTGACTCGGAGGTAGCCCTTGATTCCCTTGGCCAATTTTTTAACAATCTTATTGACACTAATCCTTACCAGGATGACACTGGGGCCAGTCAGGCCGGGGAAGCTGAGGTAACTATTATTTCCTCCGACTCAGAGCCCTTACCAAGACACAAAGTTCGATGAGTGATTCGTAAAGTAAGGTTTTCTAACCCTTTAGCTCACTTGAATCCCAACTTTCATTTAAAAAAGCAGCAACATGAAAGCCGTTGTGAAACTGGGTTTGAAGATGAGCCGGCTATCGTCCTTCAACAAACTCCTCAGAAACGTCCAAATGAGGTTTACTTATCTCTGTCTTTAACTCTTCTTGTCGGTGTCAAAACCGGCAGATCTCGGGTAGGGGTCCCGAACTGTGCGTCTAGGCCGGATGGTAACAGGAGGCAAGGGACACGAAGTTTTACCCAGGTTCGGGCCCTCTTGATGGAGGTAAAACCCTACGTCCTGCTTGATTAATATTGAAGATATGGGTGTTAAAAGAGTAGATCTACCGCGAGATCAGAGAGGCTAAACCCTAGAAGCTAGCCTACGGTATGACTGTATGTTGTGATTGTTGTCCTACGGACTAAAACCCTCCGGTTTATATAGACATCGGAGAGGGTTAGGGTTACACAAGGTCGGTTACAAAGGAGGAGATATCCATATAAGTATTGCCTAGCTTGCCTTCCACGCCAAGTAGAGTCCCATCCGGACACGAGGCGAAGTCTTCAATCTTGTATCTTCATAGTTTAATAGTCCGACCAATGGAGATAGTCCAGCTGTCCGGAGACCCCCTAATCCAGGACTCCCACAGTAGCCCCTGAACCAGGCTTCAATGACGATGAGTCCGGCGCGCAGTTGTCTTCGGCATTGCAAGGCGGGTTCCTTCTCCGAATACATTACAGAAGAAGTTGAATACGAGGATAGTGTCCGACCCTGCAAAATAAGTCCCACATTTTACCGTAGAGAGAATAATGTTTTTTCGCAGATCTAATTTGCTAGCTTGTTTTGGCAACATGACGTTATGTCATGGCCCGGTGATTATTCGAACCGTTTCTTTTAACCAGCCCCGCACATAACGCGAGGCAGTTTTTCGACACGTCTTGTCAAAGCAGAGATCGTGTCCCCTTATTACGGGATTCTCATCAATACGGGCGTGGGTAACCCAACCGCGCCATCAATTGCGGCGCTTGGGGGATAAGCGAGTTTTACTAGGCAAGTGGGGACGTTTAATTTTGTCCGCCCATATAAAGGGATAAGGATTCACCTTTCTATCCACGCCTTCTTCCTCCTCTGCTCATCCGCTCCCGCATACTCGAGCTCTAGCGCCCAAGTCCTCACTTCCATCTCAACCTTCTCCAACCATGTCCGGAGCGGGAGGCAAGTGGATGGTCTCCTCCGTCACGGAGGGAGACGTCAAGAAACTGAGGAGAGCCGGATACCTGCACGACGACATCGCGCACCGGCTCCTAGATGAGGGACAGCTCATCCCCACCCCCGAGCCCCATGAGAGGCTGGTATTCCTCACCCATTTCCTCCGCGGACTAGGATTCCCTCTCCATCCCTTCGTCCGGGGCTCATGTTTTATTACGGCCTGGATTTCCATGATCTAGCCCCAAACTTCATCCTCAACATCTCGTCATTTATCGTCGTGTGCGAGGCCTTCCTCCGCATCAAGCCCCACTTTGGCTTATGGCTGAAGACCTTCAATGTCAAGCCGAAGGTAGTGAGCGGCCGCCAGGCGGAGTGCGGAGGCGCCATGGTGGGCAAGATGCCCAACATCACATGGCTCGAGGGCACCTTTGTGGACACCATAAAGGGGTGGCAATCGGGGTGGTTCTATATCACCGAGCCGCGCGACCCCGCATGGGTAGCGGCCCCCGAGTTCCGATCCGGCATCCCCATGCGGCTCACCTCCTGGAAAGAGAAGGGCATGTCCTGGGGTAATTCAAAAGAGCTGACCGGACTCCAGTCATGTATTCAGAACATGGTGGATAAGAAGCTCAAGCTTGTCAACATAGTCCAGGTTATGCTCGTTCGCCGGATACTCCCGTGCCAACAACGGGAGTTTACCTTGTGGGAGTTCAATCCGGCGCAGCACCGAACTCTGAACAGGCTCTTCGACACGACTCATGAAGATGCCTGGAGGGTGCTGTTCAAGGGCGCCGCGGTCCCTCCCCCCATTACTGAGGATCGCGGATTCAGCGCGAAGCGCCACGCCAGTGCGGTAAGTTGTTTTGCCTCTTACAGGATATTTGTTTATATATATATAGATTGGCTCTATGCGGGATCTAAACTCCCGTAATTTTGACAGGACTAGCAGAAGATGGCCGGACAGATCGACTGTCCGGCTCCCTTGCCCGAAGGCCCCGCAGACGCTCTTCTGACGAAGATGCTGACTCCGGCCCCTTATAAGGTGCCGGAGAAGACCAAGAAGGCCAAGGGAGCTCGAAAGAGTTCCCTAGGCCAGGCGTCATCGGAATCACCGTCCGATGACTCTACGGCGCACTCTTCCCCCGAAGACGAGGAAGAGGAAGGAGAGGCTCCCCCACCAACTGGGGGAGACAAGAAAAGGAAGGCCGCCCCAACTGGGGAGGCCGAAGGGTCCAAGAAGGGAAGGACGCTCCTTCCGGACATCTCCACCGCCGCCGACGAAAGTGAAGACGAGTGGTTGCCCAGGGGCAAGCCCCAGGGGAGATCGTAAGTGTTCGGATACCAAAGTAACCCATAGGATTCCTTTGTCGCATTGCTTTCCCTAACGCCGAACTCAATTGTACAGGCCGCCCCGAGCCAATATCGAGGTATCCTCGGACGGCTCCCTGGCTTCGTCAGACATGGATAGAGATCCAGTCCCGACCGCCACCTCCCCTCATCCGGCCGATGACGCCGAGGTGCTGTCTCAAGAGGCACCGGATCAAGGGGGAACAGTCCCGGAGGCGCCTCAGGGTGACCTTCCGGACTCCGGGAGCCGAGGGGACGGGGTCCCCGAGAGCTCCGAGTTCGGCCCGCAGCTGAACACCACGCCGGACCCTCCAATGGATCCGAGCTCGGGCAGGCAGTCCCCTTCTAAGGAGGGTGAGACGCCAGTGCCGGTGACCTCTGTCCACCCAGAGGCGCCGGACACTATGTTGGAAGCACTTCGCAGTGCTTCCATCGAGGAGGAGCACCGCACTATCATGAGTGCGGTGATCCAGAAGGTTCAGTCCGCCAAGAGTGGATTGACTGAAGCCTGTACTAGCCTTCTAACAGGCTTCGAGGTAAGTTCTTTAAAATATAGTAGAAATATTACTGCATAGACAGTAGCCCCTGATGCTTTGTTCGGTGTTCACAAAGAAAAGCCGAACAGAGGATCAAATAATATCGCAGGAGTCTAATATAAGTATGTCAATATGCATATGCAGGCTTCGCTGCTGGCGTCCGCCGCACTGACTGTGGAGGTCACCGTACTGAAGGAGGCCCTCGAGGGGTCCCAGAAAGAGCTCGGCCTTGCTAAGAGGCAGCTCTAGGAGAACAAGGGTAAGTGATACCCCGTCTGTAGATGAGAAAAAGGACGTGATTGCTAAATGATAGGATCATTGTATGTTTGCCAGGGGCCATGACCGAGGTGGCGACCCTGAAGCAAGCGTTGTCCCAGGCCAAAGAAAAGGCGGCCCAGGAGCGCATCGAGCAAGAGAGGCACGAGGCTCGGGTGGGCGAGGTGCATCAAGAGCTCCAAGCTCTCATGACGAAGCACGAGGCGTAGGAGCTTGACTTGAAGATGAGAGAGTCTGAGCTTGCCGCGGCCTGTGAGAGCGCGAAGAGTGCCAAGGCCGAGGCCCAGAAGGCCCTTCAGGAGATCGACGCGATGAAGAAGATAGCGGCGGGTAAGGCTTTCTATATGCAAAGCAAGCATGTAATGGTGAATTACCGATTACTTACCCGAATTCGGAGCTCTTCAGGAGCATTCGCAGATTTGCCCCGTAGTGTGTCTGATGCCGCACTATTCTACCAGGCCGAGGACGGAAGCTCGACGGAGAAGCTGTTCTGGTCTCAGTATGCTGAGGCCGAACATCCGGTGCCAATGAGCGACCAGCTGAAGCAGGTGGCCGAGCTACATAAGGCGGCCGATCAGGCCATGAAGGGCTTCATAGTCCAGTTGTGGCCTGGCAACACCCTTCCGAACAGCTTCTTCGGCCTAGTGAGGCGGCTTGTGGATGCCTGCCCACGGCTGGAGGTCGTCAAGCGATCCGTCTGCATTGAAGGTGCACGCCGGGCCTTCGCCCGTGTGAAAACACAGTGGGTCAAGCTAGACGCCGTGAAGCTTATCAAGGAGGGGCCACCAAAGGGCAGGGAGCACCGCCACCCCAAGATGTACTACGAGGGTGTTCTACCGGGCGCCCGTCTTATCGCGGATGAGTGTTCACAAAATGTAATATTTGAATGAGACTTGCTCGTTTTTTATCCTATGTAATGAAAACTTGTTTCATATGCGCTATGCAACGCTTGTGTGAATTAAAATATTACCTTCTGTTTGGCTGTTTATCCAATCTGAGAGATGGCTAGTCCTCGGCTTCTGCCCCCATGCCACGAGTGCCGGGGTGTTCGGGATAAACCTGAGCACTCTTGTTCCCATGTTTGGGTCCTTCGAGGGAGGTGCTCAGCACAACGAACAAGGCAACCGGACTAATAATGCTTTATCACTCTCACTTAGCCATAGAATTCTATAATTTTAAATTTCGGCGAAGCCCCTGGTATTCGGAAGGCCGAATTCGGGGCGCGATACACGCCTGTAAGCCGGACGGAGCCGGCCCCTCGCCCTAAGCGGCATAAGTCTTTAGGGACTCGAAAAACCTCGCCGAACAGCGACCAGTCTCTCGCCTTATCATGACAGTCAGTTTTAGCTTTCTCTACTGAGGTGCTCGGCCCGGCAGAATTGGGGCACAATCGCAGTAGTTCTCCTAGTGCTACCTTAGCCGATAGAGCAGAACGTAAGGTACCAAAACATAGGAGCCGGGCAAACCCAACATTTGACCAAAGACATGATTCGGAGCTGATGCATATAATGCTATAAGTTCGGGGTGCCGCACTTGTGAAAGTGTTCGGACTTTTCACACCGTATTGTGGGTACGTAAGCCCCTAGTGCATTGGTCGTACCAGAGTGTACGGTTGCTAGGCGTCATTAATGAACACATAGATATGTATACATATAACAGAAATGCGATAATAATCGTAATGTCATGCATTGCATATTAAAAAATTGCATTAAAGCAGAGTGATATAGATAGTGTAATGAGCAAAAGAGTAGGACTATGTCCCTTCCAAGGGCGAGCTGAGGAATTATATGAAATCTGTAATCCACCTGGGAATTCTGTAGTCGTCAGCCTCCTTTGTTGCTGTATCATGTGTTCGGCAATAGAGCTGTCGGACAGTGTTTCTAGAGATTGAAGTCCTGAAAGAAAAAGAAAAATAACCAAACAGGAAGCCCCTGGTGCGGTTTAGGCCGCGTTTTGGGACATGTCGTAGTTGTGCCTCCCCCTCCCCATCTGTGCCCATGGTATTTTTAATGCGTAATGATGTACGCGCGGCACGAACAACGTTGTTGGGCTGGGATTGGGGTGGCCATCGTATTGCTACGCGAGCTCAGATCGCACCAGGCAGTCTATTTGCCGATTGCCCCAAGCGCGCTTGAAGGTGTCCGGGCTTTGAAACGCCGAACTGGTATATTGCCTTGAGAGGCTGCTTTGCTCTTCTGCTGTGAGGGCCGCGGTGTGCTCCTCTGTTCGGAGAGAGTGCTCTGTGTTTCCATTGACTGTAATAACTCCACGAGGTCCTGACATCTTGAGCTTGAGGTACGCATAATGTGGTACCGCATTGAATCTAGCAAATGTGGTTCATCCGAGCAGCGTGTGATAACCACTACAGAACGGCACTATATAGAAGATTAACTCTTTGCTTCGGAAGTTATCCGGGGATCCGAAGACCACTTCCAGTGTAATTGAGCCTATGCAGTGGGCCTCTACGCCTGGAATGACGCCTTTAAAGGTCATCTTTGTGGGTTTGATCCTTGAGGGGTCTATACCCATTTTGCGCACTGTGTCCTGATAAAGCAGGTTCAGGCTGTTGCCGTCGTCCATGAGGACTCGAGTGAGGTGAAATCCATCGATGATTGGGTCTAGGACCAGTGCGGCGAATCCGCCGTGACGGATACTAGTGGGGTGGTCCCTGCGATCGAAGGTGATCGAACAGGAGGACCAAGGGTTGAACTTCGGGGCGACTGGCTCCAGCGCATATACGTCCCTGAGTGCACGCTTCCGCTCCCTCTTGGGGATGTGGGTTGCGTATATCATGTTCACCGTCCGCACTTGCTGGGGAAACCTCTTCTGTCCTCCGGTGTGCGGCTGCCGGGGTTCTTCCTCGTCATCGCTATGCGGCCCCTTGTCCTTGTTTTCGGCGATTAACTTGCCGGCCTGCTTGAACACCCAACAATCCCTGTTGGTGTGATTGGCTGGCTTGTCTGGGGTGCCGTGTATTTGACACGAGCGATCGAGTATACGGTCCAAGCTTGATGGACCCGGCGTACTTTGTTTGAATGGCTTTTTCCGCTGACCAGGTTTAGAGCCTTTGAATCCGGCATTGACTGCCGTATCCTCAGTACTTTCGCCGTTAATGCGGCGCTTATGCTTGTTGCGACGTGACCTGCTATTGCCGTCCTTGGTATCTGAGGTACCATGGTTCTTTGATATGTTGTTACTGCGAGCCAACCAGCTGTCTTCTCCCGCACAAAAGCGGGTCATGAGCGTCGTGAGGGCTGCCATAGATTTCGGCTTTTCCTGACCAAGGTGCTGGGCTAGCCACTCGTCTCGGATGTTGTGCTTGAAAGCCGCTAAGGCCTCCGCATCCGGACAGTCGACGATTTGGTTTTTCTTTGTAAGGAACCGAGTCCAGAATTGCCTGGCCGACTCTTCTGGCTGCTGAATTATGTGGCTCAAGTCATCGGCGTCTGGTGGTCGCACATAAGTGCCCTGAAAGTTGTCGAGGAATGCGGCTTCCAGATCTTCCCAACAGCTAATGGAGTCCGCTGGCAAGCTATTAAGCCAATGTCGTGCTGGTCCTTTGAGTTTTAGTGGGAGGTACTTGATGGCATGTAAGTCATCACCGCGGGCCATGTGGATGTGGAGGAGGAAGTCCTCAATCCATACCGCGGGATCTGTTGTGCCGTCGTATGATTCAATGTTTACAGGTTTGAAACCTTCTGGGAATTGATGTTCCATTACTTCGTCTGTGAAGCATAAGGGGTGTGCGGCGCCTCTGTATTGGGCTATATCGCGACGCAGCTCGTATGGGTCCTGCCCGCTGTGTTCGGCCCGGCCGGATTTGCTTTTACTGTATCCGGCGTGACGTTTACCGTCTCGTAGAGTGGTGCGCCCTCGTGATCCGTAGATCGATCTTGAATGCTTTGCTTTGTCCTCCAATATGTCTCGCAGGTCTGGCGTATCTCCCCATGCCTTTTTATTTGGATGGCGTTGGGGTGGAGGCTGAGCTTTCGGCAGGAATGCCTCTCTATCGCGGCCACGAGGTGGCCGGTCAGCCGTATCATACGCTTCTTCCTCCAATCGGGGTAGTAACCTGCGCCTTGGGTAACTCTTGGAGGGACGCTCGAGTTTATATTCCTCGGCTGCGAGGACTTCAGTCCATTTGTCAGCTAGCAGATCTTGATCAGCTTGAAGCTGCTGCTACTTTTTCTTCAGGCTATTTGTCGTGGCCATAAGCCTGCGCTTGAAGCACTCTTGTTCGACGGGATCCTCTGGTATGGCGAATTCATCGTCGCCGAGGATTGCCTCATCTTTGGAGGGGGCATGTAATTGTCATCCTCCTCCTCTCTGCCAGCCGCTCTCTCGGGAGATCTGGCACCTTCATCCTCCTGATCTAACTCTTGCTGGAGGGGGTTTTCGTTGTCTTTGGCGCTATCCGGAGTGTTATTATCTCCTACGCCGGTATCACCACTTTTTCTTTGGCGGGACTTAGAGCGGCACCGCTGAGTCGGCGCTTGGGTTGCTTCTTGGAGGGGTCATCCTCCACTATCTCATCGCCGTTGCCTCCATTGGGTGTATCCACCATGTATATGTCATATGACGAGGTGGCTTTCCAGTGCCCTATAGGTGCTGGTTCATGTTCGTCTCCTACATCGTCGTCCATGCCGTCGATGTCTTCGGAGTCAAAGTCGAGCATGTCGGTTAAATCATCGACAGTGGCTACAAAGTGGGTGGTGGGTGGGCGTAGAATTTCTTCGTCGTCCGCATCCCAGTCCTGTTGGCCATAATCCGGCCAGGGCTCTCCTGACAAAGAGAGAGACCTTAGTGAATTCAGAATGTCGCTGAAGGGCGAGTATTGAAAGATATCCGCGGCGGTGAATTCCATCATCGGCGCCCACTCGGATTCGATTAGCAAGGGCGCGGATGGTTCGGTGTCCGGAAGAGAGTCCGACACCTTGGAGTCACGGGTTGCGCAGAGGATTATGCTGGTGTTTGGCTCGATCGCCATCGATACTGCAGTCCCTGAGGTGGTGTCTAGCCACCCGTCCTCGATTGGCGCAGTTGGATCCAAGCTAAGGGTCAGAGCTGGTGTGGGCGCAGCCTCTGGAGTACCGTCCGGTGGCAGAGCTAGGTCATGCCCATTGAGACAATGCGGTGCGCTCGGCTGTGGCTCGAATCCGTCGAAGATCAAGTCTCCGCAGATGTCGGCCGTGTAGTTCAAACTTCCAAATCTGACCTGATGGCCAGGGGCGTAGCTTTCAATCTGCTCCAGATGGCCAAGCGAATTAGCCCGCAGTGCAAAGCCGCTAAATACGAAGATCTGTCCGGGGAGAAAAGTCTCACCCTGGACCGCATCGCTACTGATGATAGTGGGAGCCATCAAGCCTAACAGCGACGACACAGAGGAACTCTCAATGAAAGCACCAATGTCGGTGTCAAAACCGGCAGATCTCGGGTAGGGGGTCCCGAACTGTGCGTCTAGGCCGGATGGTAACAGGAGGCAAGGGACACGAAGTTTTACCCAGGTTCGGGCCCTCTTGATGGAGGTAAAACCCTACGTCCTTCTTGATTAGTATTGAAGATATGGGTGTTACAAGAGTAGGTCTACCGCGAGATCACAGAGGCTAAACCCTAGAAGCTAGCCTACGGTATGATTGTATGTTGTGATTGTTGTCCTACGGACTAAAACCCTCCGGTTTATATAGACACCGGAGAGGGTTAGGGTTACACAAGGTCGATTACAAAGGAGGAGATATCCATATACGTATTGCCTAGCTTGCCTTCCACGCCAAGTAGAGTCCCATCCGGACACGAGACGAAGTCTTCAATCTTGTATCTTCATAGTCTAACAGTCCGGCTAATGGAGATAGTCCGGCTGTCCGGAGACCCCCTAATCCAGGACTCCCTCACTTCTTAATGGATCCTTCTCCTTGTATTTCTGTGAACTTTTTTTATTCTTTCAGGAGGTGTCTCGTTCCTCTGGCAACTCTTCGCAAACCCAATTCCCGGCTTTCAAGACTGCTCCCGGGTAATCAGTAATCCTCCTTTCTTTTGGGTTGTTCGAATTTATCTTTATACTAACATTCCTTTAACATTTTTTCTTAGCAGCCAAGCTAAATCAAAAAAGGCAAAGGCAGCAAAGCCGGCGGAAGACCCGCCAGTGCTGGCATCTGACCCGGCTAGGCCACCTTCTCCATTAACTGACGTTCCAGAAGACCCGCCTATTGTCAATGAAGCAAATCCTCCGGAGCCGTCTTTTGACAAAGCTACTGTGAATCCTTCTACAGCTGGACCGTCAAGCTCAACCGACCCGCCGTCTCCACCTGCTCAAGATGTTCAAATTACTCGGAGCCGCTTTGTTGAGCCGGGGAACCCAACGGTGCTGGCTCGGTGCATAGCAAAGCAAGAGGCATTAGAGAGGCAGAAGGTTCGCTTTGACGTTGCCAAATATGACCATCTCAATGCCAGTGACATTTTATCCGGCTATCTCGGTCATGTACACTCCAGTCGCGAGTCTGAGATCGAGATGGTCAAGCAGCTTCAGTTGAAGTATGAGGTACGCTTTTTCCGGTTTACTAGTATTCCTTCAGCCCCCAAGTCTTCAGATTATGAAAGAAACAGAATAACCTGTAGACTATAAAATATAGGCCAAAGCTTTTACCTTTGAATCAACGATAACAACAAAGCTTCACCTGGAGTCCCCAAGTACCGGATCACTTTGATCATAAGTGAATCGGTACTTTTAAAAATTGTTGTTAAGACCGTCTTCAAAATACTTAATGCTCCGGTTTAACCTTGATAGACTTGCTGAACTGCATACATTAGCCCCCAAGTGCCAAGTGCTAGTACTTTGTAAGGTACTTGGGATTTTAAATATTTTTGTAGAGTCGTAGAAATTTGATTTGGCATACATTAGCCCCCAAGTGTCAAGTGCTTTACATGTGGTTTGTTTGTAAAGTGTTTGAGACTTGAATCTTGAATTTGAATTTGAAACCAAGTTTTGGCTCATTTGAATGTTTTACAGAATGCCTTGTCTGAGTTGAACTCTCAATTGACTGACGCAAAGACCCGGCTAGCAAGTCAGGAGACAGAAATCAAATCTTCTAACTCCAAACTGCAAATAAGCCTCTCTGCAACGGAAAATTTGAAGACTAGCTTTGCTGCCAAGGAAAAAACTTGGGAAAAGGAAAAAACACTTCTGACCCAACGAGCTAAGACAACCGAAACAGCTCTGAAAGAGATTTCAACAGAGCTGAACGGGTTAAAGGGGCGGGTGTCTCAGATGGTAGCCGCTATCTTTGGTGAGTTGTCTGACTTGATCTTATGTGTATTTTTTGCCAAACCGGAGTATAAGCCGTTAACTGACTTTGCGTGTAAAAATTTATGCAGGTCCTCAAAGCAAGAATCTGAGCCAAGACCCGTTGATTAAACTGAAGGCAGTATATACTTTAGTTGAACAGTTGTATATCGGCGCACAACGGGCTCTGGCCACCATCTCTCCTGCTAACCAAGGACCCAACCGGCTCAGCGACGCCCTGAAAAAGTTGTCCATCCTTCCTGCCAGGTTCCAAGAAGTAAAACACTCCTGTGCGCGAGCCGGAGCCTTAACTGCCCTAAGCCGCTCCAAGGATTGGGTGCCAGATCTAGACCCGGCGGACGAAGCAAGAGGCTATCCCACCGTGAAAGAGGACGGGTCTCCTTTTGATCAAGATGACTTCATGGCTTGTGTGCGTGAAGTCCAGCCTCAGGTGACTAGCCTTGGAGATGACACCAATGTTGACAAGTACCAGCCGGGTTTTGATAGTGAGAATAAGAAGATGGCCACTCCCTCATACATAGTAACAGATTTGATCCCACCAGTAAGAGAAGATACATTTGCTCCGGAGGTTGACCCGGTCGGCCTGATTGACGACGAAGCCGAAATTGTCACCATGCATGGCTTTGATTGGTTAAAACCCCAATTTCCAGCAAACAAAAGGTGGTGAACCAGCGAGGGAGGGATAATGAGCATCTTCATGGGCTTATAAAGCCTTGTAATAACTTAGCTGTTAAAACACCGTATGTTCTGCTTATGCCATCGCGCACAAAATACTTTTATGTGACTTCTATGTATCCTGATATCAATGTATGTGTCACTTTTAATGCTTGTATCTACAATGTCTTGAACTCTGTTGCCTGTAAACACAAAGAAAAGACTGGTTTGGCAGCTTAAAACCAAAGCGGTTTGAAAACACCTAGTTTATAGCCCATACGTTTGCCACGATAGGAAATAGAGACATATATAAATAAAGGACAAGAGCTGAAGCTAACTCTATAGTTACCGCAGCAGGTAAGTGCGTACAAGTAATAACCATACCTTGTCCCCTTGGATCCTTAGATCGCCGGTTTAAATAACCCGGGTGATGAATTTTGATAATTCAATCTTTATAAGAAACCAATCACTGCTATACCTTGATAGGTTGCACCTTTTGATCCGTAAACCGCCGGCGTGAACGACCCGGGCGGTTGTGTTGTCAAATAGTCGAGCCGGTGGGGGAAACCAGGCTAATTGTTTGCAATATGTAAAAAACTAAAAGACAAGTAATAGATAATAAGCATGATTTAATCTTGTATTCAAAAGGTGGGGGTTTCTGATTCGAATACGATCAGTAAGCCGGACCAAAGGGGTTAAGCTAAGGTTCGAATACGACCATATAGCCCCTAGTGGCTTTGGCATTGCGCCGATCAAGAGGGTATCGACAACTATGTTCTCTTTGGTTCGAATACGACCTATGTTTGAACAGGAAGCCCCCAAATGACCTTGAGAGGTTTTTAACGACCCTGATTCGAATGCGATCCAAGTCGGACTCAAGAGGGGTTAAGCTATGATTCGGATACGATCAAGAAGCCACCAAGTGAGTTTGGCCTTGAGCCGATCAAGAGGGTTATGACAGCTATGTTCTCTTTGGTTCGAATATGACCTATGTTTGAATAGGAAGCCCCCAAATGACCATGAGATTACAGCTTAGATTCGGATACGATCATAAGCCGGAGCAAAAAAGGTTAGACTTGATTCAAATATGATCAGCTCCTTAATAGTCTTTTGAAAATAAGAAAAAACATAGTCTTTGAAAGGAAAAGAGACCGATGGTCTTACTTTATTTCTTATCATGGTATATACAATGTGAACGTATGTACATGATGAGAGCCGGTGGCTCAGGTGTAATATGGCCAAAGTTGAGCAATGTTCCATGACCGGCGGGTCTCTTCCTACGACTTACGCGAGTCTTTGTGCTCTCGAATGTCAATGAGGTAATATGACCCATTTTTTAAATTCTTACTAACCACAAAAGGTCCTTCCCAAGGCGGGGATAACTTGTGTGCATCTGACAGATCCTAGATGAGCCGAAGTACCAAGTCGCCTTCCTGAAAAGTCTTGGACTTAACCCGGCGGCTGTGATAACGACGCAGGTCCTGTTGATAAATTGCTGACCGGGGTGCTGCTAAGTCTCTTTCTTCATCCAACAAGTCAAGTGCATCCTGTCTGGCTTGTTCATTATTAGCTTCAACATAAGCCTCCACACAGGGCGAGTCATGACGGATGTCACTAGGCAATACTGCTTCTGCTCCATAAACCATGAAGAAAGGTGTGTAACCCGTAGACCTATTGGGCGTAGTGTTGATACTCCATAACACCGAGGGTAATTCCTCTACCCAACAACCTGGCATTTGCTGTAAAGGAACCACAAGCCGGGGTTTGAGCCCTTTCAAAATTTCCTGATTGGCTCTCTCACCTTGACCATTGGATTGAGGATGAGCTACAGAAGAAACATCAAGCCGGATGTGTTCTTGTTGACAAAACTCTTCCATAGCCCCTTTGGACAGATTAGTGCCATTGTCAGTGATAATATTGTGTGGAAAACCAAAACGGAAAATCACTTTTTTCATGAACTGAACCGCCATGGCTGCGTCACATTTACTCACAGGCTCCGCCTCAACCCACTTGGTGAATTTATCAACTGCCACCAGGAGATGTGTCTTTTTATCCTTAGACCTTTGAAAGGTCCCACCATGTCAAGTCCCCAGACCGCAAACGGCCAAGTGATTGGAATCATCCGGAGCTCTTGAGCCGGCACATGCGCTCGTCATGCGAATTTTTGACATCCATCACATCTACTGACCAGATCTTCTGCATCAGCGGGAGTCGTCAACCAGTAAAAACTGTGACGAAACGCCTTGGCCACTAAAGATTTTGACCCGGCGTGATGACCACAATCGCCTTCATGGATCTCACGAAGGATTTCTTGACCTTCTTCGGGGGAAACACACCGCTGAAACGCTCCGGAAACACTGCGATGATATAACTCTCCATCTGAAATCGTCATGGACTTAGATCGTCGGGTTATCTGTCGAGCCAGGGTCTCATCCGCTGGCAACTCTCTCGGGGTCATGTAAGCCAAGAACGGCACCGTCCAATCTAGGATGACATGAAGAGACGCTACCAACTGCGCCTCCGGGTCAGGAACAGCTAAATCTTCCTCTGTGGGCAACTTGACAGAGAGGTTATGCAAAACATCCAAAAAGGTGTTAGGTGGCATCGTCTTACGCTGAGACCCCAACCGGCTTAAAGCATCAGCTACTTCGTTCTTTCGACGGTCAATGTGCTCCACCTGATAACCTTTAAAATGTCCTGCAACGGTATCAGATAAGCCGCCATGAGAGGGTCCTTGGAATCCCACTTGCCGGACACCTGTTGAGCCACTAGATCCGAGTCGCCAAGACATCTGACCCGGCTCAAGCTCATCTCTTTTGCCACTCGAAGACCATGGAGCAAGGCTTCATACTCTGCTGCGTTGTTAGTGCAAGGAAATATTAATCGTAACACATAACAAATATTGTCACCTCGTGGGGAAGTTAGCAAAACTCCAGCCCCCGAGCCTTCCAACTTCCTGGAGCCATCAAAATGAATAGTCCAATACGTGTTGTCTGGCTTCTCTTCTGGCATCTGCATCTCTGTCCAGTCATTGATGAAGTCAACCAGGGCTTGAGATTTAATTGCAGTACGTGGAACATACTTCAACCCATGAGACCCAAGCTCAGTTGCCCACTTGGCGACTCGCCCAGTGGCTTATCTGTTTTGAATAATGTCTCCCAAAGGAGCAGAGCTAACCACAGTGATTGGATGTCCCTGAAAGTAATGCTTAAGCTTCTGGTTTGCCATGAACATCCCATATACAAGCTTCTGCCAATGTGGATATCGTTGCTTAGATTCAATGAGCACTTCACTGACGTAATAAACCGGCCGTTGAACCGGATACTCTTTGCCAGCCTCCTTGCGCTCTACCACAATAGCCACACTAATAGCTCGTGAGTTGGCAGCCACGTATAACAATAGCGGCTCTTTCTCAATTGGAGCAGCCAGGACTGGCGGCTCAGCAAGTTGTGTCTTCAGATCCTCAAAAGCGGTGTTCGCAGCATTGCCCCAAATAAAAGCATCTGTTTTCTTCATCATCTGATACATAGGCATTGCCTTTTCCCCTAACCGGCTTATGAACCGGCTCAAAGCAGCACCTCGACCCACCAGCCGCTGGACATCATTGATGCATGTTGGTTTGGCTAGGGATGTAATTGCCTTGATTTTCTACGGGTTAGCTTCAATGCCCCGGTTGGACACCAAAAAACCCAAAAGCTTGCCGGCTGGGACTCCAAAAACACGCTTGGCCGGGTTAAGCATCATCTTGTAGACCCGGAGATTATCAAAAGTCTCTTTCAGATCTGTGATCAAGGTTTCCTCTTTCCTGGATTTGACCACTATGTCATCCACATAAGCATGAACATTACGTCCAATCTGATCGTGAAGATAATTATGCACACACCGCTGGTAAGTCGCCTGGGCACTCTTAAGCCCGAAAGGCATAGACACATAGCAGAAAGCTCCAAAGGGAGTAATAAAAGCTGTCTTCTCCTGATCTTTGATCACCATCTTAATCTGATGATAACCGGAATAAGCATCCAAGAAACTCAAACGTGTGCAACCCGAAGTAGCATCAATGATCTGATCAATACAAGGGAGATCAAAAGGATCAGCCGGACAAG
Source organism: Triticum aestivum (assembly GCF_018294505.1). Lineage (NCBI taxonomy): Eukaryota > Viridiplantae > Streptophyta > Magnoliopsida > Poales > Poaceae > Triticum > Triticum aestivum. The sequence goes on from NC_057803.1 coordinate 239,718,038, forward strand.
CTTTGTTCATATCGGTGTAATCTACACACGTACGCCAGGTGCCATTCTTTTTTAGTACAAGCACTGGGTTAGCTAACCACTCCGGGTGAAAGACTTCCACAATGAACCAGGCTGCTAAGAGCCAGGCCACCTCTTCTCCAATGGCCTTGCGCCTTTCTTCATTGAACCGTCGGAGAAACTGTCTTACAGGTTTGAACTTTGTATCGATATTAAGAGTGTGCTCAGCGAGTTCCCTCGGGACACCCGGCATGTCTGAAGGTTTCCATGCAAAGATGTCCCGGTTCTCACGGATGAACTCGATGAGCGTGCTTTCCTATTTCGGATGCAAGTTTGCGCTGATGATCAACTGTTTGGATTAGTCGCCAGGTACAAAGTCAACCATCATAGTGTCATCAGCTGATTTGAATTTCAACTCCGGCTCATGCTCTGTTGTTGGTTTCTTTAATGACGTCATGTCTGCCGGGTCAACATGATCCTTGTAAAATTTTAACTCCTCTATTGCACAAACAGATTCAACATAGGCAGCATCACCTTCTTCACACTCCAAGGTTATATTCCGGCTCCCATGTACTGTAATGGTGCCTTTATGACCAAGCATCTTGAGCTGCAAATACATGTAACACGGCCGAGCCATGAACTTGGCATAAGCCGGCCGCCCAAACAGAGCATGATATGGGCTCTTGATCTTAACCACCTCAAAGGTTAATTTTTCCGCTCTGGAGTCATACTCATCCCCAAAGGCTACTTCCAGCTCAATCTTACCAACTGGGTATGCCGACTTACCAGGTACCACACCGTGAAAAACAGTGTTGGATTGTTTAAGGTTTTTATCAGTCAATCCCATCCGGCGGAACGTCTCATAGTAGAGGATGTTGATGTTGCTGCCTCCGTCCATGAGTACCTTAGTAAACTTGTATCTACCAACTTGAGGTGCCACCACCAAAGCCAAGTGACCCGCATTATCAACCCGGGGCGGGTGATCCTCTCTGCTCCACACAATAGGTTGCTCTGACCAACGTAGATAACGTGGAACTGCTGGCTTAACAGCATTGATGGCTCTCTTGTGAAGTTTCTGGTCCCTCTTACATAAGCTGGTGGTAAATACATGATATTGCCCACTACTCAGCTGCTTCGGGTTGCTCTGATAACCGGATTGCTGCTACTGATTACCCTGGTCGGGTTGCTGATTATATCCTCCTTGGTGACCAGGATAACCTTGACCGTGAAAACCTCCTCCGCCTGAGCCAGCTCCCGGGCCCTGAAAGCCGCCTCCACCTGAACCGCCACCTGGGCCGTGACCCCCGTCAAATGTATTTGAATTTTTAAATGCCTTCATGATCATGCAATCTTTCCACAGGTGAGTGGCTGGTTTCTCCTGGGTGCCGTGCTTTGGACAAGGTTCATTCAACAACTGCTCCAGGGTGGGGCCTGACCCGCCCAATCGAGGGGGTTGTCTGCCCTTGCATCGTTGATTACCACCCTGCGCATTATTATTAGCAACAAACTCATCAGCATTACGTTTATTACCTCCCTGATTTGCCGGGTTATGCTGGTGACCCTTTCCGTTGCCGTTCTTCTTTCCCTTTGTTGCCTTTTCTTCGTCAGACACCGGGTCTTTGGTGGTATCAGAATCAGCATACTTGATGAGAGCCACCATCAATGTTCCCATGTCATTACAGTCACATTTGAACCGCCCCAGCTTCTGCTTTAGAGGTTCAAAACGGCAATTTTTCTCCAACATTAAAACTGCTAAGCCGGCATCCATCTTATCAGATGAATGTATTATCTCCTTGACCCGGCGCACCCAATGGGTTGTAGATTCACCATCCTCTTGCTTGCAATTGGTCAGGTCCACAATCGACATTGGCTGCTTACACGTGTCCTTAAAGTTCTGGATGAACCACGCTTTCAACTCTGCCCATGAGCCGATAGAATTGGGTGGCAATCCCTTCAACCAAGTCCGAGTTGTTCCTCCAACATCATAGTAAAATACTTGGCCATTGCAGCGTCGCTAACCTGCAATAGTTCCATAGCCATCTCATAACTCTCAATCCAAGCCCCCGGTTGTAGGTCAGCCGTGTAATTAGGCACCTTACGAGGCCCCTTGAAATCTTTGGCAACCGCTCATTGCGTATGGCCGGTACCAAGCAAGGCACGCCGCCGGTTCTTGTGGCCACTCCTGCCTCAACCGAGGTTGCTGGATAAGCCGGAAAGGTTTGATGAGCCGCCTGCTCTACCGCCATTTGAGCCGCTCGTTCCGCCTCTTGATGAATCCTCTCTTGATCCGCCAAGTTAAAGGCTCCAGCCCGCATCGGCTCATGCCTATATGGCCGGTTGTGGCATTGAGCATTACTTAACATCTCTGTAGACTCCATGTGCCTACTGTAACTCGGGCTCCGGCTTGGGCGAGGAGTTGAATGGATCATGTCTTGACTGTAGGAGTATGCATCCTGCTGGGCCAGAGCTGTCTGAAGTAGTTCTCTTACCCTTCGGGTTTCAATTGCTGCTGGCGAGTTGCCTTCCATTGGAAGAGCCGCCAAACGAGCCGACGCTGCGGTGAGGTTTTCTAGAGGGTTGGAGAAGTGACCTGGCGGTGTGGACACATAACGAGGAGGAGCTGTATTTATACGAGGAGGCTCCATGGCGCGTGGCTGAACTGGTGCACCGGGTGTTGTCACCCGGTTTGCCTCCGGCGGGTTGCTCCCCCCAGCCCCAGGTGTATGGAACAGGTTCCTCGGATCCAGCGTTAGAGGTAGACGCGACTGAGTTTTCTGATGCCTCCTCCTCATGACCACGTTTGATGCGTTCAGATCCACCGAGAGCCGGAAAGTTTCTGCTTGAAGTTGTTGAGCATGAGCATCTAGAGCTACTCGTTCTGCTGCCATCCGGGTTTCCTCTGCGGCTAGATTTTTCTTAGCTTGCACCATCTCCTCCCGCACGCGTGCCACTTCTGTGTCGTGCTGGGCTTTATCCGCCGGCTCTACCACGGCGGTTAATAGAGTCGTCAGCCTATCCATGAGGTCCATTAGAATCTGAGCCGGGGGGCATGCGGGGTCTCCTGACCCGGCCGCTGCCGACCCGGTAGTTGCTGCTGCCGCTGTGGTAGAGTTCTGCCCGGGCTGCATCCCTGCCATGAAGACTCCGGTCCAATTCGGTGGCTCAAGGGGGTCCGGAATACTACTGCCATCGGAACAGCCCCCGAGCATGCCGTCTTGCAGCTGGTACAACGAGTCTGTCTCACCTGTTGATGATGCAGTATCAGAGCAGATGGCCGTCTCCCCGCCTTCCACCGATCCTTCGGAGTATTCACCGCCGTGGATGCAGCCTACGAAGGCATGCTTCATGACAGACTGAACACGGGTGGTCCCGGTGTGCTGAGCCGTTTCGATGAGGTTGGTGTGGACGTCCGGCTCAGGGCCCGACTCACCGATCTGGCCGATGAAGACGTGAATTCCTCTGAAGGGGACCCGGTACCGGTACTCGATTGAGCCGGCCTCGGGGCCGCAGCCTTCATCGTCGATGTAGAGCTTGCCGCGATGACTCTTGGTCATCCGGCCCACAGCGTATCCCTTGAGCCCTTCGAAGTTGCCCTTCAAGAACTCAAATCCACCATGCACTGGCCCCACGATGGGCGCCAACTGTCTTGGAGTTGACACGACAGATGTCCTAGAGCAAGGACTTAGTCGTAGGGCCATCGCACTAGGAAGCTTAAAGGGTTTAATTGGGACAAAGGACACGAGAGAGTTTTTATACTAGTTCGGCCCCTTACGATGAAGGTAAAAGCCTATGTCTAGTTGGGATTGGTATTGCTGAGGTTTCGATCTCCAAGGGGCTCAACTCGCCGGCTTGGTTATCGATCTCCTTGTTACTTTCCCTAAGCCGCCGCCAGGTCGTCCCCTTATATACACGGGTTGACACCTGGTGGCCTACAGAGTCTCGGCCGGCTCATAAAACGTGTCCGGCTCGGTGACTTCCTTCACATGCCTTTCTCTACAAGCCTTTCTTTACATAAGTCGGTTTACAATGTTGGGCCTTAAGCCGCCTTTGGGCTTATGCCCTTTACAATTCTTAATACACTATCACCTTGAATATTAGTGGGCTTCTTTCTGTAACCCGCCATTGGGGTTGACCCGGCCCCTCCTGGGCGGGTCATACCTGGTAGCTATATCCCTAACAGGTTCGCTAGGAAGGTGAGTTAGAGGCTTCACATGGCAATATGGGAGGCATGTTAAACAAGTGGTAGTTAGCTCGACATAGGGATAGAGCGAACAACTAGAAAGCAAAGATAGAAGTGATATCGAGGGTATGGTCATCTTGCCTAGAATGTTCTCTGAGTTGTCGAAAGCTTGCTCCTCGTTAGCATACTCAACAGGTTCCTCATTCACGTACTCGTCTCCCGGCTCTACCCAAAGCAAGAACACAGGCAATGGAAGAACAATCAATCATGGTGCAATGCACAAGCAACATGATGCAATACATGGCATGGAATGCAAGATATGATATGCAATGCATATGAGTGCTCCGGAAGCGAAAGGATGATCAAGGCATCAACTTGGCAAACCAAGTAAGCCGCTGGAAAGATGAGGTAATTTCGGTTGAAATCGATACAAGGATCCCCAAAAATGGATGCACGGTTTGCAAATGACAAGCAATACAAGGATGATGCAAATTTGCGATTAACAACATGATAGCACTTAGAATGCAACACGAAACTATGATGCACATGGTAGTGATGTACTCCAACATAGCAACAAAGCACATGGTAGTGATGTACAAGAGATGCTTCACAAAACATAAACACTGATCTACGGCTAAATCACACTAGAACAGGTTCAAACAAGCATGGGAAAAGTGCAAAAGATATCAGTTTCACAGAGAGTGAAAATACTAACATGTCAAAAAAACATCAGGAAGCACTGTTTAGAGCAAGCAAACAACATGCTATTGGAACATATCATGGCAAACAAAGGCATGTCATGCTAGTGCTAAACACACTTAACAAAACTCTCTTACTGATCATTAGCCAAAAAGGTACAAAAAATATGATTACACCCATGCAAACATAGCATGTTTTATAAACAGATTCAGACTTGGTGGAATTTCAGGACATGGCAGAAACAGATTCATGATAGCAACTTTACAAGCTCATGCACTCACTACAAAGCATTTCATGACAACACAAGCATACCAACAGTAGACATGTTCATTAAGCTAAACATGGCAAGAGCAAGTTCATAGGGTACATGCATCACTAGCAAAACACATGGCAATATTGATCATCATGTTAATAGTCTGCCAGGAACATTATTTAGCAAAAGTAGAGCAAGGAAATGACGTGCTAGATTGCTCCATAATTGCAACCCGAGGCATGAATGGATAGAGCAATATCACGCCCTTTAAACACTCTTACTGAACTATTTTAAAATATGCATGGATCTCATGGTAGCAACAAGTTTACATGGCATCAAAATAACATCAGGAAAAGGACTTAGCAAAATCACTGTTTGAAATCAGCAACATTATGGAGCCTACTTTGCATGCTTGTGCTAGTCACCACATAGCTCACAAAAATACAAGCCTTGCACCCCTGTAAATACGGCATGATGGAGATCATAAAACATATAGACATCATGCTCATAGGATGCACACCCAAAATGCAACGAAAATGACAAATCACCATGTTCTGTTAAGAACCAGCAGTTAACATTTTATAGCACACTTGCAACGACTATAATGGCATCAAAATGGACAGTAACATGCATTGAAATGCCACTAACATGAAGAACATCGCGAGACGAACATTTTGATATACATATGCATGAAACGGATCTACGGTCATCTAGATATGGCATATCAAAGTGGGCATAAAAATGTCACGGGGAAAAGACTTAGGCGATTTTTACCCTCTGGATCTGGATCTAGCGTTTCGAGGCATGCATCCCGAGGCAGCCGGAGCTTGTCGCCGGACTTGCGCCGGAGAGGAGGAAGACGTTGCTAGAGCTCGGGAACGATGTTGTCGGTGAGGGGGGCGGAGCGGCGCCGGCGAGGGTCGGCGCGGGCGGCCGCTCCCGGATCTGGCGCGACACGCGAGGAGAGGATGAGGGGTGGCGGCACTGTCGGTGGCGAAGGACGGCAGCGGCGACAGCAATGCGGCGGCGGGTTGCGCTGGCGCGGCGGAGGGCGAGGGCGCGCGAGGAGGAGGCGCTGGCCCGGAGCGGCAGGGAGCGGGCCGGCTGTGGGCTGCGCAGGCCACGGCGGCGGTGGGTGGCGGCGTGCCACATGGCGGTTCCCGATTGGCATGGGCGCAGTGGTGGTTTTCGTCCGGTGGCGCCCGGACATGTCCGGCGGCACGGAGGGACCTTGGCTAGGGTTTGGACTGTGAAATTTCGGGGCATGCACATATTTATAGGTAGAGGCAGCTAGGAGTGTCCAAATGAGATGTGGTTTCGCCCACACGATCGTGATCCAACGGCGGAGAGCATGGAGGGGGTTTAGATGGGTTATTGGGTTGTTTGGAGGGGTGTTGGGCTGCAACAAGAGAGGGGCTTTTACGGTTACCCGGTTAACCGTTGGGGCATCAAACGACCTCCAAATGGAACGAAATTTGACAGGTGGCCTACCGGTGATGTACCAAGGCCACTCGAAAAATCTCGGCCCATTACGAGAACGTTTTTCTCCTGCTCACGAAACGAGGTTAGAAGGGTGCAACGGGTACACGAGAGAGCATCGGATTGTGAAACGGACAATGGGGGAAAAGACCGGATGCATGAGACAAACATGAATGCAAATGAGATGCACATGATGACATGATATGAAATTAATGACATGAAGAAAATGCAAAACAAAGACAAAACCCAACCACGAAGGGAATATCATATCACATAGCCGAAGATGGCAAGAGTCGGAGTTACAAATATCGAAAGTTACATCCGGGGTGTTACAATACTGGCATCACCCGCTCCAATTTAGATGGCTGATAAACAGGAAACATAGTTGAATGTATAGACATTGTATGAGAGACAAATGCAATAGATAGTGTGGAAAAAAGAGGGCATGAAGTAGTTGACATATATATTGTTTAACTAAAATGGATAGCATGACATAATTTCACATATATGATGTCTATCTAAACTGGATAGCATAGCATAACATAATTCAAAGATATGATGAATAACTAAACAGGATCGCATGACATAATTCAAATACATGTTTCTAAGTAATCAGGATCGCATGATTTAATTCACATATGTGATTTATATGCTAAGCAGAGAGCATTCGATATGATGTCTGAACTAAGAACATGGTGTTGAATATTGTGTATATGATGTCTAAACTATGCAATGCAAGACACCATATGCATGATATGAGAAGTATAATCGTGCCAAGTTAGAGCATACACCTCGGTGGGGGAATGGGACTGGTCATCTGTCTCTGAATCCATCTCTGAGGAGCTATCGGGACCCAACAAGAGATCTACTTCGACAGGTAGCATTGTCTGCTCTGAAGGCCTTGTTTTCACTCCAGATTTTTCCATCTCCCACCGAAATGGCTGATTCATGGGAAGAGTAGTTTAATGTACAAACATTGTCGACAAATGGAAATGTAATGAAGAGAAGGATGGGCAAGATATCATTCAAATATATGATGTCTGGTTAAACAGGATGGCATTGCACATTTCACATATATTATGGCTGCCTAAAACACATGAGACTGCATAATTCCCATATATGGTATAGAAACTAAACATGTGGCATTACAGAACATATCTAAACTAAGCAGATGACGTATATGATGTCAAAAGTAGGCACTGCAAGGCAACATATGCATGATATGACTAACATCATCATGCCAAGGTAGAGCAAACACCTTGGGGGAAATAGGAGTGGTCAGCTGTGTCTGAATCCACCTCAGAACAGATACCTTCCTATGGATTACAATCTAGAGATGGGGGAGGGTTTGCCATTGAACCCACCATGGAGTGATGTATGCATGACATTGCATTGCCGCGCAAAACTCTTCTATTTTTCTCTACATGTTCAACATGACCGTGTACAATATCTGACATGCATACGAAAAACATATGGTGATATTATGTAAGGAGAGCATGCAGAAATCGTGGATGGATCCAAAAATAATGATAGCAGGCTGATGATTGCCTTAATTTAATAAATAGACAGATGATGATTGCTTTACTATTTGTTTCGCACCCAAGATGAACAACATATGCATACCCTAGGTGAACCAAATATTAGACAGAGATACTATTCATTGCTACCTCGATATGTGCCCCACAACTAATTTAGAACTCAAGTTTGAACATTAATTTGGACCTGATTTGGAGTCTAAGAGGTGAACAGGACGATAAAGTAGAAGGTAATTTTAAGCAATGCATAACATAAGAAGAAACAAAAGAGTGCGACCTCTCTTGTGGACTCGTGTACTCCTTAGGTTCATCTGATGAGTCGATGATGGTGATGCCGTTGCGGTGGGTGCCGGCGGCAGGGAAGGAGATCTGAGGCGGCGAAAGACGGTCACGAGTCGTGATGTCTGGTTTGGTGGATGCTTCTGTCGATGGAGTAGCTCAGGTGAGGTGGACGACATCATAGAAGGAGCAGGACAAACCACACAAAGTTTCCTTCAACACCTACCTGTAACTGAAGTAATTCTATAACGGCTCATTTGGCTTGCATGATTCTAAAAACGCAGGTTTAGGAAAACCACCGGAATAGGATAGGAATGCACATGGTAAACAGAGCATTTGTAAACACATGATTTCTGTCAACTTGGGTGTTTGGTTCACAGGAATTGGAAGAGCATAGGAATTCAAAGAAACATGGCCAAAATAAAGTGAAACCATATGAAAGTGTGTACAGTTAGAATGTTATTCTGCCACTAATGCACTTGGTCTTGTCTTCATGCATAGGATTTTGAAAAGTAGGTCCAGGTGGATGTTTTCCTCCATTCCTTTCAACAAAATGCATGAATAATTGAATAGTAGAGTGCCATAGGAAAATTTCCTATTGCTATATTTTTCCGTTGAACCAAAATAGCCCTAATGGATCGACATGAATGTAGAGTAATAAGTGATGCAACAAGTGTACAACTAATACGTCTCCAACGTATCTATAACTTTTTATTGTTCCATGCTATTATATTATTCGTTTTGGATGTTTAATCAGCTTTAATATGCTCTTTTATATTATTTTTGGGACTAACCTATTAACCGGAGGCCCAGAGCCAGTTTCTGTTTTTTTGCCTCTTTTAGAGTTTCACAGAAAAGGAATACCAAACAGGGTCCAAATGGAATGAAACCTTCGCGGTGATCTTTCTTGGACCGAAAGCAAACCCGAGGCAGGAGGGCACGCCCAGGGGGTTGGCGCACCCCCACCCTCCTGTGCCCCACATAGCTCCATCAAGGTACTTCTTTCGCCTATATATACTCGTATACCATAGATCGATCGTAGAGAGCCACAAAACCACTTATCCACCACTGTAACCTTTTGTACTCGTGAGATCCCATCTTGGGGCCTTTTCTGGCGATTTGTCGGAGGGGGAATGGATCATGGAGGGCTTCTACATCAACACCATAGCCTCTTCGATGAAGCGTGAGTAGTTTACCACATACCTTCGGGTCCATAGTTATTAGCTAGATGACTTCTTCTCTCTCTTTTATACTCAATACAAAGTTCTCCTTGATGTTCTTGGAGATCTATTCGATGTAATACTCTTTTGCGGTGTGTTTGCCAAGATCCGATGAATTGTGGGTTTATGAACAAGATTATCTACGAATATTATTTGGTTCTGCTCTGAATTCTTATATGCATGATTTGATATCTTTACAAGTCTCTTCGAATTATCGGTTTAGTTTGGCCTACTAGATTGATCTTTCTTGCAATGGGAGAAGTGCTTAGCTTTGGGTTCAATCTTGCGGTGTCCTTTCCGAATGACAGTAGGGTCAACAAGGCACGTATTGTATTGTTGCCATCGAGGATGAAAAGATGGGGTTTATATCATATTGTTTGAGTTTATCCCTCTACATCATGCCATCTTGCTTAAAGCATTACTCTTTTCTCATGAACTTAATACTCTAGATGCATGCTGGATAACGGTCAATGTGTGGAGTAATAGTAGTAGATGCAGAATCGTTTTGATCTACTTGATACAGACGTGATGCCTATATTCATGATCATTGCCTAGATATTCTCATAACTATGCACGTTTCTATCAATTGCTTGGCAGTAATTTGTTCACCCACCGTAATGCATGCTATGTTGAGAGAAGCCACTAGTGAAACCTATGGCCCCCAGGTCTCTTTCTTATTATATTGAATCTCTTTTATTTACATCCCATCTCGTTTACTATTTTGCAATCTTTACTTTCCAATCTATACAAGAAAAATACCAAAAATATTTACTTTATTATCTTTATCAGATCTCACTTTCGCGAGTGGCCGTGAAGGGATTGACAACCCCTTTATCACGTTGGTTGCAAGGTTCTTGATTGTTTGTGCGGGTACTAGGTGACTTGTGCGTTGTCTCCTACTGGATTGATACCTTGGTTCTCAAAAACTGAGGGAAATACTTACGCTACTTTGATGCATCACCCTTTCCTCTTCAATGGAAAACCAATGCATGCTCAAGAGGTAGCAAGAAGGATTTCTGGCGCCATTGCGGGGAGATCTACGCCAAGTCATGACATACCAAGTACCCATCATAAACTCTTCTCCCTCGCATTACATTATTTGCCATTCGCCTCTCGTTTTCCTCTCCCCCACTTCTAAAATGATTTCCGAAAACCCTTGCCTTTTATTCGCCCCTTTTCCGTTCATCTTTGTTTGGTTGCTTCTTGTGTGCTTGTGTGTTGGATTTATTGTTTATCACGATGGCTCAAGATAATACCAAATTGTGTGACTTTTCCAATACCAACAACAATGATTTTATTAGCACTCTAATTGCTCCTACTACCGATGCTGAATCTTGTGAAATTAATACCGCTTTGTTGAATCTTGTTATGAAAGATCAATTTTCTGGCCTTCCTAGTGAAGATGCCGCTACCCATCTAAACAACTTTGTTAATTTGTGTGATATGCAAAAGAAGGAATATGTGGATAATGATATTGTTAAATTGAAGCTATTTCCGTTTTCGCTTAGAGATCATGCTAAAACTTGGTTCTCTTCTTTGCCTAAAAATAGTATTGATTCATGGAATAAGTGCGACGATGCTTTTATCTCTAAGTATTTTCCTCCCGCTAAGATCATCTCTCTTAGGAACGATATTATGAATTCTAAGCAACTTGATCATGAGCATTTTGCACAAGCTTGGAAGAGGATGAAATTAATGATACGTAATTGACCTACTCATGGTTTGAATTTGTGGATGATTATAAAAAATTATGCCGGATTGAATTTTGCCTCTAGAAATCTTTTAGATTCAGCCGCGGGAGGCACTTTTATGGAAATCACTTTAGGAGAAGGTACTAAACTCCTAGACAATATTATGGTTAATTATTCTCAATGGCACACTGAAAGATCCACTAGTAAAAAAGTTCATGCGATTGAAGAGATTAATGTTTTGAGTGGAAAGATGGATGAACTTATGAATTTGATTTCTAATAAAAGTGTCTCTTCTAATCCTAATGATATGCCTTTGTCCACTTTGATTGAGAATAATAATGAATCTGTGGATGTGAATTTTGTTGGTAGGAACAATTTTGGTAACAACACGTATAGAGGAAACTTTAATTCTAGGTCGTTCCCTAGTAATTCCGCTAATAATTATGGCAATTCCTACAACAAATCTTATGGAAATTTTAATAAGATTCCCTCTGAATTTAAGATTAGTGTTAAAGAATTTATGAGTTTGCAAAAGAATTTCAATGCTTTGGTTGAAGAAAAATTGCTTAAGATTGATGAGTTGGCTAGGAACGTGGATAGAATTTCTCTTGATGTTGAATCTTTGAAACTTAGATCCCTAAACATGATATCAATGAGTCTCTCAAAGCCATGATAATTTCCATTGATGAGTGCAAAGAAAGAACCGCTAGGATGCGTGCTAAAAAAGATTGCTTTGTGAAAGCATGTTCTTCTAGTTTTCATGATAATAACGATGAAGATCTAAAAGTGATTGATGTGAATCCTATTAAATCTTTGTTTTCCAATATGAATCTCCATAAATATGGGACTGGAGATGAGTCAACTTTAGTTAAAAGGCGTCCCAATAATTCGGAGTTTTTAGATCTTGATGAAAAAATTAATAAAAGTGGGATTGAAGAGGTCAAAACTTTACATAGCAATGAACCCACTATTTTGGATTTCAAGGAATTTAATTATGATAATTGCTATTTGATAGATTGTATTTCCTTGTTGCGATCCGTGTTAAATTCTCCTCATGCTTATAATTAAAATAAAGCTTTTACTAAACATATCGTCTTGCAATCCTATGAAGAAAAACTTAAACTAGAAGTTTCTATCCCTAGAAAACTTTATGATGAGTGGGAACCTACTATTAAAATTAAGATTAAATATTATGAATGATATGCTTTGTGTGATTTGGGTGCTAGTGTTTCCACGATTCCAAAAACTTTGTGTGATGTGCTAGGTTTCCGTGAAATTGATGATTGTTCTTTAAATTTGCATCTTGTGGATTCCACCATTAATAAACCTATGGGAAGGATTAATGATGTTCTTATTGCTGTAAATAGGAATTATGTGCGTGTAGATTTCATTGTTCTTGATATAGATTGCAATCCTACATGTCCTATTATTCTTAGTAGACCTTTCCTTAGAACGATTGGTGCAATTATTGACATGAAAGAAGGAAATATTAGATTCCAATTTCCGTTAAGGAAAGGCATGGAATACTTTCCTAGGAAGAAAACTAAATTTCCGTATGAATCTATTATGAGAGCCACTTATGGATTGCACACCAAATATGACAATACCTCGATATATTCTTGTTTGTATGCCTAGCTAGGGGCCTTAAACGATATCGCTTGTTGGGAGGCAAACCGATTTTATTTTTGTTATTTAATTTTTGTTCCTGTTTAGTAATAAATAATTCATCTAGCTTCTGTTATGATTGTGTTTTGTATGTTTTAATTAGTGTTTGTGCCAAGTAAACCCTTTAGGATCTTCTTGGGTGATTGTTGTTTGATCTTGCTGTAAAAACAGAAAGTATGCGCTCAAGAAGATAATATTTAATTTTTACCAGAGAGCGATAAAATACCAATTACAACTACAGTAGATCAATATACAAATTGTCCTGGTCTCCCTAATTTTTCAGAATTTTTGGAGTTACAGAAGTATTCGAAAGTTACAGATTGCTACAGATTGTTCTGTTTTTGATAGATTCTGTTTTTCATGTGTTGTTTTCTTATTTTGATGCATCTATGGCTAGTATCGGTCGGTATGAACCATATAGAAGTTGGAATACAGTAGGTTTAACACCAATATAAATAAAGAATGAGTTTATTACAGTACCTTGAAGTGGTGGTTTATTTTCTTATACTAACGGAGCTCATGAGATTTTCCGTTGAAGTTTTGTGTTGTGAAGTTTTCAAGTTTTTGGGTAAACATTTGATGGATTATGGTATAAGGAGTGGCAAGAGCCTAAGCTTGGGGATTCCCAAGGCACCCCAAGATAAAATTCAAGGACAACCAAAAGGCTAAGCTTGGGGATGCCCCGGAAGGCATCCCCTCTTTCGGCTTCGTCTATCGGTAACTTTACTTGAGGCTATATTTTTATTCACCACATGATATGTGTTTTGCTTGGAGCGTCTTGTATAATTTGAGTATTTGCTTTTTAGTTTACCACAATCATCCTTGCTGTACACACCTTTTGGGAGAGACACGCACGAATCGGAATTTATTAGAATACTCTATGTGCTTCACTTATATCTTTTGAGCTAGATAATTTTGCTCAAGTTCTTCACTTATATCTTTTTAGAGCACGGTGGGGGTTTTATTTTATAGAAATTATTGATCTCTAATGCTTCACTTATATTATTTTTAGAGTCTTTTAGAACAGCATGGTATTTTGCTTTGGCTATAAAATTAGTCCTAATATGATGGACATCCAAGATGGGTATAACAAAAACTTTCATATAAAGTGCATTGAATACTATGAGAAGTTTGATTCCTTATGATTGTTTTGACATATGAAAATGGTGATATTAGAGTCATGCTAGTTGATTAGTTTTGAATTCGAGAGATACTTGTGTTAAAGTTTGTGATTCCCGTAGCATGCACGTATGGTGAACCGTTATGTGATGAAGTTGGAGCATGATTTATTTTTTGATTGTCTTCCTTATGAGTGGTAGTCGGGGACGAGCGATGGTCTTTTCTACTAATCTATCCCCCTAGGAGCATGCGCGTAGTACTTTGTTTCGATAACTAATAGATTTTTTCAATAAGTATGTGAGTTCTTTATGACTAATGTTGATTCCATGGATTATATGCACTCTCACCCTTCCACCATTGCTAGCCTCTCTAGTACCGCGCAAATTTTGCCGGTACCATAAAACCACCATTTACCTTCCTCAAAATAGCCACCATACCTACCTATTATGGCATTTCCATGGCCATACCGAGATATATTGCCATGCAACTTTCCACCGTTTCGTTTGTTATGACACGCTCCATCATTGTCATATTGCTTTGCATGATCATGTAGTTGACATCGTATTTGTGGCAAAGCTACCATTCATAATTTTTCATACATGTCACTCTTGAATCATTGCACATCCCAGTACACCGCCGGAGGCATTCACATAGAGTCATATTTTGTTCTAAGTATCGAGTTGTAATTCTTTAGTTCTTTATGACTAATGTTGAGTCCATGATTATACACACTCTCACCCTTCCACATTTGCTAGCCTCTCTATTATCGCGCACTTTTCGCCGGTATCATACACCCACCATATACCTTCCTCAAAACAGCCACCATACCTACCTATTATGGCATTTCCATAGTCATTCCGAGATATATTGCCATGCAACTTTCCACCGTTCCGTTTGTTATGACACGCTTCATCAATGTCATATTGCCATGCATGATCATGTAGTTGACATCGTATTTGTGGCAAAGCTACATTTCATAATTTTTTCATACATGTCACTCTTGATTCATTGCATATCCGGTACACCGTCGAAGGCATTCACATAGAGTCATATTTTGTTCTAAGTATTGAGTTGTAAGTAAAAAGAAGTGTGATGATCATCATTATTAGAGCATTTTCCCAGTGAGGAAAGGATGATGATGTCGGTGGGAACGACACCTATGGGATCACAAGAATCCCTACTGTGGTTAGCAGGGCGCGGGGTCGTGTGAAGAGCGGATCTAACAGGTAGCCCATGGTTCGTTTATCCAAGTTCGGGCCGCGAGGATGCATAAAACCCTACTCCTGCTTTGGTGGATTGTATATCTGCGTTCTTGAGCTAGCTATGGGGCGTGAGGAGCTCCAAAAAGCCGAAATCCTTCTCCTGGTCGCCTCGGGCCTCCTTTTATAGAAAAAGGGGTTGCCACAGTGGCACACAGGAGGTGGAAAGGGTACAGTGATGCGAGGTTATCCCTCACATTACATGACAAGGCACATTTAATGTGTCTTGCTTAGGTGTCCTTGCTTTATCGGAGACGGGGGAGAGATCTGTCTCGTCCGTCGCCGATCCTTCTTGTGTCGACACGCGCCCTGGCCAGCGATGCCTGAGATGCCACGTAGGTAGGCAGGCAGCTGAGGTGGCACAGTGGTGGGTCTTCACGAAGATCTGCCTGCCGCCACGTAGGTGCCTGCCCAGCTGGTTGGGTCGACAGCTGTATGCATGCGGTGGTGGAGGTTTAGTCGGCGTGGGCCTAATGGTGGCCCCGTGGGTGTCCTCGGGAAGGGCCTTGCCAGGGCCCCGGCAAGGGTCTTGCCGAGGCGCCTGCTGTCATCCCCGGCAAGGCGCTTGCCGGGGGCCTTGTGGTCTTCCTCGGCTGGGATCCTGCCAAGGGTTGTCGTCTCCTTAGTGCGTATCTGATCTTGAATGTCTTTACAAAGATCTGCATGCCTCCACGGGGATGTCTCCCGAATCCTTGCCCTTTGGGGGTAGTGGACTCAAGGGTGATTTGCTCCATAGGCGCGGGACGAGTCGCCGCGGCAAGGGTCTTGCCGAGGCTGCTAGAACTGTCTCCCGGCAAGGATCTTGCCAGGGGAGTCCGCTTCGTCCCCTTTGCTCTTCGTGGTCTTGGCCTTGGCGTTGTAGTTCTCTTGAGCTTCGGTCTTACCCTGGCTCACCTCCCTTGCCTTGCTTGGTGTGGTGGTGCCCTGGCTCAGACTGCCCGTGCACAGTTATAGGGGTACAAAAAGTGTACCCCTCTTTTTGTACACCGACAGGAGCCCCCGGGCCTGGTCCACACATAAGCGCAACGCGTTGTTGGGCTAGGTCCAAAAATGGTGCGTGGGCAGGCGGGGCGGTTTTTACCGCGGTAAGATTCTTCGCGCGCTGCGCTTCCCACGACTCCCGCGCGTGGCGCGGCATGGGGAGGTGCGTGTGACGTGGGCAGCATGCGTGGGGTTGGTTCCCACAGGCATGCGTCACACCACAGTTAATGTGAAAGGAGGCGGCCCGTGTTTTCCCCCATAAAAAATGAATAACCGTGGGCGCGCTGCTCACTTTCTCCTCTTTCCTCGTGCCTTTTCCAATCTCAGAGCCGCCGTTTCCTCTCTTCCTTCTTTCCTAAGCTTCCGCCATTGCCCACCGTTGTTGCTTCGCCATCCCCCTTCCTCAGCCCTCTAAACTTCTTGGCCGCCATGGCGCCCAAATCCGTCAAGGGCAAGGGGGTGGCTAAGGGCGCTGGGACTGTGGAGCCGTCGGAGAGCGCGTAGTCGGGGGACCGGACGAAGTCCGCCTTTTTCTTCCCCTCGACGGTTGATGTTCATGAGCTCCGGGCCTCCTTCAGGCCCCTATGGGGAGCGAAGACGGGGGGAGAGAATTCGGGACACCCGGCGATGCGCGTCATTCCTGCTGCTTGCGCCGATCCTGCTCCAAATCGGTATCCCTTTTTCGTCGATTATCTTTCTTGCGGGTTATGCCCCCCTTTCTCCGATTTCTTCTGCGACATTATGCACACCTTCGGCTTTCGCCTCTTGGATTTTACTCCGAATGCGGTGGCGTGCATGGCTTTCTTCGTGCATCTTTGCGAAGGCTTTGCCGGGGTGCAGCCCAACATGGCGCTCTTCCGCCATTATTTCTTCCCTCGGATCCAGCCGGGAGGTGCCGTCTCTGGTTACGTCACCTGGATCCCAAGATCCAAGGGGGCGTACCCGGACGGTGCCGTGAAGGATAGGTGGGAGGAATGGCGTGGCCGGTGGTGCTGGATTGAAGATGATGACCCGCCAGAATTCTGCAAGGTCCGCCGAGTGCCGCTGGTCTGCGGCAGCGATTGGAGTGATGTCGACGTCGCTGACGGGAGGCTCACTGTCGCCACCACCAGGATTCTCCGGCTCACCCAGGCTGGACTCACCCTTGAGATGATCGGGGCGGACTTCATTCGTCACCGGATCGCCCCGTTGCACAACAAGGGGAGGCCATCCTGGCTTTTTACGAATCCGGCTGACATTATGCGACTCCGCCCCGGCCTCGACCACAATTTCACGGTGTTGGCGCATGCCCACTTCTGCCAGCGGCTTTTCCAGCTTGATGTGGGTCGCGATGGCGAGGTCGAACGGACCGGCAAGGCCGCGAGGGCTGCCGCAAAGGTTGGCAAGGCCCTCAAGGGGCCGTTTTTCAAGCTGCCAGTGGGGGTGGTCCCGTTGTGCAACAATTCACGTCGGTCCGAGATCATCGCCATGATGCCGGACTGTAATGCGCACGGCCCTGTCCCGAGCTGGAAGGAGCCGAAGGATGTGGATGTGCAGCAATTCTTTGACACCCTGATTGAGGTGTATGTCAATGCTGACGCCGAGCGGTAGCTTGTCATGGACACCACCCAGGCAGAGCTGGACTACATCACCACTAGGGCGAGGGAGGCACAGCTTGCCATGTAGGCCGGCAGCACCGGGGGTGTGGAGGACAAGGCCGCAACGGCTATGGAGGAAGAGGAGCTCACTTGGTGGGCGGCGGCCTCCCGGGAGGTCAGCAACGCCGACACTGGAGCTCCACTCGTCGATGACGCGGCCGACGAGTCGTCGTCGGAAGGGGGCGTGGCGGCGGGCTCGATGCCAACCAGGGGAAGAGGGCGAATCCTGCGGCGGGTTGGCTCCAGTGAGCCGGTCCGGCCCGGTAGGGCTACGCGGCCTCAATTGACCCTGGAGGGGTCTGGGCGTCACACGAGGGTCACGGCAGCCAAGAGGCTGACGAAGGCCGCTGAGAAGAAGAAGACAACAACCCCTTCCTCATCTGGGCGCGCACAAACCCCGCCGTCTTCGCCTCCTCCGGCAGATGTCGATTCAGATGTTGACGCGGAGGTCACTTTTGATCTCGGGCCTCTCAGCCCGAAGAGGAAAAGGAAAGTGGTGGAGGAAGAAGAGATAAATGACGAGTAAGTACTCCATTCCTTACTGCCATTTCCATTCCTCTGAATTAAGTCACTCATCTTGATCCGTTTTTGCTTTTGCAGGGATGAAGAGACATTGGCCCAAAGGGTGAAGAGGGCCAAAGCCTTGGAGGGCGGCCAGCCCCCGGCCAGTGCTTCAGAGTCGCCACTGGTGGTGCTGAGCAGCCCGGACAGCAAACCCCAGCATCGCCCCCAGCATAAGTTTGTCATCCTCCTCTTATTGACACGTGGTAGGCATTCGATGCTATGGTGTTGACCTTGTCGGGTTTGTAGGAGGGGAGCGGCAGCAGGAGGAGCCACAGAGGGCTACCCCCAACACACCACCCCCATCGACTACGCCGCCGCGGGGGGCGTCCCTGGCAAGGGCATCAAGCACGGAGCCCACACCCATGGAGGAAGAGGGGAACTTGGGCGCTGGAGACTCTGCCACGGCGCCGAATGCTGGCGGGGAGGGGACTTCTGCTTCACAGCCTGGCATTGGTGAGTCGCCTGTCCTCCGTCTATGTTTTTCCCTTATTCTTTTTCTTGGCTTCAATGCTCCCATTACTACCCAGGCCCTCCTTCAATAGGTATGGAGGACGTGGATATTGTTGTTGGGAACATTACTGAGGAGGCCGCCAGGGATGCTGACGAGGTCGCCAAGGATGCTACCAAGGACACCGCTGCGGGGGCCGCCAAGGCGACCGGCGAGGCTTCTGCCGAGGGCGCCAACGGTGGGCCTGCCGGGGAAGCCGGCAAGGCCACTGCCAAGGAAGAGGTGGTTGATGATCAGCCTCCCTCCTCCTCAACCTCGGGCCCCGGCAGATATCTGAATGTGGGAGACGATCTTTTCGTCCATCTCCCAGGGGTGTCAAGTTCCCGGGCGCCCACCGAAGGGGAAGTCTTTGACGGCGAGGTGCTTGCCGCCACCGGGCTCGAGGTTGTCGATGAGCCGGGCGTTGGCGGTGATGGTTCTCCAGAAGAGCAGCTTTTCCGCGCTATGGGGGCCAACTTCCGAAAACTCCAGACGCTCTACCGTGTCCGTCTGGACAAGGTTAAGTCCAGGACGGCAACGGTGGACCAGGCGGAGGTGGATTTCAAGGCGCGCGTTGCTGAGATGCAAACCTGGTTCGACCAGATTCGCAAGGAGCAGAGGGCCTTTCAGGAGGAATTGGCCAAGCGCAATGTCGAGCTCACCATGAAGATGGCTGACATCGAGAAGGCCCAGAAAAAGGCGGCGAACTTGGCTGCCGCGGTCGAGGCCGTCCGGAACCAGCATCAAGCCGCATTGGATTCCCAGGAAGAGGACCTCACCGTGCGTGAGGCAAAGCTTGCCGCAGCGCTCCGTGGCAAGGATGAGGAGCTCAAGGCCCTTGTTGCGCGGCAGACTCACGAGCTGGAGCAGAGGCACAAGGAGGCACTCGATGCCCAGGCTCTGGCCCATGCCGGCAAAGTAACGGAGTTGGAGGTGGAGCAGGACGAGCTAAAGGAGCAGGCCCTCAAGCTGTCCAACGAGAAGAGCACGCTCAACAGCGCCTTGGTGGAGGCGCAAGGAGCGGTCATCAGCAAGGCTGGGGAGCTCTCCGAAGCGCAAAACTCCGTCAGAGATCTCAAGCTGAAGCTGGAGGATCTCGAGAAGATGTTGTCGGAGAGCAGGGCTCGGGAGGAGACCTTGACTAGGAGTCTGGAGGAGGAGAAGCAGCTGCGGGCGAATGAGGCCGCCTCCCACCAGGAATATGTGGCGCGCGAGAACAGATGGATCAGCCGTCTGGAGGACGTCGCCGGCAGGGTCACCTCGCAGTTGGCCACCATGGGGATGCCAAACGTGAGGTACGCCCCTGAGCGCAGCGGGACCGTCAACACCAAGCTGACCCTGTTCTTCGAGGGCGTCCTTGGAGCCTTGGCATCTTCACTCCAACCGAGCGGCCACGTTGGTCGGGGAAGCCCGGCGACTTTGCCGGGGGGTCATGACCAAGGTCCTCACCAAGATGGCGTACTGGAATCCCGACCTCGACTTCGATGTCGCGATGGATAGCTTGTCGGATGGTATTGACCTCACGGTGCTCAAGAAGCGCATCAAGACCGTCATCAGCAGCATCGACGAAATCAAGAGGGTGGAAGGCCAGCGCCGGGATTAGGCATCCCGTTCTTCACCACGGCTGCAGGTTCACGACCAAGACAAATTTCAACTTTAGTTAGAACCGCAGCAATGATGTGATGTAATATAACTGTGTAGTACTTTTGGAATTATGCATGATATTTTCCTGTTTGTTGCCTCTTTGTACTTCCACCCTATGCCAGCTGGGTAAGCATGCCGGCGCGGAAACCCAAGGTGGCGTCTTGGGGACGGGTCCCCATTGGCCTGCCGGGTGAGCATGCTGCCGGGTGAGCCACCTTACCACCTTTGACACAGCCGCTCGAACTGTCGAGTTTGACTCGAGTCAGAGTTGAGAGCCTTGCCAATTGCGGAAGGCTACCCTACCGTTTTCAACGCAGCCATTTGAACTGTTGAGCGGACTCGAAACAGAACAAAGGCATTGCCAATCGGGGAAGGCCCCATTTGCGTGCAGGTTTCTTTTTGTACAAAGAACGACAGCTCCGAGGATAATAACTTTATATAATAGAATGGAAATATCCGGGGTCCAATGTAACTTAGCTTCTGTTTGTAGTCGCTTGAGCGCTGATCTTCTGGCCTCCTTCCCTCTCCAAGAGCCACAAACACGAAGGAGTGTTGGGCTGATTGCTAGAGACGATTCTCACAACTGCGCCCCCTACATGGCGCGCCAAAGATGTCGGTGGGAACGACACCTATGGGATCACAAGAATCCCTACAGTGGTTAGCGGGGCGCGGGGTCGTGAGAAGAGCGGATCTAACAAGTAGCACACGGTTCGTTTATCCAGGTTCGGGCCGCCAGGATGCGTAAAACCCTACTCCTGCTTTGGTGGATTGTATATCTGTGTTCTTGAGCTAGCTATGGGGCGTGAGGAGCTCCAAAAATCCGAAATCCTTCTCCTAGTCGCCTCGGGCTTCCTTTTATAGAAAAAGGGGTTGCCACAGTGGCACACAGGAGGTGGAAAGGGTACAGTGATGCGAGGTTATCCCTCCATTACATGACAAGGCACATTTAATGCATCTTGCTTAGGTGTCCTTGCTTTATCAGGGACGGGGGAGAGATTTGTCTTGTCCGTCGCCGCTCCTTCTTGTGTCGACACGCGCCCTGGCCAGCGATGCCTGAGATGCCACGTAGGTAGGCAGGCAGCTGAGGTGGCGCAGTGGTGGGTCTTCACGAAGATCTGCATGCCGCCATGCAGGTGCCTGCCCAGCTGGTTGGGTCGGCAGCTGCATGCATGCGGTGGTGGAGGTTTAGTCGGCTTGGGCCTGATGGTGGCCCCATGGGTGTCCTCGGGAAGGGCCTTGCCGGGGCCCCGGCAAGGGTCTTGCCGAGGCGCCTGCTGTCATCCCTGGCAAGGCGCTTGCCGGGGGCCTTGTGGTCTTCCTTGGGTGGGATCCCGCCAAGGGTTGTTATCTCCTTAGTGCGTATCTGATCTTGAATGTCTTTACAAAGATCTGCATGCCTCCACGGGGATGTCTCTCAAATCCTTGCCCTTTGGGGGTAGTGGACTCAAGGGTGATTTGCTCTGTAGGCGCGGGATGAGTCGCCGCGGCAAGGGTCTTGCCGGGGCTGCTAGAACTGTCTCCCGGCAAGGATCTTGCCGGGGGAGTCCACTTCGTCCCCTTTGCTCTTCGTGGTCTTGGCCTTGGCGTCGTAGTTCTCTTGAGCTTCGGTCTTACCCTGGCTCACCTCCCTTGCCTTGCTTGGTGTGGTGGCGCCCGTGGCTCAGACTGCCCGTGCATAGTTATAGGGGTACAACAAGTGTACCCCTCTTTTTGTACACCGACAGATGGAGACTATGATTCCCCCACAAGTCGGGATGAGACTCCGGACGAAAAAAAGGAGGCCATAAAAAAATAGAAAAGGCCCAAATAAAAAAATGAGAGAAAATGAGAGAAGGGGCAATGCTACTATCTTTTTCCACACTTGTGCTTCAAAGTAGCACCATGATCTTCATGATAGAGAGTCTCCTATGTTGTCACTTTCATATACTAGTGGGTATTTTTCATTATAGAACTTGGCTTGTATATTCCAATGATGGGCTTCCTCAAAATGCCCTAGGTCTTCGTGAGCAAGCAAGTTGGAGGCACACCCATTTAGTTTCTTTTTGAGCTTTCATACACTTATAGCTCTAGTGCATCCGTTGCATGGCAATCCCTACTCACTCACATTGATGTCTATTGATGGGCATCTCCATAGCCCGTTGATAAGCCTAGTTGATGTGAGACTATCTTCTCCTTTTTGTCTTCTCCACAACCACCATTCTATTCCACCTATAGTGCTATGTCCATGGCTCACGCTCATGTATTGTGTGAGGATTGAAAAAGTTTGAGAACATCAAAAGTATGAAACAATTACTTGGCTTGTCATCGGGGTTGTGCATGATTTAAATATTTTGTGTGATGAAGATAGAGCATAGCCAAACTATATGATTTTGTAGGGATAGCTTTCTTTGGCCATGTTATTTTGAGAAGACATGATTACTTTGTTAGTATGCTTGAAGTATTATTATTCTTATGTCAATATTAAACGTTTGTTTTGAATCTTTCGGATCTGAACATTCATGCCACAATAAAGAAAAATACATTGATAATTATGTTAGGTAGCACATAAAAAATTCTGTTTTAATCATTTACCTACTCGAGGACGAGTAGGAATTAAGCTTGGGGATGCTTGATACATCTCCAATGTAACTATAATTTTTGATTGTTTCATGCTATTATATTATATGTTTTGGATGTTTATGGGCTTTATTATGCACTTTTATATTATTTTTGGGACTAACCTATTAACCGAAGGCCCAGTGCAAATTGCTGTTTTTTGCCTATTTCAGTGTTTCGCAGAAAAGGAATATCAAACGGAATCCAAACGGAATGAAACCTTCACGAGGATTTTTTTTTGGAACAAACGTGATCCAGGAGACTTGGAGTGGAAGTCTGGAACTCCGCGAGGCGGCCACGAGGTAGGAGGGCGCGCCTAGGGGGTAGGCGTGCCCCCACCCTCGTGGGTCTCACGTAACTCCACCGACATACTTCTTTCGCCTATATATACTCTTATACCCTAGATCGATCCCAGAGAGCCACAAAACCAATTTTCCACCACCGCAACCTTCTGTACCCGTGAGATCCCATCTTGGGGCCTTTTCCGGCAATCTCCCGGAGGAGGAATCAATCACGGAGGGCTTCTACATCAACACCATAGCCTCTCCGATGAAGTGTGAGTAGTTTACCATAGACCTTCGGGTCCATAGTTATTAGCTAGATGGCTTCTTCTCTCTCTTTGATTATTAATACAAAGTTCTCCTCGATGTTCTTGGAGATCTATTCGATGTAATACTCTTTTGCGATGTGTTTGCCGAGATCCAATGAATTGTGGGTTTGTGACCAAGATTATCTATGAATATTATTTGGTTCTTCTCTGAATTCTTCTATGCATGATTTGATATCTTTGCAAGTCTCTTCGAATTATTGGTTTAGTTTGGCCTACTTGATTGATCTTTCTTGCAATGGGAGAAGTGCTTAGCTTTGGGTTCAATCTTGCGGTGTCCTTTCCCAGTGACAGTAGGGGCAGCAAGGCACGTATTGTATTGTTGCCATCGAGGATAAGAAGATGGGGTTTATATCATATTGTTTGAGTTTATCCCTCTACATCAAGTCATCTTGCTTAAAGCGTTACTCTGTTCTTATGAACTTAATACTCTAGATGCATGCTGGATAGTGGTCGATGTGTGGAGTAATTGTAGTAGATGCAGAATCATTTCGATCTACTTGACAAGGACGTGATGCCCATATTCATGATCATTGCCTAGATATTCTCATAACTATGCACTTTTCTATAAATTGCTCGGCAGTAATTTGTTCACCCACCGTAATACATGCTATCTTGAGAGAAGCCACTAGTGAAACCTATGGCCCCCGGGTCTCTTTGTTATTATATTGCATCTCTTTTATTTACATCGCATCTCGTTTACTATTTTGCAATCTTTACTTTCCAATCTATACAACAAAAATACCAAAAATATTTACTTTACTATCTTTATCAGATCTCACTTTTGCGAGTGACCGTGAAGGGATTGACAACCCCTTTATCGCATTGGTTGCAAGGTTCCTGATTGTTTGTGCAGGTACTAGGTGACTTGTGCGTTGTCTCCTACTCGATTGATACCTTGGTTCTCAAAAAATGAAGGAAATGCTTACGCTACTTTGTTGCATCACCCTTTCCTCTTCAGGGGAAAACCAACGCATGCTCAAGAGGTAGAAACAACCTCTTTGCCGCAGCCGTGTCGACCTCAGCATCATTTGGTTGGTCGCTGAATAAGTTGAGGCAGAGGTGGCTGTCGGAGGTGTCGAGGAATATCTGAGGAATCTATAGACGGCGTCTAGGGCACTCCTTTGTTGTGATGGACCTTTCTGTCGTTGGAGCAGCTCTGGTCAGCCGTAAGACGTCAAGGCTGAAGCAGCACCAGACATACGTCATTAATCTCAACTGGGATTATAATAGCATCTCCAATAGATGATGTAAAATAGATGTAAAATTTTCATCACCAAAAACCATCAGATTACAACAGATGAGGTAAAAACTGTTGACTCTGAACTTAACTGTCGAAACTGAAATTTACTATAGAATCTGGATGTTACTGTCGAAACTGAACGCAATGGTAGTAGAGAGGCACTTGACATGTACTTTAGGGAGGGCCTGCAGTTCATCTTCAACATGCACCCCCCTAAGCCGCCAGCCTCCACCGGCCG